>NW_017729001.1:34560916-34570814 GCF_001723915.1 Gavialis gangeticus | reverse complement strand
GTTCTCATTAAGAAACTGGGGGGCTGTGGTGTCGACACCCACACAGACAAATGGGTCGCCAACTGGCTGGAGGGCCGCACCCAGAGAGTGGTGGTGGATGGGTCATTTTCGACCTGGAGGGATGTGGGCAGTGGGGTCCCCCAGGGCTCGGTCCTCGGGCTCGCGCTGTTCAACATCTTCATCAGCGACTTGGACGAGGGGGTAAAAAGCACCTGCTCAAATTTGCTGATGACACTAAGATGTGGGGGGATGTGGGCACGCTAGAAGGGAGGAATAGGCTGCAGTCGGACCTAGACAGGTTACAGGGGTGGGCAGATGAGAACAGGATGGGATTCAACACGGACAAGTGCAAGGTGCTGCACCTGGGGGGGAAGAGCCAGCACCATCCCGACAGGCTGGGAACTCCCCTCTTGTCAGTGCAGAGGCAGAAAAGGATCTTGGAGTCATCATTGACTCCAAGATGAACATGGGCCGGCGGTGTGGGGACGTGGTCAGGAAGGCCAACCGCACCTTGTCGTGCATCCACAGATGCATCTCGAGCAGGTCCAGGGAGGTGATCCTCCCCCTCTACGTGGCACTGGTCAGGCCGCAGCTGGAGTACTGCGTCCAGTTCTGGGCATCGCACTTCAGGAGGGATGTGGACAACACGGAGAGGGTCCAGAGGAGGCCACTCGCATGGTCAGGGGGCAGCAGGACAGGCCCTACGAGCAGAGGTGATGGGACCTGAACCTGTTCAGCCTCCACAAGAGAAGGCTGAGGGGCATCTAGTGGCCTGTTACAAACTAGTCAGGAGGGACCAGCAGGCATTGGGGGCGTCCCTGTTCCCCTGAGCATGACCAGGAGTGACCAGGAATAATGGTCACAAGCTGGCAGAGGGTAGATTCAGGCTAGATATCAGGAGGCGCGGCTTCATGGTCAGGGCGGCTAGGACCTGGAACCAACTTCCAAGAGAAGTGGTGCTGGCTCCTACCCTGGGGGTCTTTAAGAGGAGGCTAGACAGTCACCTTTGTGGGGTCGTTTAACCCCAGTACTGTTTCCTGCCATGGCAGGGGGTAGGACTAGATGATCTGCTTAGGTGCCTTCCGACCCTAGAAACTATGAAACTTGTGCAGGCTTCTCCCTTCCTGGCGCCTGCTGGTTGTTCCCTGAGAACCTGACCTTGCTCTTGCCACCGCTGCGTTTCAGCCTGCTCCTATTGCTCCAGTGCTCATGGTTGCTCTTTGTTTCTTGTATGGGATTTCGATCCTCCCTAGTATTGACAGCATCCCCATACGTTGTCCTCAGCGCAGCCTGGTTGCTTGTACCAGAGTTGCCGATGAAAATATTGGCTGAGCCCAGTCCCTAGTCTGATCCTAGAGAAGTGCCAGGAGTGACCTTCCTCCGGCCTGCCCTAGTGCCGGGGGGCTGCACCCCATGATCTGTAAGGTCCCTTCCAGCCCCTAACAGCTATCAGAAACTCCCCTTTCAGCCGAGCCTGCTGCCTGTCTTCCTTGTAGCCAGGTCCTTACCGAGCCCACAGGTTTTGTACTAATCTTCCACTTCTCCAGTTTAATTACTGATTTCCCCAGTGGTGGAGTTTCAAAAGCACTATTAAAGTCCAGATAAATTAAGACTTCTGCGTATATTAGACTTATTGCAAAACTCTTCACTTGCAAAGGAGAAAAATATCCTGGTAGTCCATCCAATGTGCTTTTGTTAAACATCTTACTTCCATGTCTGATTTTTGTTTTTTTCAAAATCTGCTCTAAGGCCTTGCATACGCTTGCAGTCAGATGGATGGGTTTGCATTTGCCCAGATGACTTTTTCTCTCTTTTCAAGTGTAAACATTATGTTTGCTTTTCTTCAGTCCTGGTACATTTTTCCATGTGACAGATTTGCTGAAAATTCTTGCCACGGGACTTACAAGTCCACTTCCGGCAGTGGGATTGTTTCGAATTGACCTCTCTGGATTTCTCTTTTGTCTTGGATGCGGCTTCTTCCGTTCCTGTGTCCTCGTTCCTGTTGTCCAGCCGCTCTTGCAGCTGTGGGCAATATCATTGTCCGTATTGAAAACTGACACAAGCAGATATTTAATTTTTGGTCCTTGCCCAAGTTATCTTTAATCTTGTTCCTGGTTTCACGGTGTGACCGCTCGGGGTCTGCTTTCCTTGGTCTCTATATGTTCATGGCTGAAGGCCCTTTGCTCTGCGCTGTGATTTTCTTTGTAAGGCCTGTGCAGCCTGAGCATATTCTCACTTTAGCCCTGGACCCCCCAATCTCCACAATGACTCTCTTTGCCGATCCATCCCTCTTGCCATTCCTGGGAGACTGCTGCTCGTTCCAAATATCCTCTTTGAGGTGGTTATTCCTGTCATTAGGTCTGGCTGCCATCCCTCCAACATTTTCCCCTTGTTTTGGGCTACAAGTGCTGAACAGCTTTTTAAGCTTTGACTTAGAGTTTCCAAGCATTATCCACAATCAAATCTGTGAGCTCATCAGTCGAGCTGACTTCACAAAGTCGTTTCATTAATTTCTCTAACGATGACTCACAAATCCAACCTGTGGTCGCAGCTTCATTTGGGGCTTGGCTTCTGTGGAGTTTAAACTGAATTCACTCATGACCCCTTCATCCCAGGATATTTTCTACAACTGACTCTTCTGTAAGGTCCATGGCTGCCAATAGTGACGTGAAAGGACAGACGCCCGTGCCAGCCTACCCAGGCGACAGGAGATGTGTTTATAGGCGTTACGCTGCCGGGGTGACGAGTCAGTTAGACGCGGATCGGAATGGGGTGGACGGGCGTGGGGATCTCCCAAGCAGCAGGGACCCGGAAATGTCTCTAGAAAGGAAAAGCAAAGACTTGCTTCTAAATCCAACGTGTCCTTCAAGGGCTGGCAAGGCAACAGCCACTCCTAAGGTCCTGAGGGCTGGCAGGGGATAGGCGATAAAGAGCTGGGAAGAAGTGCTAATGTGTCAGCCAGGGTGAAATAGCTTCTAGGAAATCCTCTCCCACAGCCAGTACGTGACCAAGCAGCTGTAAAAATCCCCCTGGTCCTGTAGGCCTGCCCCATCCATCTCCATCTCCAGCCAGTCTCTGTCAGGTGTGGCATTTCCAGTAGCTTCATCTCCCTTTAATGCAGACACGGGAGGGCCTGTAGCTACTCAGAGGGGGTGGCGGATCCGTCCAGCCCCGGCCTTGCCCTCACGCCCAGGGCACTGCCTCTCTGACTTCTCCATGCCAGGGGCAGCCACAGGCAGAAAAGAGTGTTGCAGCTTACTGAGCACATGCCAGGAGCCGGGCAAAGCCTGCCCAGAATAGGTGTGACGATCCCGATGCAGCTGTGCCAGCCGGTCCCATTGAGCAAGCACCGTGCAAAGCTCCCTGTGCAGAGCCACCAACTCATCAGGGCTGTCACAGGCAGCACCAAGGGAAGGTAGCAGCATCCTCGTCCCATTCACAGCATGGTGGGTGACCGGAAGTGGAGACCCAGGTGCTCTCTGTCCCATCACTTGTCAGCGGGTTGGTTTCTCTGCTTGTTTAAGACCTGCCCTCGCCCCTGCCTGCGGTAAGGGGCCTCTCGGGGCTGGGGGCTGTCTCGTGTTTGGGCCGGGGGCTGCGTTGGGAACCGGGTTTCCAGACCCTGCGATGCAGCTTTGACCTGGCGGAGGCTGCTGCTGGGGCCGAGGGGGCATGCGGGCAGGGGCGTCTGCTGAGCAGAGCAAGGATTTAAATCCTCGCCGCCTCACACGCTGTAGCCATGCCTGCTGGCGGGGAGCTGGGGCAGGACCCACGCAGCTGACAGCTCAGCAGAACGCCGCCCGCAAGCGCCAGGGGCTGGTAATAGGATCCGAGCCCTTCAAGAGGAGCGGGCCACCCTTGGTTTGAAAGCTGCTGTCTGAACTGAGCCCGAGCAGGCAGCCTGCCTGCGCTCTGGGAATCGGCTTGCTGTGCTCGGGCTGGGGGCGAGCCTGCTGGCCTGCTTGCAGCCGCAGCGCTCAGCGTCCCAGCGCTGCTCCGTCAGGTGGAGCCAGTCCAGGCCCAGGCAGATGGAGGGGTCCCCAGGCACCCCCATGAGGGAAGGGCCCCTACGGCTTTGCAGCGATCAGAACTGAGCAGCAGGAGCGGCTGTGTCAGGCATGCGCTGCGGGGGATCTCCGCAGTTGCGACCTAGTTCATCCAGTCCTTGAGATGGCCCGCAGCCCGGAGAGGTGTAGCATGGGCACCTTCTTCCGGCATCCCTGCCCGCCCAGCCCCGCGAGCGGGCTGCCACGGCCCCAGCTTGCCCACGTGCTCGGGGGCTGACCTGATTTATGGGGTGCGATGGACAGTGCTGTCGGTGCAGCTGGGAGCAGCCTCCAGCTGTGCGGGATCTCTCCCCCGAGCGGAGCAAGCCGAGACCAGGCTTGGCAAGAGCAGGGCCGGTCTCTCCGCCGCGGGCTCTGCAGGTGTCCGTGGTTGTGGGGGTAATGGACTGCGCCGGCACAAGGGTCATCTCGGCAGGGGTGGGAAGCACAGGCCTGCTGGCTGTTGGTCCTAGCCCAGCTGAATCCAGGCTCTGTCTAGTGCAGGTGTTTGGCTGGGCTTGGAGGGGCTCGGGGCCCTGAGCCCTCCCGTTCCCCCATGTCCGCAGGCATCGAGCAGCTGGTGTGGGGAGACTTGCGATTCACTAGTGGGATGAGCACATGGGCCATGGGGAGCAGGTGTTGCAGCTAAACCCTGCGTGGAAAAAGCCTCCCCGGGCACATTTCAGCCCCTTGCTGCAGATGCTTGTCTCTGCGTATTGGGGTCCAGGGCTGAGCTCCAGTGTAGGCAGGTCTCTTCAACATCCGGAGAAGGATGTTTGCGTGCACGATGCAGGCCAGGACCCGGGGGCAGCAGTGACCGAAGTGGGTAGCTGGCTGCATGGGACGCTACATCGCATCTTGCACTGAACGGGAACTTCCCTTCACGAGAGTGAGAGCGCTGGTGCGTGTCCAGCGTCCCTGGCAGCAGTGCTGTGGGGAGGGACGTGGACGTCCTGCTGGGTGGCTGCATCCTTCAGTTGGTACGATATAGTAATGAACTGCCTGTGGCTTTCTGCCCTTTCGGCGGTGTCTGGAGGCAGGACGCAGCTTCTCCCCACGTGCATGGTCTGCGGGTAGTGGGGAGGGACTGGGGTGGAGCTGTGACCGACTCAGCCATGCGGTGGCTTGGGAAGGATTTAGTGCTGGGACCTGCAACTTGGGATGCAGTGGGAAGAAGCCCTGGACCCGTGGCTCAGCCAGCAAAAGGGCAGCATGCAAATTGTTTCCAGCTCCGTTTCTACAAACATTGCGTGTTTTGCTCCAGCTGGTCCCCAAAAGCGGGGCCGGGGCTGCAGTCAGCCCAGGGGTCTGTGTGCAGCCTGTAGAGCCAGGGCCCCTTCCCTGGTGCAGAGGCCCTTGGAGGGGCAGGAACGGTCAGGGCCGATGCACTGGCAGGGCCCGTGGCCGGGCTGGGAGTGGTGATTTCTTAGCAGGAGTGAAAGGTTTGTGTACACAAAGGCAGCTGCTGTCAGGATCTGAAAGGACCCAGGCTCCTAACGCGCATGCCTGCGTTGGGGTCTGCCCGTGCTGGGCTGGCTCCCTGCGTCACGTTGCCCCAGCAGGAATGGGCTTCCAGCCTCACCCTCTCCAACAACCACACACACGAATTTCAAAACTGGGGATGGCCCCTGCAAGAGGCCACCTGCTGAGCTGTTGCCTCCACAGGTTAGGAAGCTGCTCCCCCTCCTCGAAGCAGTGGTCTAGATGGGACATGGGCCTCCACCATCCCGGGAGCAACTCCCTCCCATGAATGTCCTGGGCCCAGGGATGTCACCCACTTTGGGAATTGTGAACTCTGAGGCACCTGGTTTTGCCTCAGGCTCCTGCTCCACAATGGAGTTATTCAGGTGCTGGTTCCCTGCCCTCCTCAAAGCTGCATTTGGTGCTGCACGATTTCCCACATCCCCTCTCCTTTGCATTGCTAACGTGGGCCAAGCAGCTGCCCCGTCCTGTGCTGAGGCAGGATCAGAGCTGGGTCTTCCCTCTCTCCTGGGCACAGCTCAACCCCCAGCTCCAAGTACCTGAACCGGAGCAGGTTGGGAGCAAGTTTCCTGCTAGGGCAGCGTTATCCCGATCCGCAACTGAGCCAGCCTTGCCTTGGCAGCCCCGGTGCCAGGAGGATGACGAGCTGTTGCCCTGCCAGCGCGGAACGAGGACTGTGGTCATACTCAGCATAATTAAACAAAGGGAGGGATGGGAGTGGGTTGTCAGCCCTGTTCACGGCAGCCCCTCTGATTAGCACTGAGCTCTCTCCATGTGCTCGGCTGTGCAATTTAATCTGTTAATCAAGAGGGGATCGGAGCTGTCTCCTCCCGCTGTACTTTTGACATTGTTCTGGTGCGCTGCTGATTCAGGGGAGTGGGTTGTTGTTTGAAGCAGCCGCTCTCCCTTCCAGAAGCTAATTGTGCCTGCTTGAATGGGCGTTTTGGGGCCCCTGGCATCTGCAGGTCAGAGAAGCAGACCAGGGCAGGTCCACCAGTGCCTGCGTGCCCCTGCGCTTGCCTGGCACGTGGGGCAGCAGCCCACGGGTACTGGGAGCCGAAGGGCACTGGAGACAGGCCACAGCGGAGGCAGGTGCTCAGGGCGAGCTGCCTTTGAGCTCCTGGCCTGGCCGAGAGAGCGCTTGGACATCACGCCAGGGAGCTCTGGGGTGAAGGCTGTGCTGCGGAGAGCGGCTGCTTGTTCTCCAATGACTTGCCGTGGTCGTCGGGAGCGCTCACTAGAGGCTGCTCCGGTTCGCTCTGCGTGCGCAGGGCTGGGCCTGGGCTCCGTCACCGTGGCCCAGGTCTCCCTGGCCCCTGCCGCTGTGCTGAGCGTCGCGGACCTGCCTGCTGCCGCCCCTCGTCCCCGAAGGAGCCAGAGTCCCGGGGCCCTGTTCAGAGTCAGAGTCGAGCCTCCCCCTCCCCGGGGCAGCCATGGTGCTGTGAAGGGGGAGAGCTTGCCAGGGGCTCTGTGCCCCCCCGGGGAATGCGAGGGGCTCACGTCCCCGCTGCACAGCTGGAGCCTGAGGCGATGCCCCGTGACGGACCGCGCCTTGTCATGCTAAGGCTGGCGTCTTCCCCTCCGCCCCGCAGGCTGGGCAGTCCGAGTTTGGTGGCGTGGCTCCTCCTCTGCCACGTGCACTCGCTGCTGTGCTCGGCCCTGCAGAGCCGAAGGGGTGAAATGTATGATCTGAGGGGGTGGTTGCAGACAGGGATGCTGTTTGCCGCAGGCCGTGGGGGTTGTGACATGCCCTGTATTCATCTGTCTGTAGCTGCACCGGCTTCGCCCTTCAAGGCTGTTGTGGGATACGGGCAGTTGCAAACACACGATCAAAGGTTTGATAGCACAGGAGAAGAGATGTGTGCGACAGGCCCCTGGGAGCCCCCACCTTGGGCAGAGCTGACAGCTGACCCTCTCGCGTTGAGCTCGTTGTCTGAGGCCTCTCGTCCCTGCTCCTGTGTCAGCTGGGCCGTGCAGGCCGCGGTCCCAGTCTGGCCCAGGGAAGCCCGCAGAAGAGGCATCCATCATTAGCTAATCCCCGCGGCTCCATCTCCAGCTGCCAGCAGCGAGCCGAGTATCTGCTGAGCATCTTCATCATTTAGCTCTCCGTCCTGGGTGACGGTGCAGGCTTTGAACATGTGCGGCTCACTGCTCAGGGCGGGACGCGAGCACTAAGCACCAGTCGCCTTTCATAAGCCTCAGCCTCACTCTGACGGCTGCTCCGAGTCAATCATCTCGCAGCTGAGAGCGGCTGCGTCCTGCAGACCTGGCTCAGCGGGACTTGGCTCGGGCTTTACAGGGCCCTGGCGGGGAGCCCGGGACTCTGCTGAGGGTGCTGCCTGGCCCCTCTGGCAGGACAAACCGGGGGGGACGTTTTCCCTTGTCCTGGTAGCAACAGAACTGCTGCCGATGGGTGCAGTGAGTGCCACCCTGGCCACCCTGTCCCCATGTGTCCTGGCCAGGCCCGTGGCATTGCCCTCGCTCTGCTCCACAATGGCGGAGAGCTCGTTGTGCAGGACTGGCCGTGCCTGCAGGACCTCGTGCGCGGTGCTTGACTTTACCCGGCTCCTCAGAGCCTGCTCGCTAGTAGGAGGGGCCCGTTTTCATGCGGCGGCCCGGCACTCCCGCCACAGGACTTCTTGTTCGACTTCTTGCAAGCTGTCGTGGGCAGTCGTGCGAGGGGGTCTTTTCCACCTGTGCGTGGTATGGAGGTATGGGCGGCTTTACCTTGCCCTGGGAGCCTGGGGCACCTTCGACCCTTGAGCGAGCTAGGGGGCTGTTAGCAAGGTGCCTGGGCCCCCCACGGAGAGCAGTCTGGAGACTGGTTCGGCCTCCCCTTGCTGCTGCGGGCTGGGCTGGGCCCTGCTCTGCGTGGGGCTGTGGCCGGATGCTTGCGTGTAGCTGGGGCCGGCTGCCGCAGAGCTGCCAAGCCCATCCCCACCTCCGTGTGTTGTCTTTGGCTCGTGACGCCGTGCGGGGGCAGAGGGCAGCCTGGGAGCGCCGTCCCGCGCGCAGCAGCTTTGGGGCTTGCCCCTCCCGGGCTCTTGCGCAGAGAGACGGGGCAATTGCTCTGCCAGGCGCCGTCCTCAGCAGCGCGGCCACGGAAGAGCCATTTCCGGATGTGGGTGATGCGGCCCCGGCATGTGCCTCCCGGCTGCCAGGGCCCCGTGCGCTGCGGTCCCCTGATACACATCTGTTTAGCATCAGACGCTTTACCTGACTCAGCGAGAAGGCGAAGCGGGCTGTCGCTCCCAGGAAAAGGAGAGCAATTAGAAGTGTTCTCCGCAACTCCCTTCTGCACTGGAGCGCGGCGGCAGGACAGTCTGCTTTCTATTAAAGAGATAAATTGCATAATTATAGGTGTGAGCAACCCCACTGCAAAATTTGTCTCTGTCAGCTTTGGAGGACGTTGATTTTCCTCGCGTCTCTTGGAGCAAACCCCAGCGGTGCCAGCCTGGTCTCCCCTTGCCCTGTCGCAGAGCGAAGAGGCTTGCCAATGCGACCTGCGGCGCCAGCCCGGTGCTCCCGATGCCTCGTGGTGCCCCTCCGGTGCGAGTGGAGCTCCCGTCCTGTTTGTTCAGCTGTTTAGAGGCCCCAGCGGATGTTGTTATGGGGAAGGTTTTATTAAGTATACAATGATGAATATATCTTCACCGGTCTTATTACCAGCCCCCTGAAACATGTCCTTGGTGTCCCCCTGAACATTTAATCACCAGATTGCTCCCAAACACCAAGCGCGAGTTTAATGTCAGGCTCCACAGTCTTCCCACTAATCACCCCCACGAGAACCATGTGAGCATGAATATTTATCTTGCTGGAGACAGGATGCGGCGGGGAACCAGCCCGTAGGAAGCCAGAAGCGCCGCGAGCTCTCCTCCTGCGGGCTTGGGGACGATCGAGAAGTCTGTCTCCGAGAGCAGGCGTGTCAGGCCTCGATCTGCAGCGAGTCGCACTGCCGTGGCAGAGCGCGCGGACAAGTCGCGCTGCGAAAGAGCAGCCTTCACTGGCATTAGCTGTAAATCCGTGTGTGGAAACAGCCGGGTCCTTCTTGCCCAGCTGGCCCTCCCCTCAGCCCACTCCCACAGTCGTCCCTTTGCATGCTGCTCCCTCGTTTGCATCCCTCTTCTCTTGCCTCGCTTCATCTGGATGGTCCAAGTGGAGCATTTTGCAGAGCATAGTTTCATAGTTTGTAGGGTCGGAAGGGACCTGAGCAGATCATCAAGTCCAACCCCCTGCCATGGCAGGAAAGAGTACTGGGGTCAAACGACCCCAGCAAGGTGTTCATCTAACTTCCTCTTAAAAACCCCCAGGGTAGGAGCCTGCACCACCTCTCTTGGAAGCTGGTTCCAGACCCTAGCCGCCCTGACCGT
>NW_017729001.1:34540844-34559954 GCF_001723915.1 Gavialis gangeticus | reverse complement strand
ATTCCTGGATGCTTTTGGTGAGCCATGGAGGCTTGTGTGCTCTCCTGCTCCCTTTGATCCTTGTTGGGATTACCTTCCTTTGGGTTTGGAGGATCGTCTCCTTAAGGAGCGACCACTCTTCTTGGATGCCTGGCTTTGGCAGGCCAAAGTTCTTCTCCCAAGCTCAGGTGGTCTTTGGCAAACCCACATTCCCCACGCGAGTGTTTCCCTGTGCCTGGGAGCGACGGTGGATTCACGAATTACAAGCCCTGGGAATGAGCTGCCCCAGTTGCCCAGATCTCTCCTTCACCCGCTGCACTGGTCCCCAGGCCCGGGTGCTTCCTGCGGGCTCCCTCTTGGGATCTCTGCAGCAGGGCTCGGGCACGGCTGGGATGTGCCTCCTCTCCAGCCTTTGAACCCGATGCTGCTGAGGTCGGCAGCAAACAGGCCCATGGGTTTTGTCCGCAACCCTGCAAGGCCGTGGGGCAGGTACAGGTTCGTTCTGCTGGCATCAGAGCCACTAACCACGCACGGGTGGAGAGAGTGGCCTGGCTCTGCGGCGCACCGGAGGCCACTGTCCCAGAGATCGCAGGAGCCCCTGTGCATGTGCCTGTGGTGCGGTTGCAGTGCTCTGGGATCTGCACGCGTGTTTTTCCCATTGGGCTTAGGGTGTGGATGCAATATCGAGCTGCTTTCAATAGAAATTAAACGTCCCTAAGCAGAAACTCCCCCCCCGCCTCCAGGTCCACAGCAGCCTCGGCCCAGGCTCCATCGCCCCGCCCTGACGGAGCTGCAGGATCTTGCTAGCAACTGCCAAGGAGTTACTTCACTGCATTGCCTGTGAACCCTGTCCAAAGAGCCAGACCTCCTTCGCGCTGCGGTGAGGCTTGCCCGAATGGACGGGGTCTCGGCCCTGCTCCGCGCGGGGCTGCAGCTGCACGTGGGGAGCAGGCTGGGTCGCCCAGTGACAGTGGCGGGGAGAGCCGGGGCCTCCTCAGCCACCCCCTCTCCCGAGGTCATGAGCGCCTGCACCTCCTCAGCCGGCTGCCTGGGGCCAGGTCCGTGCCCAGAGAAATTACGATTCTGCTGGGACCTTTCAGCTTTCGTTTAGCTCATTGGATGCCAGACTCTTGCTAACGGCCTAAAACGTTTCAGCACAGGGAGGAGTTGCGGCAGTCGGGGGTGGGGCCAGGTTTGGTGTTCAGTGGGGAGGCCCGTACAGACCCACGGACGCCGAGCATGAAGACCCCCTCCCTCTGTGCCCTGCGGCTGTATCGGGCTGTCCTGCCCGGAGCGGTCTGCTGAGCCAGTGTTGTTGCAAGCGTGAGCCCTTCCTCCGTGAGGGGCTCGCTCGGGTTCCTCCTGGGGGGAAGGCCCCGTGCCGGCTCTGGTGGAGCTGCGTGCCCCCGGGCTGGCAGAGCGGCCAGGTCGGCGCAACTCACTGCAGTGCGAGCGAGGGCAGGTCGGGGACGCCTGCCAGCCTGGCGCGAGTCACAGCAGCCAAACAACGTACCCCTGGCTCCTTCCAGCGTGTGTGGAGAGCGCTAACCCTGACCGCCACGGGGCTACCAGAGCCCGCTGCCTCCCCACCCCTGGGCCAAGGCATCTGCACTGCGCCCCGGTCTCCTGGGCTGGCAGGGACCCCGTTGGGCTCCAGCTGGGGCCTGTGAGCAAGCCCGAGGCCTCGTCATCTGCCTGCTGATTCGCAGCCTCCCCGGGAAGCTGCGGCGTTTCCCCCGGTAGCTGCAGCTCAGCGGCGTGCGCTGCTCGGGCATTGCCAGTTGTGTTGCACCAAGTTCATGTGCAGCATCAAGTGAAAAAATGAAGTTGTTTTAAATTCTGGCAGTTTTTATGGTATAATTAAGATGCTTAAAAGGATACCTCAGGGAAAGTAAATGCAGCTTTGCTATTTATGGAGCTGGCCGAAGTAGAGCTTCTTGCCAACTTTCATATCTTATGACCTATAAATTGCGTTTAATAGCTAATCTGTCGCCTCAGCTTCTTGTATCAAAAAAGCTGGTTTCTTTATTAATCTGCTAATTTGCATCCACACAGCACATGTACAGACCCTTGGTTTGGAAATGGTGCTGCTTTAATGGTGCCGAGTATGGAAATAATTTATTGCCTCCGCCCTCAGCCCTTCACTCGGCCCATAGATCTTCCTGACATTGCATTATTCTTCCAGCTGGGATATAATTTTAATAAAAATAATCATTAGGAAGGCTCCTTCGGGCGCAGCTTCAGAAGCCCTGGACGTCGGGCTGCTGCGGGGAGGCGGCAGCTCCCGGTAAGAGCAGTAGGTGACAGCAGTGGAGCCAGCTCTGCTGCAAGAGGATGGTCCATCTCGTGTCCGGTGGTACACGGCGGCATGGATGCCCGGGGAGGGGCAGGGACGGAAAGGATCCCTGCCCCACCCATTGCACGTGTCCAGTCCAGGAGCTGGGCCCTGCTGGCGGAGGGTAAATCAGGAAGAGCGTAGATTACCCAGGCGAGCAGGCTTCGCCGCCCCGGTGCCAGGCTGCCAGCGGGAGAACAGCGTTTGCAAGGCCTGCCCTCAGCTCTGGGGGAGACACGGGCTTGCCTGGGGAGGGAAAAGCAGGCTCTGTCCCGCTCCGGTGGCTCCCTCGGGGACAGCCCTGGCACATCCCTGACCCAGGGCAAGGCACTCGCTTGGGGCGGCTGGGAGTAGCGCATGGTTTGGGGCTCGGTGCTGAACCGGGCCATCAGAATAGTCGTGTCAGGGCTGCCCATTTGGGGGTTTTCTCACCAAAAACACCCGAGGGTTGGTTTCATCAAGAACAAAGCCGTTCCTTCCACCCGCCGGGGACGCTTGTTTGGGGGGTACGTGTAAGGAAGGCTGGAGGAGCCGTGGCCTCACACTGCGGCCCAGCGGCTGGGGTCTTCAGCCAGGGTGTGGGAGCACCTCTCGCCGCCTGAGGGATCTGCGTCCCCGTCTCCCCCCTCCGAGACAGGCAGCGGGCGTCCGCAGAGCGGTGCTCTCAGCCTCTGCTCTTGCATCCCGTCCCTGCCGCACGGACAGTCTGCAGGCACCTTCTGCAGCTTCAGAGCTGCCCTTTTTTCAGTAAATAAGTAGTTCATCACATCTAAATCATCTCCCAGCTCCTTCTCACGGCGCCAGCACCTGGTGCTCCCAAGCTCCTCTGAGCAGCCGCAGGGCACAGCGCCCTGAGTGCAGGGAGCCCGGGAGCGAGGCAGGCGCCAGGGGAGCCTGGGCACACCGAGATGTCTTGACAGGCTCCTGCTGGCTGGCTGGGCAGTGGCCTTGCCGGCTCCACTTCAGAGGTCATCTTGCAGCCATCTGCAGTGCCCCCGGGCCTGGGAGCGCTGCCGTGCTGCGCGGCATGTGGGAAGCCTCGGGTCGTCCAGGCCCTGGTGCGGGGTTGGTATGCCGGCTGCGGCTGTGCTGAGGCATCAGCTCTATCTAGGACACGGCCCCCGCACCTGGCGCGGTGCCTGACTTCTGGGCCTGGTTGTCCCTGCCAGGTGGATGCAGAGTCCTGCTCCCAAGCACCCTTGGGGCGGTCGGGAGGAGAAGCCGAGTTTCAAGCACTGTCCTCTTAAACGGCAGGTCTGGTCTGGTCTGGTCTGGTCTGTTTGGGTGGGAACAAGCCTGGATCCCTAGCTTTTGCCCTTCGAGGATAAGGGACCCCTCTCCCCTGCCCTGATTTGTGCCTGCTGCTGGTGGGGACTGGTGCAAGGGTGAGACTGGAGCAGCCAGGATGGGCGCTGGTTGCCAGCTGTGCCTCTGGGTGAGCAAGTGGGGCTGGAGCCCAGGCAGCAAGGACAGCCCTGGCTCAAGCCCAGAGCAGACGACTGGGGTCCAGCAGGCCTCAAAGAAGGTTGCGGGGGGTGACTTCCCCCCAGCAGTCCCAAACTTACCTTGTCTGAGAAGCCCTCCTGGTCCGTGCAGCTGCTCTCACGCTTCCCTCCTCTCTCCCCACAGGCAGCATCCTCGGCCCTGAGCAGCCTGGGCCACGTGTACACAGCCATCGGCGACTACCCCAACGCGCTGGCCAGCCACAAGCAATGCGTCCTGCTGGCCAAGCAGTCCAAGGACGAGCTCTCGGAGGCCCGGGAGCTGGGCAACATGGGGGCAGTGTACATCGCCATGGGGGACTTTGAGAACGCCGTGCAGTGCCACGAGCAGCACCTCGGCATCGCCAAGGCCATGGGCAACCAGCGTGAGGAGGCGCGCGCCTACAGCAACCTGGGCAGCGCCTACCACTACCGGCGCAACTTCGACAAGGCCATGTCCTACCACAACCACGTGCTGGAGCTGGCCCAGGAGCTGGCCGAGAAGGCCATCGAGATGCGCGCCTATGCCGGGCTGGGCCACGCTGCCCGCTGCATGCAGGACCTGGAGAGGGCCAAGCAGTACCACGAAGAGCAGCTGCGCATTGCCGAGAGCCTGCAGGACCGAGCCGCCGAGGGCAGAGCCTCTTCCAACCTAGGTAAGGCCCCACCTGCTGTGGACGTCGGTCCCCGCATGCTCGGGCAGGAGGGTGCAGCTTGCAAGCTCTGTTCCCCTGCGGCAGATCTCTGCTTTGCAGCCCCGGGGGCACCTGGGCCAGGTCCAGGCAGAGCCAATCTGCCAAGCCTGTGCAAAGAGTAGCAGCATCGGAGCAGCACCCACTCTGTCTGCCTCTCGCTGTGGGGAGCAGGCCCCTGAGTCCTGGCCTGCCCTTGCTCCGGGAGGGAGGGTTTTAACCAGGTTGGAGGGGACCCTGCCCCATGGCAGTCGCTTCCTGCCCTGGGAGCCCCTGCCAGGGGCAAAGCTGTATCCCAGCAGCAGACCCCTTCGTGGGACCTTGTCTGCCCGGCAGCCGGGGCTGCAGCTGGGGTAGTGGAAGGCCCCTGGCCCGCTGGCCACCCCGGAAATCCCAGTGCTCGCAGGCTGCCCCACACTGTAAATTAGCTTCTACTTCTGCCTGGCAGTTGGCACTCGGTTCATTTGTAGATGCTAATTGTGCGCTGATGTTATCAGCAGCAGGTAATTGAAATGGGCTTGATGAATTGCTTAATTTCTTTTAATAGCTGAGTCTTCAAGAGCTGAATGAAGAAGATAAGGTGAACGGGAGAAAACACAACAGCCCAGCTTTCCAATTAGCGCCTGGCCTCCTTCCTCCTTTACACAAATTACGGCAAATGTGTGAGGCTAAGCGGGTTGATGAGGCAAGGGGCCCACCCCTGAGCCAGCCCCCAGCACCGATAACATTTCTGTTAGCACAGCAGGGGAATGGGGGTGCCACTGGGAAGCCGACATCCCCATGTGTTTGTCAAGGGATTTAGCAAAACACCCGATTGCAGCAAAGAGCTTATTGTAGCTGCGTCTGCTGCAGGCGCAGGAGGAGGTCCCAGCTGGGGGTCAGCACAGGTGGGGGCCGTCTGCCGGGCTGTGCTGCCTGACGGCGAGGAAGGAGAGGCGAGCACCGTGCAGCGAGACCTGGGCGTTCAGCCGGCTCTCCAGGGCAGGGCCCAGAGGAGGGGGGTGTGCTTCCCGGGCTCTGTGGCCAAGCCCTGCCCTTGGCCCGGAGCAAGCTCTCGGCTCTTGGCCATGCCCCTGGGCTCTGCTGCCTGCCGGAGGGAGGCACTCGCTCCCTGCTGGGTTTGTCGGGGCAGTTTAGGGGGTCTGTTAGCTGTGTACCTTGAGCAGCTGAGACCTCGGGCCTCAGCCGGCATGGGTTGTTGTGGGGACATGGCACGGCCCCGCAGAGCTCGCGGCGCATCTCCGGGGCGGGAGCAGGTGAGCTGGCAGGGAAGGGAGGACCGGCCCTGCTGCTCTCAGCCTGGCAGAACTTGTGCCCTCACTCGCCCGTGCCCCTGCCTGCAGGAGCCCCAGGCCTGCGACCGAGATCCTGCTGCCCGCGCAGAATCAGGGTTGCCAAATAGCCGACTGAGGGGCCTTTCTTGTCCCTCGCTGGGGCCTTTGGCACCTTCTGGTTCGGTCGCTCAGAGCCAGCAGGCAAACTGCTGGCAGGGAAATGCGGTGGAGCGCTGGGCTGAGCTGCTCTCTGCACGCAGGGTTTCACTGCAGCCACTTTGTCTCGTCCCAGGAGGAGCCCTGCGCTGCTGGGAGGCACTCGTGCAGGCTCGCGCTCTCTTCCGAGGACCTCCCGCATGCTCGCTTTGGTCCTTTGTGCGCTCGCCACTTTGCCAGCTCCGGGCCCACCGAAGCCACTTGGGATTAGGAAACTCTTCTAGCTGAGATTATCGGTCTCGCAGCCGCTTTGTCCTCAGCAATGCTTACGTCGTCTGATTCCAGAAATGTTTCTGGAGGATCATGGGCAGGGCGGCGTGCAGCGGAGAATGTTTTTCTTTAATTGGATTGAAGCCGAAATGTAACTTTGAGCCAGTAATGCTGACTCAGCCACTCCTTACTCGACTTCAGAGCGGCTTTCCTAGCTTCTGCGCACAGGGGCTCACGTTTCAGCCGATACTCGAGTTGCGCCTCGCTGTCCTCGGCTCTGCCAGAGTTGAGTTACGCTGAGAAAAGAAAACGTGCGGTTCTTGTTGAGAAAGTCCATTAATGCCATTTAAAATGCATCCAGTCCCAATTAAGAAGTCAAGTCTTAATTGTCTTTCATCTAATCCACATGTAAAACAAAACCTCATCAAAATAACCACACTGGCAGGCAGAAATGTCTCTGACTGTGTGTTTCTGAGCCAGGATGTCAGAGTTGGCCTCTTTGCTGAAACAACAGAAATTCTCTGTTTGCATTTCCCTGATTGAGATGGAAGGCTCTCCTCGCTGCATTATCTAATGCCGAGCGAGACAGAGACAGAATATAACATAGCCCAGCTGCTGGAGGGCTCTGCAGGGAGATATAATATGCTCTCTGACTCAGTAAGCAGAAGGTAATGGACTGAGGGCAAGTCGCAAGTTATCAAGCCCTTCACAACAAGGAGAGCTGGAGTTTAACCAGAAGTCTCAGCCTGTCAGCCTCCGCAAAGCAGATGGTGTTTTCCAACGGCACGGCCCCATCTCGAGAGCTGGCTTCTCGGCCCCTGCAGCTCAGAGCTCGGCTTCCGGCCGCGTCGACGGGGCACTTCGTCTTATTAGCAAAAGCCGGTTTTCAGTCTTCCATAACGGCTAATGGGTGCTCAGCGCCGGCTGAGGGAACTTCTGCTTCCTCTCATCGGCTTCCCACCAAGCCCGGCGTAGGCTGCTCGTATTGCTGTGCAAAGGGAGGAATGTACGTCTCGGCCTAGGCCTGGCGGCTCTGCCGTATTTGCAGAGAAGGAGATGAGGAAAATGAGCTAAATCCCTTATAGATAATCACTGCAAATCCCAAATAGCCTTGGAGAATGAGCTTGGAAGTAGTGTGTGCGTGAGCTGGGCGTCACCCGTGGGACCCCCGGCACGTCCACACGCACCTCGGGCAGGCAGCAGGTGCAGCAGGTTTTGCCCCTTTGCGTACTGGGCATCTCGGCCCCTGCCCCTGCCAGGATCGTGCATGTCCGTGGGGTGGGGCGGGGTGGGAGTCCCTCCAGGTAGAGAGTTTGCAGGTTCGTTTTCCTCAGATAAGTGTCAGGATCCCGCATGAAGGCACTAAATACGCTAGCTCTGCTTTTAATCGCCAGGGGACGGAAACCGCAACTGCAGCGAAGTTGCAGGCGGCGCTGGCTCTGTCTGAAGAGGCACGGCAGCGAAAGCTGTTGCTTGTCAGACAGACACTTGCTCCTCTTGGAAGAACAGAAACGACACTTGGAGAGGCAACATCTCACGCTCATCTTTAGCCCGCAGACTTTTTAACCATTTGGGGAGTCACGAGCATGGAAACAAGTGTCTAATTCGGGAATCTTCTCGGGCACCTTTTGAGCATCTGAATATATAAAGAACAGGGACCTGCTATGTTGCTGGGGTAGAGTTAGACAAGTTTTTCTGTGCAGGTCTGATCACAGCATGGTGTCTATTGGCTATCGTGCCAATTTTCCCTGAAAACCAGTTGTTTTAGTGGTTAGTTTTCCCCTCCCCTGGCTTTCCTGGTGGGTGCAGATCTACATTTTGCACTTCCTGCCCAAAAAATTAATTTGAAAAATCAGTTGTGGTGCAACTGCAATAAGCAGTGGATGAAGATAGTTACATGACGTTAGCCCAAGTGCCCGGGAGCTCGGCAGACTGCTGGAAGCAGGGCTGCGTGTCCCGTGCTGGAGGCTGAGCCACCTGCAGTCATTCCCGTGCCAGCTGGATGATGTTTAGGTTTGTGAAATACCTGCTAGGAAGTGGAGTGAGGCTCAGGCCATGATATTAAATAGGTGACTCGCATGGGAGAGATTTGCTGACCAGATGCAGCGTCGGGTGCTGGCAGCAGGGAAGGATTCAAACCCGGTGTGCGCACTTCTTGGGGAGAAGCAGGAAGGTGTGATGTTAGCATGCCCCTGCACCCCTTGGGAAGGGTTTATGGGGACAAGGGGCTGCACTGCTTACAGCTGTAGAGAGGCCAGTTAATGAGGAAAGGTACCAGACTGGGAGTCGGAAACTAGACAGGCCAAAGGGCAGCGACCTGTGGGGCTGTGAGTGCCCACAGGAAGGGCAAGGCCGGCATGCCCTTGAAGGCGGCGTGTCGCGCAGTTGGCAAGGAGAGAAGATCCTGAGCAGTCGCGTGGCCTCGGCGCTTTGACAGCTTGTCTCCTGTGTCTCCTTGGCTGCGGCTTTGCTGAAGGAAGCTGCTTGCAGAGTCCTGAAGGATCAGTTGCAGGGAAGTGCCGCGCTTTCCCAGGCCGGGCGGCCTGACTTGTGCCCTTCGGTGTCGTCTTTGGAGATGGGCAGGATGTTTTTTGGCAAACAGTCAAGCTGCAGTTTCAGGTGTCCTGAAATCCTGTGGGAATTCAGCCGAAGTTACTGGATACTTTCCCTGGGGCAGGGGAGGAACGCAGTGAGACCGACAGCCTGGCGAGCGCTGCAGAGCATGGCGGCCCCCGTCCATCCCACAGCTCAGGGCTTGAAGTGCTCTCCCGAGCTGAGAAAGGCCTTGCTGGTCCCAGTCGCAGAGGGTGAGCAACTCCAGTCCTCCGTACTGGTCCCAGAAGTGTGGGGCGAGCTGCCCCAGACCTCCTTGTCCTTCCTCCCTTGGGGCGCTCAGCCCGTCCGTCATGTCTCGTGCAGGCGGCTCTGGCTGTGGTCAGGCTGGCCAGCTGCCTGGGACCCCTTTGAAGTACAAGCTGACAGCGTGCGGGTGACTCAGCCCCTCGGTGTTTGACGGGACAGTGCACTGCTGGCGGCTTCCTCCTGGTGCGACTGGCTTGGAGGGCAGACAGGCTGCCACTGGCCCGTGCGGCGGGATGTGCCGTGGAGCAGGGGCTCGGACGCTGGTCCCCCGCACCGCTCCATTGCCTGCGTGGCTTTGCCTTGGCCTCTGTGGCACATGGAGCCAAGCTGCAGACTGGGGCAACCCAGTGCATTGGCTCCCATTGACCCACAGGCCTCAGTTTCGGCTGCAAAGGAAAGCAGAGCGAGAGCGGGTATCCCTGGCGTGCGGGTCTGCGTCTACCTGCACCCTCCTGAGCTGAGCCTGCAAATCGCATGGGGCATATGGCTTTCCCCCAGCCTGATGAGTGGGAGGGTGCAGGGCAGGGCGCGTTGCTAGTAGGTGTGAGGGCGAGTCTCTCCCATGCGGTAGGCGCTTCAGGGGCTGCTGCCTGGGCCCAGGAGCTGCCAGGGTTTTCTGCCCTGAGCAGCCTCCATTTCCCAGGCAAGAGCAGGTTGCTTGTGGGCAGTTCTGCCATTGGAGCAGCTACTTCCCCTGCCCCGAGCCTTTCCTGGAGACGCCTGCCGTTGAGGGAGTCAGGACAGGGTTAGGGCATCACGCACTTGTTTCTGTAAGTTCCCTGATGCCTTTTACCGCCTGTGTTTTCAAGTGTGCCAGAGCTGGGAGGGGTGTGCCGTGTGACCGGGCTGTCTCCCAGCCTGGTGCTGCATGCAGTCATCAGCCTCCGCGTCCCGATAGATGCTCTGGGACGTGTTGTTCTGGTCCCGGAGGGGAAGCCCCAGGCCCTGCAGTTTGCAAGGCACTCACTGATTGCAGAAGAGCTGAGCACAGCACCGGGGCACAGGAATGGGGGCAGCTAGGGATGAAATGGGGACTGACTATGGCTGGCTGCACTTCAGAGGCACCTCCTGCCACTTGCATGGCAAGACCAAGTCCTGATCGCCAGGCAGACGGGGACCTCTCTCTGAAAACCTTCTCCCCTCCCGTAGCAGGACAAGCCTTGGTCATTTCTGAGACTTATCTCTCCATTGCAAGTGTCACTGTGATGCTTTCCCCGTGCTTCCTGGGAACACCAGCCTGTCCCGTGCTTGCTCTGGACCCTGCGGTGCTGGAAGGCTGTCCCGAGCTCTCTGGACGCTTCAGGGCAGTCGCCCAAGTGCTTCTGAAAACCCCTGGGATTCACAACAGCCCCAGATGGTCTTTTGCTGTTCCTCGTTCTTGCCGCTGTCCTCGGCTACGGCTGCCGTGCTGGCACCCACACTGGGCTCCGCTGCCCTGGGTGCAGGGCAGGTGGAGAGAGGTGCATCCTGCTGCAGACTAAGACTATGGGGAGCAGATGTGCAGAGGGGCATGGGGCTGGCCCTGGCAGAGCCATCTGGGGCAGCAGCCTGGAGCCAAGTGGCCAGAGCTCGGTGAGCGGGGAGACACGAGGATGCAGCGGGGGAGAGCAGGGGTCCCTGGAGCTCGGATGGGGGCAGGGTGTGGAGAGGGAGGGGACGCACCTGGAATCGCCAGCTCCCGTGCGGCAGGTTTGGCCTCGTTCGACACGGCTGCACCCTGCCCTTCAGCCGGGTCAGTCTGGGAGCTGTCTGCCCTTGGTTTTGCAAGCCCCGGAGACATGGCTGCGGGCTGCAGCCCCCGTCTCCTCCCTGACTGCACTCTGCTCTGTTAGGGCTGGGTTTTATTCCCAGGCCTGACGTGTCTAGGATTAATGAGGCATTTATGCTGTGTGAAGAAGCGATTTACGAATGTGCTTTTACCTCCAATGAGCCTCATTGATGAGTTCATTAACGCCCCGCAGCAGCCACTCCGGTGCAGGATGATTGGTGACTGCTCTCTCCAGGCTGCCGCGCTTTGGTGCGGCGCTCCCCGCCGAACCGAGCTGTCGCGCGGTGACGTGGGCAGGCGCGGGCTGAGACCGGCCTGAGGCCCGTGTGGGGGGCGGCAGGGCGAGCATGCGGCTGTGGGACGTTAGCGCCCACGCGGGATGCAGGATGCTCCTGTGGGCACGGGGTTTGGAGCATGGGCGCAGGGAGGGTCCCTAGGCAATCGGGTGACTTGGAAACAGTGCGTGTAGGCCCGGGTGTGGACGTATGCGCGGACAATGCCAGAAGAGTCGCCCGTCTCCAAGCAGAGTAATGATGCACCCTGGAAGCCCGGCCCCGAGGAACTGGCTTGTGTGCGAACGAAGCCCGGGCCTTTGGGTGATATGGCGTGTTGGCCCCGCTTGTGTCCGAGGGCTTGTCTGGGATCTCTCCCACCCATGCAGGCCGTCCTGCCCCGGGCCCGTATTCAGTACCCTGCTTAGTGAGAACCGAGGCAAAGCGTTCAGCTAATTTTAGGCCGCCCCTACTCTCCCCCATCCAAGGCTCCACTGCTGCTCCCATGGTCCCCTCCGCGTTCAAGTCCCTGAGGTCTTCAGTCACCAGCTGGCTTCGCCGACGAGTTTCCCAAGTTTGTCCTTTTGACTTCAGAACCCTCAGAGGGAGACTGACCCGGGCTATCCATCGCCTCCGGTCGGCTCTGCAGCTGAGGACACGCTTTGCCAGCCTCACGTTGGGAGCGTCTGGGTCCAGCCATTCGTGGTATTTTTCTGTTGGTTTCTGTCCCGCAGGAAGGGGAACTCGCCCCTGCTGCCTTCTAGCGCGGCTGCTTTTTGCAGCTTCGGGACGGATCTGGGAGAGAGGCGATTCCCCGGTGCTCGGTGCCTCTGCCGTGTTAGCAAGGGCAAGCGCAGGCGGGGCTCTGCCAGGTTTTCCCTCGAGGCTGCCCCGTTCGGAGCAGTTGGCGAGGAAGGGGACTGTGCCCCCAGGCTGGCCAGGGACTCGTGTGTCATGAGGCTTCTCCCACCAAGTCTGTAAGCTGCCCTTCCCAGGGAGCTGGCGTGTCCAGCCGAGGGCTGTGATGGGGTGAGTACCTCTCCCCCGCCCAGCACCCACCATGTCCAGCCGTGTGGGGCAAGCAGTGCAGGGCCCTCCTGTCCCTCCCAGGCGAGCTGCTGCGTGCGGCTCGGCAGCGTCTCGCGTTAGCCCAGACAGGGGGCTGCATTTCCCACCCTTCCCGTGACCACGTCACAGCGGGCTTGCTCTGGGGAGGTCACTGGCGTGGCCAAGGCCCCCTGACCCCAGGCGAGGGACCCTGCGGCAGGGCCGGGCGGGTGTCTGGCGCTCACACCCGCACCTCTCCCATGAAGGCTGTGGATGCTGCGGTGTCTCTGCTCCTTGCTTTGGCTGTCAGACTGGAGACTGTGAGGCTGGAGGGTGCAGTGGGGGGACCCTGGAGGCTGCGCCCCAGGTCCCAGAGAGGGCAGGGCAGGGCCGGTCCTGGTTTCCTGTGGGCACCCCGGGGTCCGAGGGTTGGCCCAGCGGGAACAGGGCCCTTGGGACCGGAGTAACGGGGTCGAGGCTGCAGGGTCTCAGTGTCCCAGGGCAGGCAGAGTGGGAGAGGACTGTGGGGTGACTGGGAAAGCAGTGGCAGGATGGAGGGGATCTGGCAGGGCTGTGCGGGGCGCTGGCCTGTCTGGAGAGCCCTCGGCTTAGACCCGTCCGCGTGTTCCCATCACGGTGGAAACGAAGCGGAGAACGGCCAGCAGCAGCCAGGGTCGTTAGCTGAACCCCGTCACAGCAGAGCTTGCAACTGGCTCGCTTTGCTGGGAGCACGGCAGATCCAGCCAGAGCCCTTCATGCTCCCCTGCTCGGGGGGTGCAGTGCGGCACAGATTTAACAAATGAACCTGCGAGGCCCCAACAGCCTCGACAAAGCCAATTCCAGCTGCTGTGTTGCAGCCCCGCTTGGGAGGCCGCCTGTCTGCGTGTTGTGTGAGCGTGGAGCCGAGGGCGTCAGGGACGGGCTGCCCGAGTGCTGCGCCCATCCGCAGGCAAGCCCAGGACCCCAATGCCGCCCCCCGTTTGCCTTCTCGCAGCTGCTGTGCTTCTGCCTGAGCTGCCGCAGGCTCCAGGCTGTAGCCTGCTGGGGCCGTTGGTGGAGCAGGCACAGACGAAGCACCTGTCCCTGCTTCCACCATGCCTCCCTGCCCAGGGGTGTTGCCCCTTCCCCGGGGGCTGCCTGCTGGCTCTGGCACTGGGACCTGCTGCATCTGCTGTCCTGGGTCTGTGCCCCGGGGTCCTGAAGCCCTGCACTCCAGGCTCCCAGTTGCGCTAGCGGGATCCTCGCCGCCGCCTCGGTGCTGCGGTTCCTCCATGCCAGGGGAGCGGCGGTTCTCCCCTGGGTGTGGAGGGCAGGGGCTAGCCCAGGTGTGGCACTCCAACGCCTGGCTGGGAAGGGGAGAGGATGGGCCCTGCAGAGCACCAGGGCGTGCGGGTAGCCGTGGGTCATGCTGGGGGGCGGTTCGGGGACTAAGCCTGGTGCTGCAGGGAAGCGTAGCAATGGTTTCAGCTACTCCTGTTGCTTTGCAGGGATAATCCACCAGATGAAAGGCGACTACGACACTGCATTGAAACTGCACAAGACCCATCTGTCTATCGCCCAGGAGCTGAACGACTACGCTGCCCAGGGCAGGGCCTACGGCAACATGGGCAACGCCTACAACGCCTTGGGCATGTACGACCAGGCGGTGAAGTACCACCGGCAGGAGCTGCAGATCTCCATGGAGGTGAACGACCGGGCCTCCCAGGCCTCCACGCACGGGAACCTGGCGGTGGCCTACCAAGCTCTGGGTGCCCACGACCGGGCCCTGCAGCACTACCAGAACCACCTCAACATTGCCCGGGAGCTGCGGGACATCCAGAGCGAGGCCCGGGCCCTCAGCAACCTGGGCAACTTCCACTGCTCGCGCGGGGAGTACGTGCAGGCTGCCCCCTACTACGAGCAGTACCTGCGCCTGTCCCCCGAGCTGCAGGACATGGAGGGCGAGGGGAAGGTCTGCCACAACCTGGGCTATGCCCACTACTGCCTGGGCAACTATGAGGAGGCGGTGAAGTACTATGAGCAGGACCTGGCCCTAGCCAAGGACCTGCACGACAAGCTGAGCCAAGCCAAGGCCTACTGCAACCTGGGCCTGGCCTTCAAGGCTCTGACGGACTTTGGCAGGGCCGAGGAGTGCCAGAAGTACCTGCTGTCCCTGGCCCAGTCCTTGAACAATTCCCAGGCCAAATTCCGCGCCCTGGGGAACCTGGGGGACATTTTTGTCTGTAAAAAGGATGTAAACGGTGCAATAAAGTTCTACGAGCAGCAGCTGGGCTTGGCCCATCACGTCAAGGACAAGAGGCTGGAGGCCAGCGCCTACGCAGCCCTGGGCTCTGCCTACCGCATGATACAGAAGTGCGACAAGGCTTTGGGCTACCACACGCAGGAGCTGGAGGTGTACCAGGAGCTGGGGGACATGCCAGGCGAGTGCCGAGCCCACGGCCACCTCGCGGCCGTGTACATGTCCCTGGGGAAGTACACCATGGCGTTCAAGTGTTATGAGGAGCAGTTGGAGCTCGGGCAGAAGCTGAAGGACCCCAGCATCGAGGCCCAGGTCTACGGCAACATGGGCATCACCAAGATGAACATGAACGTCATGGAGGAAGCCATCGGCTACTTCGAGCAGCAGCTGGCCATGCTGCAGCAGCTCAGCGGCAATGAGGCGGTGCTGGACCGAGGCCGGGCCTACGGGAACCTGGGGGACTGCTATGAGGCGCTGGGGGACTACGAAGAAGCCATCAAGTATTACGAGCAGTACTTGTCAGTAGCGCAGAGCCTGAATCGCATGCAGGACCAGGCCAAGGCCTACCGGGGCCTGGGGAACGGGCACAGGTAACCAGCCGCAGGGCCTGGGGTTGAGAAAAACACAGTGGAAGCAATGAGTGACGTGCCCAGGGTGGTGCTTCTGTTCTGTGGGGCGTGCGGTGCTTTGCATGGACCCGTGTCACGTGCGGTACATAGGGCACATGCTCCCCACATGGGTTGGTACCAGGGAATTGGCCCGAGACGTGGAAGCGAGTCCATGTGCTGGACATCCACGCGTACACAGCACGAGGGGGGGCACTAGTGCTTGGGTGTGAGTAGGGAGGTGTGTGCACATGCTGTAGGAGCAGTGTGTGTGCGTGTAGGGCTGATTGCACAGGGGACACAAGATGCATTGGCTGTGGGCACAAGAGGTGTGTGCACAGACGCACAAGATGCACATCCACGTATTTGGGCATGTCCTGGGGCTCATGCAGGTGCCCGGGGTGCACGGGCACGTGTTTGGGGTGGGGTGGGGGGGTGTAGAAGGGGCACAGCGGGAACGGCGGTGCTGGCTTGGGGCTGAGGGCAAGGCTGCTCGAGCTCTGCTGTGGCCCCGATGCAGTGTGCAGTGGAGCTGCTGCGGCCCTTCTGGAAGCAGAGGGGAGGCCTCCCTCCCAGTGCCGGCTGCAGGACACCCGGGCAGTCGCCCCATAGCCCTGGTGGGGCAGGAGGGTGCAATGGGTCCGTCCTGGCCCGGATGCAGGGTGACGTGGCTGCTGTCCCCGCAGGGCCATGGGCAGCTTGCAGCAGGCGCTCGTGTGCTTCGAGAAGCGGCTGGTGGTGGCTCATGAGCTGGGCGAAGCCTTCAACAAGGCGCAGGCCTACGGGGAGCTGGGGAGCCTGCACAGCCAGCTGGGGAACTACGAGCAGGCCATCTCCTGCCTGGAGCGCCAGCTCAACATTGCCCGGGAGATGAAGGACCGGGCCCTGGAGAGCGACGCGGCCTGCGGCCTGGGGGGCGTCTACCAGCAGATGGGCGAGTATGACACGGCGCTGCAGTACCACCAGCTGGACCTGCAGATCGCTGAGGAGACCAACAACCCCACGTGCCAGGGCCGGGCTTACGGGAACCTGGGGCTCACCTACGAGTCGCTGGGCACCTACGAGAGGGCCGTGGTCTACCAGGAGCAGCACCTCAGCATCGCTGCCCAGATGAACGACCTGGTGGCCAAGACGCTGTCCTACAGCAGCCTCGGGCGGACGCACCACGCCTTGCAGAACTACTCGCAGGCCGTCATGTACCTGCAGGAAGGTAGGCAGCCCGGTGCCCGCGGAGGGACAGGGCGGGCAAGGGGCATCGGGGTGGAGGGCGGAGATGGCTGAGAGGGTGGCGAGAGAGCGTGTGCAAGCGTGTGCTTGCACGTCATAGCTGTGATGCCAGGCTCTGCAGCTGCCAGCATGCTCCACCCTGGCACTGCCCTGCTGGCAACCAAGCCCCACGGGCTTTTGTGCGGTAGCTGGTCGAGGCTGGCAGAGCCTCGCAGAGGAACCAGCAGCAGAAGTGGGTCTGCAGCTTCCTGGGAACCTTGGGACTAGCTCGGCCTGAGTCCTGACCCCAGCAGGCTTCAGCCGACCTGTCCTGGACACTTCCTTCCCGGGTGACTTTCCAACCCGGGACAGGGCACAAAGGTTGTATGTACCAGGATCCGGCTCCCGTGGCCTCGGAGCCAGCTCCTCCTTCTTCAAGGCGTCGAGTAGGAACAAGACCTGCAAACCCGCGCTCTCCCAGCGTGCGTGTGAGTGGGGCGGTGAGGCAGACGAGGGCAGAGAGCGTGGTCACGTAGAGTGGCCGCAGGGAAGGCAGCCGTTGCCTCGGCCAGCGCGGAGCCTCTGCGGCTGCAGCGCGGCCCAGGCCCGAGCAGCGTCAGCTCCTGGTGGCAGCAGCGCGATGGAGAAGGCGAGCCGAGGGAGCTCTGCCGCAGACTGATAGATTAATTACTCCAGTTAGCCTGGATTTCCTGGAATTGACCTTGGCAGCATGCCGGTGTGCCGAGGGGATTTCAGTTCAATTGGCGATGGTGGGGAATGAAACGCGGCCCTGCAGCGCTGCTCCCCGGGGCGCCCCACCTGCTGCTGCCTTGGGGACAACAGCAGCAGTGCCACCAGAGCCATCTCCAGCCAAGGGGAGACGGGCGATGGCTTTGGTGACACTAGTCCGCCCAGCATCAGAGCTGTGAGATGGAGGCCGTGTGCCACGGCCTGTGGCAGGGGGGGACATGAGACACCTGTCTCTGGTGCTCCCTCCAGCCGCTGCCCCCAGCCCCACTGCGCTGTTCGGGGTCCCGCTCACTCCGCTTCCCTTCCAGGCCTGAGGCTGGCGGAGCAGCTGGGCCGCAGAGAGGACGAAGCCAAAATCCGCCACGGCCTGGGCCTCTCCCTCTGGGCGAGCGGGAACCTGGAGGAGTCGCAGCACCAGGTAGGCTGTGGCAGGAGATGCTCTCATCCCCTGCTGCGCGGCTGGGCTTCGCCACTTCGGGGAGACCGTGGCCCTGTCCAGCTGAGAGCACGTTGGTGCCGCAGGGGCCGAGGGCATCACCAGGTCCCTCTCCCCTCCCAGCTCTACAGGGCATCTGCACTGTTTGAGACCATCCGGCACGAGGCGCAGCTGAGCACTGACTACAAGCTGTCGCTCTTTGACCTGCAGACGTCGTCCTACCAGGCCTTGCAACGGGTCCTTGTCAGCCTGGGTAAGGGGGTCGCGGGAGCGGGGCCGAGCTGTCTGCTTGCTCTGGGGTTTGGCCTCTGCTCCTGAATCCCATCCCTCCCTGTGCCTCAGTTTCCCCACCTGTAACCTGCGGGTGGTTCTTCACAGGGCCCTGTTTGGCTAGGGCAGTCGCTGCTCTGCTCCCTCTGGGCTGTACGGGGGCTGGGCCCAGCTGCCATCGCTAACCTGCTGCTCTTCTTCTCAGGCCACCACGATGAAGCCTTGGCCGTGGCAGAGAGAGGGAGGACAAGGGCCTTCGCGGATCTGCTGGTGGAGCGTCAGACGGGGCAGCAGGACTCCGACCCCTATTCTCCAGTGACCATCGAGCAGGTCCTGGAGACGGTGAATGGGCAGAGGGGACTTGTTCTCTACTACTCGCTGGCTGCAGGCTACCTGTACAGCTGGCTGCTGGCCCCCGGGGCAGGTAAGGACCCTCCGTGAGCTGGAGCCGGTTAGAGAGCCCTGCAAAGGTAAAAGCCTCGAAATCAGAGCCGAGATGGGAGCCTGCGGCTTTGTGCCAGCCGAGGCCCTGGGTTGTGGGCACCACCGTCTGCTCCCACTGGTGCTGATGGAGTCTTGCCTGTATTTTGCCACTAAATCCTTATTCCTTTGGCTTGGCAATAGCATCACGGTGTCTCTTCTGACTGCTTTTCTCTGCCCTTGCCCCCACAGCTCAGCTCGCTGAACAGAGACGAAGGCTCGGCTCTCACTGGGAATTAGACTTAATCTTGGTGGGTTTTGTAGGAGCTCAGTTGCAGGGATGAGGAGTGAATGCAGCCTTTGTCACCTGTGCGCAGGGACCGGCAGCTGTGTGGGGAGCTTCCTTTCATCCTTTATCTAATATTACCACGAGGAGGAAGAGAATAGGATCATCTGTGTGTGTGGGATCAAGAGGCAGCCGGGCTCAGGGGATGGGTAATGGGATATGCAGCCCCCCGCCTTGAGGGCAGTGCATTGAACGCCGGCCTCGGGGCCCAGCTCGTCCCCGCTGTAGCTCCTTCCTTTGTTGTCACTGGGGCTCCTGCAGTGAAGGACTTGGTCTCCAGACAGTAGAGAGTGAAGGGCGTCTCTGCTGAGCACTGTCGAGAGGGATGGGGGGTCTCAGCTCAGCGCGTTCTGGGCAGCCTCGTCAGAGAGACCCAGGGCGGAGGCGGCACAGCACCAGGTGCTCCCACGGCCCTAGAGAGGGGGTCTCTCTAGTCAGGGCTGAGCAGCTGGTGGGGCTGTGTCTGGGCAGGCTCACACCACAGCACCCGGCGGTACCCGACTCTGGGCACCGGGTCCATCAGTCTGGCATCCCAGCAAATGTGGTCCCCATCTTCAAGAAGGGGAAGAGGGAGGACCCGGGTAACTATAGGCCCGTCAGTCTTACCTCAATCCTGGGGAAACTCTTTGAGAAGATCATCAAGGAGCACATTTGTGATGGGCCGGCATCAGAAATGATGCTCAGGGGCAATCAGCATGGATT
>NW_017729001.1:34510340-34540121 GCF_001723915.1 Gavialis gangeticus | reverse complement strand
AACTACTTCACAGTTAGGGCGGCTAGGAGCTGGAACCAACTTCCAAGGGAAGTGGTGCTGGCCCCTACCCTGGGGGTCTTTAAGAAGAGGCTGGATGCCTACCTGGCTGGACTCATTTGAGTCCTGTTTCTTGTTCTGGGGTTTTGTTGTTCTCCCGTCCTGGTGGGGGGTCGGGCTAGAAGATCTACTAGGTCCCTTCCGACCCTTAATCTATGAATCTATGAATCCCTGCTGTGTTGGCTCCATGGCACGTGGGGGCATGAGCTGGGGCTGGAGCTGCTGTGGGGGCAGGAGCCCAGGCTTATTCTCAGTGCTGGTTGCAGAGAGCCCGGACATGTCTCTTCGCTGCCCTGGGCTTGTTTGCAAGTATCTGCTCTCCTGCCTCCTCCAGAGCCTCTTGTGCAGGATCAGGCCGTGCTTTCCCTTGCCGCTTTTTATTCACACGTTTCCTATTCGTGTTCCTGCTGCCAGACCTGCCCTCCCTGCCAGAGCTGTGGGTCGTGGCCAGGTTGTTGGCCTTCGAGGAGGGGATGGGACCAGAGGGGTCTGATCTGGTGATGCCTTAGGGCAGAGTGCCCCTGGAGACACCATCTCGGGCCCCTGCAGGCAGCTGGCTGCGTTCTCTGGGCTCCTCTGCTCGCTCTCTCCTCCTGGTGCCCGGTCTGAGCCCACGTTACACTTCCTGCCTGTCCTGTTCTCGGTCCCCCTGCACTTCCCATGGCCTCTCCCTGCTTCGGGCAAGGTCCTTGTGCTTATGGACACATCTGCCCCATGAAGGTTTGTGTCAGGGGTGTGCCTGGCACACGGGACCAGAGCAGCTGGGGCCTCTGGCACGCGCAGGATGTGACGGCAAGGAGCCTCGGGACATAGGGGCACGTCCATGGCTCTGACGTTTGTCTGGGAATAGGAAAGTTTTTAGGTGCTTAGTGTATCTGTTTTTCTACATCCAGTCTGCCTGGATTTCCCACAGGCAGTTTGAAGAGCAGTAATGAGATTCCAAGCATGCCGGCAGCGAGAGAGAAGCTTTTATGCATAAAAGAGTCCCCGCTTTAATTGCATTTCTGTGCTTTATACTTCCAAAAGCTTTTGGTGTGTGTTCATTGAAGTGGATTCCCAAGAACAGACGGGCGTCCCGGCTTCCTGATACGCCATCTCACTGTCTGATCCTCTGAATCCTCTTCACATGAATGTGGAAACATTTATCACAGAGGAGCAGGGAGGATTAATTTGAAGAGGATCCTTTTTTGCAGGCAGCTGTTGTTCATTATCTAATAAAGCGATGACTATAAATCTTCACAAGTTCTTTCTGGATATAATTTAATAATTGTAACCCTTTGCCATGAAAAGCGAAAGAGACAAAGAGCGCTAATTCAGATGGCACCGAGCACTCTGCAGCACGTGAAGCAAACCCCCCCAGGCAGGCTTCTTTGCCCGGGGTGACGTGTTTTTGGCTAGTCGTGCCTCTCCGATGACTTGTGCTTGAGGTGACTTGACAGCAAAACGCAAAGGGATGTTCCCATCTGGCAGCTGACCTCTCCAGCTGTATACGTTGCAGAACGAGATGCCAGCGGTTTTCCCACGTTGGAGCCCAGCCAGACTGGCAAGCAGGCGTAGAAGTTGTCCCTGCGATCCGTAAGGAGGTACCCCCCTCCCAGGCAGCGCCTTTGCGGAGAGCAGGCCTGGCCCATCCAGCTCTGCAGGGAGAGGGTCACGTCACCTGCCTCAGCCCCGCTGTCCCCCCCCGCCAAGTCCTACGTGTGCGACGGGGGTCGTCTCACCTCCTGCTGACTCTGGAGACCTCTCAGCCGGCGACTTCTGTGCCCCAACTCAGCCTCTGCTTCCTTCCCTGCAGGTGGGGAGGGCAGTTGGGTGTCCTCACGCCCTCGCTGCTCCCAGGGACCTGCCGCCCCCTTGCTCGTGTCACCAGAGCAGATGGGTCGTGGGAGCAGCCGTCCCGTGGATTGCAGGCCGTGGGGATGCTGCATGAACCATCAGGAGGGGCAGGTTTATGGGGGAAGGTTTATTGGCGGTAACAGCTGAATTCCTGTGGCATAGCGTGTGCCTGGTCCGACCACGTCCTTCGTTTCCTCACGTGGTTGTCAAGTTCTGGCTGCACTGTTTTAATGTGCATTAATGCACCTCTTCTGTTGTCCCCTAGCACGTTCTTGTGTGTGCGGGTGCAACGAGGATCCTTCGTGGTGCCAGGGGTCTCTGCTGCAGTGACAACGTTGTTGTTCACTGTTCGGGCCTCGTGTGCCCCATTGATGTGATTCTTGACAGGTGTTTCTTGTGAGCTGCTGTTGAAGTGTGAATTGCCCTGGTAGAGGCTAGTGAGAAACCTCTGGTTGATCATTTAGACAAGGTTGCTGCAATGGCAGGTGCCTTCTGAATGTCCAGTTAAGTCCTGCTCAGCCTTCTTGCCGTGAGCCATTGCCGGCAAAGCAAAAACCAGATTTTAGGTGCAAAGTCTGCTGTAGCATGTTGGATGGGCTTTTGGAAAGTCCTGTGGTGACGTGTCACAGTCCGCTGCGCTCCGGTTCTGGGGGAGGCTCCTGGCCCTTGGGACTCGTAATAGTGGCCCGGTTCCCCTGGTGGCTGCTGGCAGCCTGCTCCCTCCCCGTGTTGATCATCTGGTGCCTCGTGTCTCCTTGCAGGGATCCTGAAATTCCACGAGTGCTACCTGGGGGACAGCGCGGCGGAGAGCGCCGGGGACTTCCACGAAGCCAGCAGCGTCAACCTCCAAGCAACCACCAGCTCTGGGCTGGAGATGTACATCTCCAGCGTGCGAGAGGCACTGGGCGTGGACTCCTACTACACCCGGTGAGTTTGGGGTTGCCATGTTAGTTTTCTCCCTCCATCCTGGAAGTCCCTTATGTATCCTGGGGTGAGCTGAGACCCGGGAAGTCTGAAACCTCTGAGTGTGTGGGCTAGTTCTGCAAGGAGGCCTCCATAAGGTTGCCTCGCTGTGCATCCTCAGCCGTATGTGCTGCAGGTAATAGCTCTGTGCGTACAGACGGGCCTTGCACCCGCATGTTAGGGAGCTGGATGTCTCATCACTGCTGTGTGTGAGCAGATGCCATTCAGAGTTACCAGCGCCATTAGTTTTCCCTCCACAACTTGCCCAGGAGAGACTTGGTGAATCTTGGGAGAGCGTTAGGGGTAGAGCAGAGCAAAGACCTGGCAGCAGGCAGCCCATCTCACGAGTTTCTGCAAACAGGTCACGCCTTCCTCCCATTGCTTTGTTGTTCAGATGCGCCACACAAATGTCTTCGCACATTTTTTGCTCTGTGGATTGGTCATGAATATCCAAAATCCAAGCTGTGCTCTCAGTTGAGATGGGCCTGATGAGCCACACCAGATTGTTTTGGTTCCCGGCTGGCTGCGCACACAAGCGCTTCTGGTGTTGGTACTTCTATGTGCGAATGACACGTTGTTTTCTGCAAACACTTCAGTCTGCGGAGCGGCGTCCGGGATGTCTCCGCCCATGCACCTGCTCTGGGCCCAGACTGGTCATGTGGGGGGGCTGCTGGAAAGGAGACAGTGGCTCTTTTGCTTCTCTTTGAAATCTGCTGTGCGGTCGTAGCCGCCTGTGCTCTGAGCAGGTGAGTCGCTGCCTGCGGGCAGAAGAGCAAGTGTGTTCAAGGCGAAGTGGTGCTGGCCACCTCCGGCAGGGAGGCAGCAGCTTGCTGTTTTGCTGCGCCTGGATTGCACGGTCTGTTGTGACCTTGGACAGTCGCAGTGGCACTGAGAGCTGCCGGCAACCTGCCTGGTGCTGAGTCCCAAGTGGGGTGCCCCGAGGGCTATACAGTGACCAGAGCCAGGACTGCCATGGGCCTGGCTTGTCGGCTCGGGTCGTGTGTCAGCAGCCCTGTGTGCACGGGATCTGCCTGTGGCACAGACCGACTCACTGCAAGCTTGGAAAGCCACGGACTCTGCCCTGACAGAGCTACCCTGGGCCTGGCCCCCGAGAGCCAGGTGCTGCTGGAGGCGAGGGGGTCATCATCCAGGAGACAGGTCCTCCAAGAAGCTGATGGCTTGGCACAGAGAGGAGCTTGCAGCACGGAGCCAAGGAGCAGGCGCTGCTTGGGAGTTTGGGAGCCCCTGGGGGCGAGGTCCCTGCAGGGAACGGGGGGTCCTGGGAGGTGCTGGACGCAGGCCCTGAAGCGTGCCGGGAGGGGCTGAGTGGAGCCAGGCCCTGGCGAGGGCACCTCCCCATGCTGGCTTGGCCTCTGGTTGTCATGGGCCCAGGAGAAAACATCACCCAAAATGTGCGTGTGGGGGGTGGGTTATAATGTGGGGACATGCAGCCTCCTCTCCGTGCGGAGATGCCAGCACCCTCCTGCCTACACAGGTTTGGGCAACAGCCCTGAGGGCCACGAGCCAACTCCATGGGGCATCCTGGCACTGCAGCCGCATCCGTAATTGCACTTAATGAAGGTGACGTGTTTGAAGCGACACAGCCAGGGCTCCTAGGGCTGCCACAGACAGCAGAGGCCTGTTATTAGCCTTTGATGAGCTTGCACTAATAACACGATGTGTGATTCCTAATAGGCAGGGAGAGGTGGGACTGGCGCTTAACAGTCAGTCAGTTCCAATAAACGTGTTGGCAACACAAAGCTGCTCTCGCTGCTGCGCTCGGTAATTGCGCTGCCCTTTGTTCTGGGGCTGCTTTTCCAGCGGCGCTAATCAGCCGCCAGCGGGGATGGGATTCCCAGCGCCTGGTACCAACTCCCTGCCACCGGCTTGTCCGAAGGGATGCAATGGCTGGGACTGGTGGCTGCAGCACACCTGGCGGCCTCTCGCTCGGTTCCTGCGCCACACGTGTCCTCCGCTGGCGCCACGGTCTGCAGTGCGTCCCCGGCCCCACGCGGGGAGAGAACAGACATGCCCAGAGGTCTCTGCCGCCAGAGTGCCACCCTGCCTTGCTTCTTCAGCCACCTGAGCTCTTCTTCGAGCCAGGGAGCTGCAATCCACCTGCCGGCCGCAGCCATCTGAGCATGAGTGCAGGGTCTCCGGGCTGGTGCCCGAGGCCTGGAGGAGCACGTGGGCCCTTGTGAGTGGCAGGGAAAGCCCAGGACGGGGAGCCGTGTCCCAGCAGAGCTCGCAGGGACCAGTCTGCAGAGCCGTGGAGACCCGACCGGCCTGTGACAGTGGTTGGCCCTGTGATGGCTTCAGCTCAGGTGCTGTCGCCAGGAAAGCTCGTAGATGGAGACAGAAATTATAGCCCAGGACTTTCAGGCTCTGAATATTCATGGGCTGCTTGGAAGAGTCTTGGCAGCTGGCTCACAATTTATGAGCCGTTTATGAATGGAAATCTCTTCCCAATAGCCGCTGAGTTTGCATAGTCTGCAGGCCTGGCTGGAGCAACTGGCCTCCAGTCCAACCCGACCAGAAATGTCACCTGCGTTCCTGGAAAGAGGCCTGGCCAGGGCGCTGCCAGCCAGGGAAGGAGCTTGAACAGGGAGGCAGAGGTATTGGGACCATAAGGAAAACCAGATACGTAGTTTCTGCCTTTCAGTGGAAATCCGCCAAGTAAAACCCTGACCTGCTGCTAGAGAAATTACTTGAGGGTCCTTCCATTTCCTTGAGACTTTCCAGCCAGCTTTGTTAGCATTAAAATTATTAACTTAATCCTGGAAAAGCTAAACAAGTTGGGCAGTCTCTTCAGCGCATCACCGTCTGAAGACCCCGATGGCTGTAAATCTTGGCGGCAGTAGGCTGTAACACAAACACGCACTGCTCGACGGGCAGAACGCAAGCACGCCAAGAGCCACGTGTGACCCATGTGGGTTGCGAGCGGGGGGAGAAGGTGATCCCCAAAAATCAGAGACCAAAGTGTTTGGCCTCCCAGGTGTGTTGACTGGTACAAAGGCAGAAGGGAGAACGGGAGGACAGAGACCAGCAAAACGTAGCTCGGTGGCAACAGACATTGCGTGCCTACAAGACGGCTGATTGTAGCTGTTCTCTGCCGGGCTGCCCAGGTGTCCACGCAGGGGTGGGATGTTGGCGGAGTCCATGTGGTTCGTGTAGCTTTTGAGCTGGGAAAAGGACGCAGGCTTTGAGGCTGAGGCATACTCCCATGCAAAGAATTAAAAAGCTCCACTTGTTCATTGGGAAGAGTTATTAGGACAAGGAAAGAAGGTGCAAACCCCGGTTACAGGAATTCCCAGCTCTGAAATGCTCTTTGTGGCACTGGAGCAGAAGACTAGAAAACCCCTTCCGAGGGGATCCTCGATCCTGAGCTGTGGAATGAGCCTGTGCAAGGCAGGGGCCCGGAGCTCGTGTGCCCGTGGGCTCCCATCGCATTCGCTGTACCCAGATATTAGTTGCCAGCCTCATGTGCACTCCCTGTTTGCACGGATGCGTTCTCATCCCACACCCTCATCTGGGGAGCCAGCATGCCAGCCATCCCAGCGATCCCGAAAGCCCAAGCATTGCAATGCTGCGCTCTTGTACTTGCTCTACTGCTTTTGGAGCCTTTCTGGGTCACGCGTACCAGCTCTCCGCAGCTGGACAGGCTTCAAACGTGTTTCCTGGTCCCAAGCGAGAGCTGAGACTCGTGGGAGGACGCGAGGCTCCAGATGCTGGAGTTTGTGGGGGGAATACCAGGTGTGTTGCAGGGTGGCAGAGCTGAGAGCGAGCTGCTGTCTCCTGCTGCCCTCTTCCCAGGCTGACCGTGTGCATTTTGTACCTCCGTCCCTCTCGCCGCCACTCGGAGCAGTGCCCGGTGTGACAGTGTGCCCCGGCTCTGCTGGAAGCTGGCGCTGGAGCTGCCGATTGGGCTGGTAGGGCACGGCAGGCGGCCCTGGGCAGGTCCTGGGAGAGGCAGAGGCAGGGGACAACAGGGATGGGAAGGGCTAAGTGAGAGCTGTGGAGGGTGGTTTTCCCCAGGCCCCCAGCGAGACCCCACCGGCCTGAGCCCAGACTTGTGGGGGCTCCAGTCTCACTGCATCAGGCTGTGGCTTTGCACCTAGGGCCTGCCGTAGGTGTGAGCATTGGGATCCAGGATCCATCAGGTGGGCCACAGGCAAATCCCGTGGAGGATGCCAAGGCAGGAGGAGGGAGGGGGTTCTCCTGACACAGGCTCCAGCCAAGGTCCCCCACACTGCTCCCCCTTCTCCCTGCTTGGCCCTGGCGAAAGTTTGCCAGGGAGCTTCCGGTGACCCCTTTTCCCTGCTGTCCCCCCGCAGAGCCTGCGCCAGCAGTGAGACGGAGAGCGAGGCCGGGGACATCATGGACCAGCAGTTTGAGGAGATGAACAACAAGCTGAACTCGGTGACGGACCCCACCGGCTTCCTGAGGATGGTCAGCAGGAACAACCTCGTCAACAGGTGGGTGCATGGGCCTGCTGCCAGCACAGCCAGGGATTTCTGGCAGCGTCACCCAGCCTGGAGGGGAGCGGCGAGCGTGCCTCTCCCATCGCTGTGGCTGGGCCGGGAGCGCTGCCTCCAAGGAGGGGCGGGTGCCGGGGCAGTCCCTGGGGTGCTGCCCTCTTCACGGAGCGGGGGCCTGGCTCCCCTCCATCGGGGATCGCTCTCCTGGCCACGCCAGCCCGCAGCATGGAGGCCTGGGAGGGACCTGGCAGCCTGCCACGAGCGGGGCTTTCTCCTCGGCTTTGACCCACAGTTAGTGGTGTCGGGGGACAGGGCGGCTGCTGGACACTCACGTCCTTGGGGGACTTAGCCTTGGTTTTTGCCAGCAGAGCCATCTGGTTCAGGGCCGGCCACTGACCAGGTGTCGGGGAGGTGGTTGGGACAGTGGAGGGAGCGAGATGGCTGCGGTCAGTCCCCCAGGGCTGTCGTGGGGAGTGTGCAGCTGGCACCCTGATATCTCCAACCCCTCCGGTGTGCGCGGCTCTGGGGCAGCCGGTCCAGCAGTCTGGCCCCCGTGGCAGCGAGACGCAGCTGGGTGCTGGGCGCGCTGTTTGTTTGCAGGCTGCAAACGTTTGCTTCCCATTGATTTTAACTATCACACTAATGAGCTGGGAATGCACGGTGTCACCTCCGTAGCACCGGCTGATCTCAGCCTCTCGCGCCTCGCGCTGATCGCAGCAGGTGTCTGAGCTGGAAGTGCACGGGGTCACTGCGCCCCAATGAAGATGCTGCAGCCTCCATGTAGCGTCTGAGCATGGGGGGCAGCCTGTGCCCTCGGGGGGGGGTGTCTCCCTTGTGCCCTACACCCGCTTGCTGCCCCAGGGCCAGCCTGGTGCCCAGAGCACGTGCCTGTGCGGGGCCCAGCTGGCTGCAGCATCCTAGCAGCCGGCCAGCCAGGAGGCCCCAACATCCCCGTTGCAGGCACTGGAGCCCGGGTGAGGCGGTCACCCCCGAGGCCGGAAGCCAGGCGAGGCTGTGGTGCCGGTGCTGGGGAGTGCCATGCAGCCAGCCCCTACAAGCAGCTTCAGGCTTGATAAGACAGCGGAGGGGTGTCTGGCTGCCCCGGACGAGGCGGGGGCCCTGGGAGGCAGATAAAAGCGCTGGCCAAGGAGCCCTTATCTCCTTGGTCCGGTGCCAAGCCAGACACGGTGTGGGGCCGTCTGAGCACGGGCCGAGGGCTGGGTGGTCTGTGGGTCCCGGCGGTCAGGGCAGGTTGTGGAGGCTCGGGGTGCAGCTGTGGGGAGGGGGCTACACTGCTGTCACTGCTGCCCCGAGCGAGGGCCCGGCTGGGGTGCGCACGGTGCACCCCTGGGTGCAGAGGCAGTCTGACCGCCTCAGGGTCATCGTGGGTGCAGCCCAGCTCAGCCCAGCCGAGCCGAGGGGCTGCTTCCCCACTCCCGCCCCCAGCGCAGTGTCCATGCGGGAGACCAGCCCTGGTTTCTGTGGGGCCTCGTGCTCCCACCCACGGGTCTGTCCCGTGCACACAGGGCATGCAGCAGGCTTGCACCGGGGATGCATCGGGGCTTCTGCGGTCCCCAGACAAGGGCAGATGCAGCAACCCCGAGCCCCAGTCTCCCCCTTCCCCGCAGTGGTGGGAAGCCCCCAGGGGTAGTATTGGCTTGGCACAGCAGGGCCTGGCAGGGCAGAGCTGGTGTGCGGCAGGAGGTGCCAGCGCTCTTGGGCTTGCACAAAGGGACTGTTGTCCCCCCATCCTCCTCGCTGTCTCTTGCCCACACGAGGAGCCGGGACATCAATCTTTGATGTTGTAGCCTCAGATGTGGCCTAATAAAAACCCATCTGAGTGGCGAGCTGGGGCAGCGGGGCTGCGTGGCTTCGGGGCGGTCCTTTCAAGATGACGGCAATGCTGCTGATTAGAGCAATCGCACTCCCCGGGAAACGAGGCCCGATGGTTGCGAGAGGCTCGCGAGTGCCATCTGCAGGCACCGTGCTCCTGCCAGGCCAGGCTCCATCCGTCCGAGCCGCTGCGGGGCATTGGGGCTCAGGCCCGGTCAGCACCTGCAGGGCGGCCATCGGCCCCAGGCCTGGCCTGGCCTCTGCGCAGCCCGAGCTGGGTGCTGCTCTGTGTCTGTCCATGTCCAGGGGCCCTCGGAGGTCCCTGCTCCTCCCCAGCCCCAGCAGCCTGGTCCGGACCCCATGCTGCCTGGTGAGCCAGCTCCCAGGAGCCATTGGCGGGAGAAGGTGCTGGGCAGATGCGTTTGGGCGGTTTGCACCGCAGCAGCGAGGATGCCGGGGGCTGATGGGCTGCTCTCCGCGGCAGCAGGGCGTGGGTGTATGTGGGGCTGCAGCTGACTCCCAGCGCGGGGGACGGGAGCTGCCCCCCTCAGCCGCAGCGAGCATGAGCACGCCTCCCCTGCCCGCGCCCCAGCTGCCCGGTGCCACTGCCTGCTCTCGATGCCACCCTGCTCGGCGCCACGTGGGACTGAGCAGGAGGATCCAGCCGGGCCAAGATCTGGTTCGTGGGACCCAGCCCTGCCTGCATGGGCGGTTGGGGGGATCCGGCTCTCCTGTGCCTGCAGGTAACCTTTCGCTTGCCTCCTCTCCGCAGGAGCTGTCAGAGCATGACCAGCCTGTTCAGCAGCACCATGTCGCCCATGAAGGACGGGGCGTCCTCCCTGCCCCGGCGCCAGGCCCCTTTCAGCAAGCCTCCACTGCGGGCGCTCTACGACCTGCTCGTTGGGCCCATGGAGGGGGTGAGTACATGCCTGGGGAGGGCAGGGGGAGTCTGCAGGGGCCAGGTCTTGGGCCTGGCACGCAGAGCCAGACCATGCCTGTCTCCCCAGCCTGGCACACCTCTGCCCCGGGCTTCCCACTGGCCAGTGGTGGGGAGGCCTGGGCAGCGGGTCCTGCTCAGAGACCCCAGAATGGTGCTGGGACGGGTCAAGTCCACGCCTGGGCAGCCCTGGGAGCTCAGGCTGGTGAGGGTGAGGCCCTGCAGCTCCATGCGAGGCGCTGACTGCTGCGACCAGGGCTCCTCTGAGCTCGGACTGAGGAGTGATCTGCCCGGTGGGTCACTGGGTGGCTCGTGGTCACTGATGGGTCAGCTCCCTGTCCCCAAAAATGTGCATCGGACGTGGGGGCACAGGCTTCCCGCCACAGCTCCTGTCTGCAGCTGGCCTGTGCCTCCCGCACCCTCGCCAGGTCTCCAAGGCCTTGGCGGCTGCGGCCCCTTCCCTTCCCTTCATCCCCCTCCGAGCTCTGCCTCCTGCTGCCCGCGGCCGCCAGCACCTTCAGCCTCGGCTGCGTCCTTCCTCCAATGAGGCGACAGCGCGACGGAGCATCCTAACCCGGCACTCATGGAGGGCATTAATAGCCTGGCCTGATTTACACCCTGTGCCGAGGCCAGGGGAACATGAGTTATGCCTCTGGCACGTGAGTCTCCGCTCCTTTCACTGCTGCTGGGAGCGTGCAGACAGGGGCCGTGAATCACATCCCCGCTCCCCAACACGTGGTCTCTAGGTGTCCGAAGGGCATCGGCTGCAGCCCTGGCCCCAGAGACAGGGATGACCTGGAGGAGTCGGCGGTAGGGCACTGATGTGCAACACAGCACAGGGGCCTCAGCAGCTGAGGACAGTTTTGACATAGGGTCTTGCTGAGAGGTGCGAGAGGCAGGGAGGGCGAGCTGATGCCTGGTGTCCTCCGGCAGGGTGACGCCTGCCAGCTGCGGCCTCAGGAAGGTCTGCGATGCTGGCCCAGGACAAGGGGGCTGTGACGGTGCCGGCGGGCTCACACAGGCCTGCGGGGTGGGTCGGGAGGTGCCCCACGCACTCAGCTGACGTCTCGGAGGTCAGAGGTTTGACAGCACGCTGAGTCAGGAGACATCTGTGCTAGTGGAAGCAGGAAATCTGTGAAGGCCGGAGAAAAGGCTCCCTTTCCTTGCTGGCTTTGCTCAGCTCTGCCCCCTGATGCCAAGCCTGGTGCACAGCTAGGTCCCAGGTTCCTCCGTGCGCCGCTGGAGGGCAGTGCCGCACCGCCGAGGCCAGCCGGCTGCAGGGCTCCTAGATGGAGCAGGGGGCTGGCGGGGTTCAGCCTTTCAGTACAAGTAGTGGAAGGAGGAGTCCAGGGCAAAAATCGCAGCCACCTCCAGACTGCGGGGATTAGTCCCGTCACGCCGGGCTTGTAATTATTTGAACAACTGTCTGCTCGGCAGCAGGGCCGCGGCTCTGGGGCCAGGGAAGCAGAGCGGAACAATCCCCCGCCCCGGGCACCGCGTCGCAGCCTGCTGCGATTCGTGCCCAAGGGGTGCGCGCTGCCTTCGAACACGCTGTCCTCTGCTGTCAGCCTGGCGGCCGCCCCGGGACCATCATCTGCAGGAGCCCGCCCTGTCGTCCTGCGCATCGGCTGTCGCCGCGCATCACGTCAGCCCTCCTCATCCCTGGCGGAGAGCAGAGGGGGCCGCGCTGCTGAGGCAGCTGCCTCTGAGAGATGTCGTGCGGGCCTGGGAAGCGGGCGGCAGGGGCATGCCAGGTCCCCAGGTCACTGTCAGCCATGTGGTCAGGGGTGTCGGAGGGAGTCCTGTCTGCTCAGAGATGCCCTGGGAAGCGACTGCAGCAGTGCCAGGCACCACTCGCATGCCCTGCCGCTTTCTAGCCAGCCCGCAGCCCAGGCTGCACCAGGGGATGCCCCTGCTGCCATGCTGGGGGCCTGGGAGAGCTGAGCTAGGTGTGCGTGGGGTCAGAGACCCTGGTGCTGCAGCCTAAGGAAGGTCCCAGCCCTTTGCAGTTCCAGCGCCCTTGTCCCGGGCAGCCCCTTCTCCTGTGGGGCAGCCCCCACTGCATGTTGGGATCTGGTCCCTGGGCACGGCGGGGGAGGAGGCACCGGAGCCGCGGGATCATTGCAGCGGCTGTTGGCTGCTTGCTCTTAGCCGGCAGACACGGGAGTCCTTGTCCTGCTGTCTTGCTCCCTGCCCTCCTCTTGCTGACGAGTCAGGTGCTTGTGCCCTGCTCGAAGGCTGTGCCCAGCAGGGAGGGACAGGCCCGACTGGCTGCGCCAGGGCTCTGGCCCAGCCCCTGGCAGGGGCAGCGCGGCCACAGTGCAGGCTAGAAGGAGGTAGCCGGCCTCCTGAGAGCCACGGGCTGGCCAGGGCTCTGCACATCGCCAGATCTCAAATAATCTGATGCTGGAGCTTGGCTTCTGCCCTGCTTCTCTGGCCAAGGACGGTCTGGAGCAGGGGCTGGGCAGCTGGACGGCCCAGTCCTCTCAAGGGCAGTCGTCGCCACTGTCTATCACGGCGCTGGCTGTTAGCAAGGTCGGCGGCTCATCAGCACTCCAGCTAACAGCACAGTTGCCTCCCAGCAAATCATGTCATCGCCAATGCAGGCGATAACACGGCCTTTCCTGCCCCTGCAACCGGCTGAGCACCGGCCCAGGGGCCCGTGTCCTTGGCTTGCTGCAAGAGCACAGGCACCCAGGGCCCTGCCGTCCAGACCTTGCCCCCCAGCTCTCGCCAAGCAGAGGCTTGTTGTTTGGGCACCCCCTGAAGCCAGCTCTGAGATGGGCCCAGGATGTGCAAACAAGCCCAGCAGTTGTGCGGGTCTCCCCCTGACGTGCACGCAGCCGTCACGCAAAGCAGATGAAACTCCAGGGGGTCTCACGCAGTGCGCGCGTTCGGCCAGGCACATGTCAGGATGGCTCAGGCGGCCCCGTGCCGCGGCCCACGGCTTGGGCTGCAGAGCAGCGAGTCAAACAGAATACATAAAGAAAACATTTCTGGAAGACAACAGCCCCCCGGCAGGCAGCCTCGGCTTGTCAGCTCGGTCTCTGCAGAGCGGCGAGATGGAGGCGAGGCGGCGCATTGAGCTGCAGAGCACGCAGGCCGGCTCGCCACGGGCCCCGCGCCGGGGAGACCTCCCTCCAGGAGCCGCTGGTGCTTGTAAACAATATGTCAGGATGGAGCGGATGCTCTTCCCGGGAAGGCCCCCGAGGCAGCCGGGTGTCAGAGCGACTGACCCCACATCTCTGCCTCTCAGCGGCACAGCGGGGTGATCTCGGAGCTGCCAGGAGGGCAGGAGAAACAGCGAGAGGCCAGTGACTGTTTTTAACGCCAGCTAAAAGAGAATTTCCTTTTTCTTCGGCGGCTCCGTTCCCATTTTGATAGGAAAGGCAGTGCCTTGTTCATGGTTTCTCTCTGGGAAGCTGCTGCGACTGCCTCTTGTTGGGGTGCGGCGCGGCCTCGGGCAGCTTTTGGGACGCAGCGAGGGTGACTTCAGTTCCTCTCCCAGCGTCGGTCTCTGCAGCTGCCGGTGGGTCGAGACCGCCGTGGTAGAGCCCTGCTTCTCTTGGGGTCGCTCCCATGGGGCAGGGCAGAGAGCTGAGGGCCAGGATGGAGGTGAAGACCTGGCACCACCCAGAAAACTCACCAGATCCTTCTCTGAAGGTGTGTGGCCGCTGGGTCTTGCTTGCAGAGAGGTGGCTCCGTATGTGTTTCCAGCGTGTCCAGGCATCCATGGCTGGCCACCACCTAACCCCTGTGTTTCCAGACCTGGTGCGTTCACTGGCAGGTCCCTGCCAGCCATGTCCTGCCTGGGGTGGGGACGGGCTCTGCAGGGTGCAGCCCAGGTGGAAACACCCTCTGAAGCAAGGCACTTAACAAGGCCGAGGGACAGAGCATACAACATCCAGCCCAGCGCACCGGAGTGGACAGGCATGTGCCAGCTTTCTGCGGTTACAGCCAGTGAAACACAAGCACCGATGCTTCAACCCAGCGGCTCCGGTGGGGAGCAGGCAGGCGGGGGAGACGGGGGTGCAGCACAGGACGCCGCACCGAGAGGATACGGGCAGCGGCGTCCTGGCTTGCTGGAGGGGTCGTCTTTGTCCTGTCAAGACCGATGCTGGCAGCGGCTGAAGGCAGCGGCACGGGTGTTGCTCAGGAGAAACTAGAGCCCTGGTCTCCATCCTGCGCTGGAGGCAGCACCCTGAGCATGTGGATCTGGGTGACGCCAGAATGGGTCAGGGTGGTGGCAAGGTCCCAGCAGGGCAGGCAGGAAAGCTCCACTGTCAATGGGCAGACAGGCGACCGGCCCGTGGCACCGGCTGCTCCAACACGCGGGCAGTGAATGGCTCACTAACGGGTAGCGACTGCGGGTTGGCTGCTCTGGACTGGCCAGATGGAGGCACCGCTTCCATGCTGCCTGTGTCACGCGTGACCGGCAGGCTCCTGGTTTTGGGGGGCGGCGGAGGTGGAGTCCAGTGAGCTTGGAGCAGCCGGACCGGAGAGATGAAAGTGGAGGTCGCATACCTGTAGCGACGTGGTGCCGGGACTGGCACGTGCCCAGCGCTGTTGAACTGGACGGCCAGAGATGTATCCCCCGGCAGTTCAAAACTGGTCGCGGCAGATGCCGGGGAAGGTCTGACAGGGTGGACGACTCCAGGGACACGCAGGTCAATGCTGTCCCGGTAGAGCACCCGCGCCCACCACTGTCAGAGGCGGGGCACGGGGTAGGTGGGCTGCTGGTCCGACCCAGTTTGGCGCTGCTGACATTTCTGCACCGTACGTGCCCTCCAAGTCCTGCTGTGCTGGGCAGCAGCCTCCCCACCCCCAGGTGGTCTCCGTGCAGGGCCCTTTGCAACATGGGGAGACATTGATGGCAAGCGTGAGCAGAGGGTTGTGTGGCCTCCAGCACTGCAGGTGCCTGCACGAGGCTTTGGTGAGGGGAGGCGATGAACTGATGGCCGCAGGCCACCCAGCCCCTTCCACCCGCGTCGTGCGCGGAGCCTGGCCGAGGCACGCGGCCAGGGGCCTGCCTGGCATGTCAAGCAGTGCCTCTGCCTGGTGCTTGCTTTCTGGGAGGCAGCTAATTGTCCGGTTCGATCATAAAGTTCGTGGGGTCTGGAGCGGCCTGAGGCAGCTCACGTGGCAGCGAGGCCCTGAGGTTGTCTCTGCCTTTCCTCCTTTCTCTATGGGCAGGCACCAGAAGCAGCACAGTTTAAAAATGCCGCGACCTCACGTTCTCCAGAATCCAGTGATGTTTTGTCCAAATTTCAAACGCGGTCAGAAAGATAGATTTTGTTCCATCAAACAGCTGGCGTGCAAAAAGTTCCCGGTTTCAACCGTCCGTCCCCCGCTGGCCCTGCCCATGTGCGCCGGGTCCTTCGCTGGCTCCCGCAGCAGGTGCGAAGGCTGCGTCCTCTGTCTGGCGGTCTGCGGAGGGAGGCGCGGACAGCACGCGGGCATCGAGTGGGAGGGGAAGGGTCAGGCTGGAGCAGGTGTTAGGAGGGGACCAGGCCGGCAACTCGCCAAGTGGCTGCCAGCCTCTTGTGGCTGTAGGGAAGCGAATCCCCCGCCGGCGCTTCTGGCCAGGGTTCCTCTGCACAGGAGCAAAGCAGCACCTCCCGGTCCTAGCGAGCTGCCAGGCATCAGCCAGCCCCGAGGTGCCAGGACAGGGCCGCTGTGCTCTGCTGGATCGCGGTCGGGCTGGGACATTGCTGTGGCCGCGGTGGTGTGCAGGGAGTAGGCGAGAAGCAAAGGCTTTATGGTGCTGTCTTTACTATTTATATCTTGGGGCCAGTCAAAAATAACTCCCCAAACCCCTGCAGAGCCATGGTTTTTCATGGAGGTTTCCAGGCAGCAGGCAGGGGCCTGGAGCACCCAGTGCCCCCGCACGGGGCCTGGGAAGGTGGCGCTGCTGGCGGGGGGCTGAGAGCTGTCGTGTGTTTCCTTCCCAGGGCCTGATGCACTCCAGTGGCCCCGTTGGCCGGCACCGCCACCTGATCCTCGTTCTCGAGGGAGAGCTCTACCTGATCCCCTTCGCCCTCCTGAAGGGCAGCTCGTCCAACGAGTATCTCTATGAGCGCTTCAGCCTCATCGCTGTCCCCTCCATCCGGTCTCTGAACCCCAGCTCCAAGGTACTGCGCTGGCCCCCTGCCCAGCAGAGCGGGGCTCTGTTTGCATCACACAAAGGAGCCCTGCCCTGCTCTGCCCTGCCTTGTCCCAACTTGCGGCACCAAGGAGACCCCCAGGGATCGCTGCCTCCCCCCGTTACATTGGCTGAAGCACCGAGCCCACAGTCCAGCACCTCCCCAGGGCATGTGCTTAGCCCTGCTGCACGCACTGAGCAAAAGGGCCTTCAAAGATGTATCCGAGCTAGCCCTCATCCAAGGAGCTTGTGTGTCCATGCTCTTGGGCTGGCTGCCGGCTTGGACCAGGTCTCCCAGGTCGCTACGTGTGGGTCCTGCACCCGCTGTCCCAGCAGCGTGGAGCTGCCAGTGGTGCCTTCTGCCATGCCGGCCATGCTCCTGCAGCCATACGGCTGAGGGCAAGTGAAACCCAGGGGTATCCAAACCCCAAGCCTCCAGGTTTGGGCTTGCACATAGGATGCTTGCCAAGCGATTTGGAGGTGGGGGTGGAGGATGTTTGCCAGTAGTAGGGCCAGATATGGTTCTTGAATGACTCACGAATTTGGAATTGATTTGGCGGATTTGGCTTAGGACACAAAATTTTCCTTAAAAAAAAAAATAAGGGGGGCGGGCTGCACGGGTCAGTCCTGACACCGGAAGTGAATCCAGGGCAAATGGCTTTCCTTCCACACGCGGCTGCAGCCCTCTGTTAGCGCAAGCCCAGGAGCCTTGCTCGGATGCCGCCTGCCTCCCTGCTGTGAGGAGCGCAGCTGTCCCCATGGACGGAGGACCTCCCCGTCCCAGCGTGGCCCCCAGGCGGGTCTGGCGTGTGAGAGGAAGAAAGCTTGGCTTGGGTGTGCGGTGCGGCTCATGTTCCCATGTTCAGTGTGACCCTGGATAGGGGATGTCTCCTCTCCCTGGATCTGTGTGCTCACCCCGCTATATGCACTCCGCACAGTGATTCCCCTGCCCCTCCCGGGAGCTGGCAGGCAAAGCCTCCTGCGGGCTTGGATGGGAGGAACGTGGGGCCAGCAAAGTGGTGACAGAAAGAAGGAAGCTGCCCTGCTGTGGAGAGCCGAGATGGCCCCAGGGCCCCTCAAACCCTCACTCCATGTGCAGACCTGGTGCAGGCCCTGGGCTCGCCGGCGGCTCTGTAAGCTCCGCTGTCTCTGTCTCTGTCTCTCCAGTCCCACCTGAGGAAGAACGCCCCTGCCTACTCCAGCTCCACCTCCATGGCAGCCGTCATCGGCAACCCCAAGCTGCCAGCCACCGTGATGGACAGGTGGCTGTGGGGACCCATGCCGTCCGCGGAAGAGGAGGCCTACATGGTGTCAGAGCTGCTGGGCTGCCAGCCCCTGGTGGGCGCCGCAGCCACCAAGGAGCGGGTCATGAGCGCGCTGTCGCAGGCAGAGTGCGTGCACTTCGCCACCCACGTCTCCTGGAAGCTGGCCGCCCTGGTGCTCACCCCCAATGCCGACAGCAACCCGGCCAGCAGCAAGAGCTCTTTCGGCAACCCCTACACCATCCCCGAGTCCCTCCGTGTGCAGGACGATGCCAGCGACGTGGAGAGCATCTCGGACTGCCCGCCCCTGCAGGAGTTCCTGCTCACGGCCGCCGACGTCCTGGACCTGCGGCTGCCCATCAAGCTCGTGGTGCTCGGCTCCTACCAGGAGTCCAACAGCAAGGTCACAGCCGACGGGGTCATCGGTCTGACCAGGGCCTTCCTGGCGGCCGGCGCACAGTGTGTCCTGGTGTCGCTCTGGCCCGTGCCCGTGGCTGCCTCCAAGATGTTTGTGCATGCCTTCTACTCCGCCCTGCTCAACGGCATGAAGGCCAGCGCCGCCCTCGGCGAGGCCATGAAGACCGTGCAGAGCAGCAAGCCCTTCTCCCACCCCTCCAACTGGGCAGGTAGGTGAGGGGGCCGCGTGCATGATGTGGGGGCAGCGAGCGGGCAGCTTGTGCGGCATGGGCTCATCTCCGTGGCAGTGTGGGGAGGAGCTGGTGCCAGGGAAGCCCCACTGGGTCTCCACCCGCAGAGAGCAGCCCTGTACCCTGCGGCACGCTCAGACAGGTACGGGGCTCTGGCCGACGTGCCTGAGGCAGCACGGCAGAACGGTCTGCTTCCCACGAGCGCGCAGGGCGCGTTCAGGCGATTTCAGATGGGGATGTGTGTTTAATGATGTGCTATACTGTGAAAGGGCCCAAATCTTCCAGGGGTGCGGCACACAGGAGTGGGCCTGTTTGCCCTGCCTTGTACCTGGGCTAGGCCCTGCCAGAGTCCATCCCCACCCAGAGGGCAGCGGGCATTGTTTCTGTCCTGGGTGCGAGGAGGGATGTGCTTGCTCTGCCCCACAGGCTTCGTGCTCATTGGGAGCGACGTGAAGCTGAACAGCCCATCCTCGCTGATCGGGCAGGCGCTGACGGAGATCCTGCAGCACCCCGAGAGAGCCCGCGACGCGCTGCGTGTCCTGCTGCATCTGGTGAGGCAGAAGCAGCTGCCCCGAAGGCCCCATAGCCCAGCTCGGGGCAGGGGGGCTGGAGGTGCCACCTAAGGGGACGGGAGCCGGGGGCAAGCAGCAGGATGCAGGGCAGGATACGGTGCCTTCTGCTCTCGCCTGGCTGGCACGGGGGGCAGGGGTCCCTTAGCACCAGTCTCCTGCAGCCGCCACATTGACAGCTGCTCCCTGGCAGCAAGCCCCAGGCCCAGGAGGCTGCAGACATGGCTCCTTACTGATCTCCTGGGGCAGACGTGGCCGGCAGCTTGCAGGGGATCCTCCCGGGGCAGTGCCCCCCTCCCAGCCCACGTAAACCCCTCTGCCTGGGGGCTCTGCAGCCCCTGCCCTTGCAGTGCGGCCGTGGGCCAGGCATGAGCGGACTCTTGTTCCTGGGGCCTGGCCCCTTCTTCCCTGCTGACATCGCCCCTCGATCCGGGGGACACGGGAGCGGCCGGAAAGCTCCGGCAGACCCGACTAACACTGCCTTTCCCTCTGGAGGTGGAGAAGTCGCTGCAGCGAATCCAGAACGGGCAGCACAACTCCATGTACACCTCCCAGCAGAGCGTGGAGAACAAAGTGGGGGGCATCCCGGGCTGGCAGGCGCTGCTCACAGCCGTGGGCTTTCGGCTGGACCCCCCTGCCAGTGGCCTCCCCGCTGCCGTGTTCTTCCCCACCACGGACCCTGGGGAGCGGCTGCAGCAGTGCAGCACCACCATCCAGTCCCTCCTCGGTAAGGAGCTGGCCGGTGGGGCCGGGCGTCGCGGGGCTCAGCCGGCACGTCGCCCCTGCGCCCAGCGTTGGGGGAGGGGGCAGGAGAGGCAGATCATGCCCCTCGGGAGCTCTTGGGGGCGAGAGGCTGAGCTCAGCAGCCGGCCTGTTCTCCTTCTGCCCAGGTTTGCCTAACCCTGCACTTCAGGCACTTTGTAAGCTGATCACTGCATCGGAAACTGGAGAGCAGCTCATCAACCGGGTGAGTCGAGCTCGTCAGCCCGTCGCCCCGGCTTCCAGGCGCTTCCCCCCAGCAGCCTCGGGGAACACACTGCCCCTTTCCCACCCTACTCGGTCTGCCCAGCGCCCCTCTGCCTTCCCCTCCCGTCTATCTGCTACCCTTGCCCAGTGGCTCTGCTCTCTGTCCTGATGACCCCCGCCTGGCTGGCTGGTGCCTGCGCCCCAGCAGCTGGCTTCTGCCGCCTCCGTCCCGTGCTGATCTGCCCCAGCTGGGGCAGGGACGCATGGCAGCTGGCACGGGGGTCTCTGCCGCTGGAGTGGGGGCATGCAGCGCAGCGCTGTGCTCTGCTCAGCCGGTGCCCTGGGTTTGCCTGTGCAGGGGCTGAGATGATCGAGAGCCCGCCGGCCAGCACTGCTCCTTTCCCTGCTCTGCCTTCTGCCTCTGAAACCTCTGGGTGCTGCTGGCGTCCCCCTCGCTTCCGAAGGACACGAGGGCTGGAAGGGGCCCGGGCACGTTGCCTAGTCCAGCCCCTTGCCAGGCAGGGAAAGGGCAGGCATTGAAAGGGCTCCCGACTGTCTGAGCCCATCCTCTGCGGAGGAGCACCACGGGCAAGGGCAGGTGCTGGGGACTGCTGGACATGTTGAGTGTCAGTGCCACGGGAAGCATGGGGGGCTGCGTGTATCCAGACCTGAATCCCTGCCTGGGCGGCACTGGTGCATCCCTGTGGGAGCTTCCAGGTGCCTCCTCCCCGCACGCCTGGTGCCCTCAGCCTGACCCGTCGCGTCTCCTGCTCTGCGCGCTGTGGCCGGCAGCCGGCTGGCGGGCCCGAGGCCTGAGATGTTGCTGTCCTGCAGTGCTCCTCGTCCCGGGCCCATCACAGCAAAGACTAACCTGTGTTCTTTCTTTCTTCTTTCTCTCTTCCCCTCTCCCTTTCTTGCTCTCTGCTGCATGAAGGCTGTTAAAAATATGGTGGGAATGGTGAGTACCGCACGTGGCAGGGCAGGGCAGGCCGCACCTCTGCAGGCTGCCCCCGAATTCTGGCACGCGTCGCCTCTCATGTGCCACTGGCGCTTCCCCCAGGCTCGCAGGCACAGGGACGTTGGAGCTCCTCGGGTTCAGGGCACGGTGGGGCCAGGAGCAGCAGTGGTCCTTGACTCGCTCCTCACCCTGGCTGTCTTCTCTGCCCCTTTTGGTGCTGATGCTGCTCTGCGGAGCACCAGCTGGGAGCGGGCGCTGCGGCCCAGGACAGGTCGGAGGGGCTGGGAATGGTGGGCAGCTCCTCTGGGAGCCCAGAGACATGCAACACAAACCTCGTGCTAGTGCTGAGCTGAGAAACGAGGGCGGCTGGAGCTCCCTCGCGCCCTGCGAGACTGCTCGGCCCGGCCACGGCCTTTCACCCGTGTCTCTGAGGAGCTGCTGCACGCCACCTTCCTCTCCTGTGCTCCTGCTGCTTTCCTGCTGTGCTTGCAACCCTGGCCCTCTGGCTCTGGCAACAGCCTCTTCCCCCAGTGCCTCCCTCTCAGGGCCCACGATGGCAGTGACGGGCGGGTCCCGGGGCCTGTTCTCTTACCATGCCGGGCAGCGCCTGGCCTCGTGTGGGAACCGGGGCGTCAGTGCCGAGGGGAGCAGGACAGTGCGGGAGGGCTGATGTTTGTTCTCTTCCCTCAGCTGCATCAGGTCCTGGTTCAGCTTCAAGCAGGAGAGAAGGAGCAGGACTTCTCCACGGCGCCCATCCAGGTGTCCATCAGCGTCCAGCTCTGGCGGCTCCCAGGCTGCCACGAGTTCCTGGCAGCTCTAGGTGGGAAGCCCCCAGCTTCTGTTTGCTTTTCAGCCACGGCTGTGGTCTGGCATGGGGAGGGGAGCTGGATCCCCAGCCTGCTCTGTGCCACCGTTACACCATGCTGGTCTCAGAGCCTCTTCCCAGGACCCCTGCCCCAGCCGGCATGGGCAGGGATCCCTCTCCTGGTGCTGGCCTCTTGCAGGGGGTCTTCCGGGGCTGGCATCCCCGTGGCTGGCTGGGTGGGAGCATGCAACTAACAAAAGGGCGAGGTGGGTGCGTTGGGTGAGAAACGGCTCTGGGCTCTGTGTCCTCTGCAGGGTTTGATCTCTGTGAAGTCGGGCAGGAGGAAGTGATACTGAAAACCGGGAAGCAAGCGAATCGCAGGACCATGCACTTTGCTCTCCAGTCCCTGCTGGCACTTTTTGGTAACGCCACTCGTGCTCGTGTGCTCCCATCCCTTGGGCACGGGGTGGGCCACGGCCTGATAGGCGGGTGCTGTCGTTTCTGGTGCCAAGGTGAGGGAAGCTTCGCCACAGCAGCAGATTCTGGTGCTTGCTTACACCAGGGCCCTGTACGGTATTTCCATACCCAGGAGTTGGCACCAGAGACCTGCCTGGGGAATCGGGCCCATGCTGGGCAGCCCAAGGCAAGCACAGCAACGCTCTGGCACTGCGTTGCTTGGCATTTGCCCTCGTTACTGTGGTACCTGGGAGGATGGGGCATGCTGGGCTGGGCTGCGCGAGGCGTGGGTATAGCAGTGACTGAGGTGAAGGGGACAGTGCCAGGGTGAGCAGTGGGCAGAGAGCAGGAGAGAGGTCCATGCCTATGAACACGGGGAGGGCAGAGCAGCGGGGCTAGGAGGTCACCCCCACCACCAGCCTGGGGGCCTCGGGCCCCGACCTGCCCTGATGTCACTCTACTGTCGAGGAAGACCTGAGCCCCGACCTGCCCTGGTGTTGCTCTCCTGTCGAGGAAGACCCGTGGGGAGTCTGTCCGTCCCTACACAACAGCCGCTGTTGGCAGCACAGACCCCAAGAGCAGCCCTCACGCAGGGGATCGGCCTCGTGCCGCACCTCTCTGGGATGTTCGCACAGCCGAGGGATGGGAGGGTAGCACGGACCCCGCCAGACGCGAACGTTTCATGGACGGTCGCCTCGAGGCTTCGGGCTGGCGGGTTGTTCCTTTTCCGCAGCGGGGCCTGGGGCATGAGCTGGGTTTGTTAACCCGGGGGTGTTTCCATTTAGATTCTACTGAGCTTCCCAAACGCCTCAGCCTGGACAGCTCCTCCTCGCTGGAGTCCCTGGCCTCTGCCCAGTCGGTTTCCAACCCAGTGCCCCAGTACCAGAACCCTCCGTTCTCGCCAACGTGTCCGGACAGCTTGGCTTCAGACGCCATTTCCGTGTACAGCCTGAGCTCGATTGCTTCCTCCATGAGCTTCGCGTCCAAGCCTGAGAGCGTGTCGGAAGGGGCCGGACACAGAGGACGCCAGGACTACGAACGGCCCAAGAACGTCTATCCCCACCGGCCCCCGGGGCCACGGAGCCAGCTGTCTCCACAGACCAACCCCGCGGGCAGCAAGGACGATGAGGAGTATGAAGGGTTCTCTATCATCAGCACCGAGCCCCTGGCTGGCTACCCAGATGATGCAAAAGCGAGATTTTCACCTGATCACAAACAGTCCAAAGCCGGCCAGATGGGAGAGGCAAAGGCCTCTGTCAGCACCCCAAACTCGCCCGTCAAAATGACTCTTATCCCCAGCCCAAACTCGCCGTTCCAGAAAGTGGGGAAGCTGGCCAGCTCGGACACGGGGGAGTCCGACCAGTCCAGCACCGAGACTGACAGCACTGTCAAGTCCCAGGAGGACAACAACCAGAAGCTCGACCCTCAGGAGCTGGCCCAGAAGATCCTGGAGGAGACGCAGAGCCACCTCCTGGCAGTGGAGCGTCTGCAGAGGAGCGGCAGCCAGGCGAGCAAGAGCAGCAGCCCGGCCGACGGTGCCACGACGCCCACCAGCACCTCCGCCTTCCGATCCTCCGAGACCAGCGCCTTCAGCCGGCCTGTGAGCTCCGGCAACAAGAGCCAGCCCTCTCCCGTGACAATGAAACCAAAGCCTCCAACCAGGAGCTCGTCCCTGCAGAAGGTGAGCTCTGGCTACAACAGCCCCACCATGTCGGAGACGTCCAACAAAGACGGCACCGGCCAGTCCAGCGGGCAGCCCTCTCCGAGTGCTGACTTGCACAGCTCCCTGATCGAGCAGCCTCACTTCAAGCTCAAGTACCCCAGCTCTCCATACAGTGGGCACATCTCCAAGTCCCCCAGGAACATCTCCCCAAGCTCAGGCCACCAGTCTCCCGTGGGCAGCACACCCTCCCCGGCGCTCTCGTACTCCTCCGCTGGCTCCGCTCGCTCCAGCCCCGCCGATGCCCCCGACATAGACAAGCTGAAAATGGCAGCCATCGATGAGAAGGTACAGGCCATCCACAACCTGAAGATGTTCTGGCAGAGCTCGCCCCAGCACTCTCCTGGGCCCATGAAGATTTTTCGAGGGGCTCCGGGAACAATGACTTCTAAGAAAGACGTTCTCAGCTTGCTAAACTTGTCTCCGCGGCACAGCAAGGAGGAGAGTGTGGACAAGCTGGAGCTGAAGGATTTGTCTGTTCCCCGGCACCTTGCGTCCCCGCAAAAGAATCCCCCCAACGGACACCGGCGCCCCGAGGCGACCCACGCAGGGGCTTCCTCTCCTCCTCCGCCTCCCAGCAGCACTCCGGGAACGGCACGCCCGCTGAGGCTGCCGTCGGGCAATGGTTACAAATTCTTGTCGCCAGGAAGGTTTTTTCCTTCCTCCAAGTGTTGAGATGTCTTTTCCTACCGGTGGATTCCACTTGCAATGATGTTAAAGGTTCTCAGTAATCGCTTCCGCCCACTTGCCTTGATCAATGCAAAGCCACAGAGTTGTGCCTGAGGCGCCACGGTCACACCCGTGGTTTGCAGCGCACAGAGATGAAACCTGCTGGCCCCATGCTGTGCAGAGCACAAACGTGGCCTTCTGCTCATGGGTCTCGGTTCCTCTTGTCGGTGCTTTGGCCAGATGCAGCCGATGCCAGGTTTTGTGCAGCGTTCAGTACTAACTCTCTGCAGCGGCAGGTCCAGGGGACCTGCCTGTTCACAACCCGATAGCTTTCAAACCACCTACTGCATTTGTTTCCTAGCCTGCACGGAGGCTGCACGGTTGGATTGTTTGTACAGAGATGGTGTGTGGCTGGGGACCTGGAGGGGCGGCGAGCAGTAGCAAAGCTTTCACTTCTGCCACAAGAAAATCATGCGCAGTTTCAGCCCAGAGAAGGACCGGCCCTTTCTCTGGTTTCGGGGGCTGATGTGGGGGTGGGGGAGGGCTGTGATAATGGGGTACGGCTGGGTCCCAGCACTGCTACGTTAGCACTTCGACCCCATGGCTGGGTTCCTTGGGCAGGACCCTGGCAGCATTGTGATGCTATGCTGTGGGGAGGTGCGTTCCCTTCCACATCCTGCTTTCCTGGTGACTTTTTTCCTGCTGCTTGGTCTGGTCCCAGAGGCACATTTGGGCACCTAACAAGCAAAGCCCCAGCATGAGTTGTGGGCACGTGATAGAGATGGGTGTTCAGTCCTGGTAAACGCTCTGAACTTGACTGCACCCGATTTCCCTGGGGCCAGGCTTCATCATGGCAGGGAGCTCGTCTGCCTACAGGGGCTGGGAATGGGAGGGTGGGGTATGGTGAAGGGGAGAGGGTTACGCCCGGCACCTCCATCCTGCAGGACCCTGACTGTGAGCCCCGTCCTGTTCAGGCACCCCCTCCCCATGCTGGCCAACCCCTTCTACGCCCTTTCCCATCACCCAGTCCACATCCTCATTTTGCTGCTGTGGAAAGTCTCTCAGTCCTTCCTTTCCAGACCAAGCATCCCAGCAGACAAAGCAGGTACTTGTCGTGCTGTCAGAGAGCACCTGGGAGAGACCGTCCAGCCTGGCTGCATGCTAGAACCTATGGACCCCGTGTTTGCTGAGCTGCAGGTCCTGGGAGCAGCGAGGGGCGGGAGGCTCTGCGGAGAGCAAGGCAGCAGGCCGGGCACCCGGGTGGTTTTGGGGTCAAGGTGGAAGACATGTTTTATGCAAGCCAAGCTACACAATGCAAGCACCGAAGTGAACACGAGGAAGCCTGAGTGTTTAGGTCATGCACCGTCACGAGACCTGGCCATGCGGCACCCCAGATCAGAGCACAGCCCTGCACAGGCCCGGCATAGGGTCATGGGACTCTCAGAGGTTCGTGTCACTGTGTGACCCTGGGCTGACTCATCTCTCTGTGCCTCCGCTTCCCCAGCCACCTCAATGGGGACAGTGATTCCTACCTACCGACCTACCTCACAGGGGTGTTGTAGAAACCGGGTGGCCCTGGGCTTCGTTGTATCACAGCGCAGGTGCCCATGTTGCACCTACCTACTTGAGTGAGGGCAGCCAGCTCGCTGGGCACAGCTCTAGATGCTGATAGCCCCTCCAGCTGCAGGTTTGGAGGCTGCTTTGAAGTTCTGGGCCCTAGGATGTGTGTTGCTTTTTGAAATCCCTGAGGACAGGTGTGAGAGCAAGACACTGGATTCAGTTCTCACACCTCGATGCCCCTGAGAGAAGCTCAGTGCATCAGTGATGTATGTAGCAAGTGCTGGCCCTGCTTTAGCGTGAAGATCCCCTGGTCCAAGGAGGAACGTTTCCCTTATCGCAGCTGCAGCAGATGTGGTGCGAGCACTACAGGTGTGGTGTGTTCCTACAGACAGCTAACAGGGAAGTGTGAACAGGAAACTTGCAATGCCCAGGACCGAAAGGAGATAAATCAGTGGTTTTTAACCCTGGGGGTCCATAGACTGTGTCTAAAGACTTAGCAAAAGATGACTGTGATCAATTAGCAGCATGTGTGCACCCAAACTTACAATCCACAGGGGTCCTCACCTCGGTTTGAAATTTCCGAAGGAGTCCACAAATGCAAAAAGGTTGAAAGCCACTGAGCTAAATAGTCCAGGGGGGTAGGAGGCAGGGTTGAAGGACAGACCTCACCCTATGACTTTTAATTTCATTAGCAAATGTTAAAAAGGGTAGTTACAGAATTCACTGGCACGTGCTACAGAACGCAGCAACACAGCAAGGCCAGTCCCATGCCCTTTCCTCATACAGATTACGTGGCTGGGCATTGCAGCTTCCCAGGGATGGCTGGGGGCAGGTAGCCATGGGCCAGGACAGCGACTAGGACTTCTGGGGCAGTGGGGATGCTGTTACTGATGCAAACTGGTGCGGTCACAAGGCCACCGAGAGGCCCCATGCCACTCGCTCCAGTTCCAAGAGACATCCTCATTTCACCCTAGGGCAGGGGGAGGAGAGCTGGGCCAGCTTTTTGTTTCCAGGCGCAGTGCTCTGTGGCACGCTGGAAGTGCCCCCATGTGCTGTGTATTTCAGTAGTCAGAGACCCACCATCTGTGGGAAGCTGCTGTGTTGGCACAGCCCATTTCCACGTGGCTGAAGGCCACCGGGCACCTGAACTGCTCAGGAAGCGTGAATCAGGTAACATGCATTAAGCACGGGAAGCGATGGGGAGGCAGAGACGAGGGGGGTTCAGCTTGGAGGGAAGCAGTGTCCCATACACAGGGAGGGCCAGCACAGCCAGAACAGGGATGGTGGGAGCTGCGCTTCCATTGATACAGCCCACAAACACCTGGTTTTGATGCCTACTCGGGCCCGCAGACACCTCGCAAACCCCGGTGCCTCGCTCCCCTGCCCCCCAGATCGGAAGCAACCCCTTTGTGAGGAAAATGCGCATCGGGCAGGTTTGCCCTTTGCTTGGAGGCTTTCAGGACGTCGAAGATAACCTGTTCTCGTTTTGATAGTAGACTCCCTTTTGTGGAATTTACATGCGTTTGTCGTCGTTGTATTTGTGCATGGTACCAGTGACAACACTGCTAGTACAGTGAGCAATAAGAAGTAGGTGTACTCCACTTTCACAATAAACTTCCCACGTGCAGAAGCCCCAAGGCAATAGGAAGTATTTTAGTTTGGTTTAACCCCATCTGTTTGACTGTGCAAGCCACTACTTACAGATAGTTTGTTGACTGTCTTTAGCTTAAATAAATGGGAACAGCCAAAAAATGCAACTGACCCAAATCCAGTTTTATTCTGGTTTCGTTGGCTAGCCTGAGCTGGCCAGGTGCTGGTCTTCCTCCTCATAATCGATGTAAGCACGGAAGCAAAAAGCGTTGAGGGGTGAATGTGGCAAAGGGGAAGCTACAGCTGCACACGCTGCCCCTGGGTTGCAGTAGGGTTTCATGAACACCCCTCGTTCGGGTGGATGGGGGGTCCCAGTGTAAGCGCAAGCTGGTGCTGAGCAGCGTCAGTAGATGGGGGCTCTTTGCGACGCTTCTGCTCGGCCGTGTTGTCCAGACAGGCTGCTCCCGTGCGCTGTGAACGGGCCCTTGCGCTGCAGAGAGCCTCTGGAAGGACTTTGATGAGGGAAACTCCAGGAGGACTGCTCCGCTCTGCCGCCTTCCCCTGCAGCAGCTCCTGCGCACTCACTCTTCTTGTATGCAGTGTTAGCCATGTTTGGCCTATACGGACTTTTTTTGTAAATTAAAACTCTGTTTCCAGACAGCATTAAACTTTTTATATTATGAAATTTACCATGTAAAAAGAATTTCATATTTTTATTGAAATTGCTAAGGCATTTGGCCTTCCTTCTTTGTGATTTCTGTGTCTATTAAAGCATGAGTTCTCTCAGTACCTCCGTGTCTTGTCCTGGCATCGCCTCTCTGACAGATTGCCGAGTGCACTGACCTCCCCTCTGACCTCAGGCCACAGATGACAATTGCCAGCTCCTGCCCCGCTCCAGAGAAGACACCTGAGTCGCAGCGTGAGCGCCCTCAGGCCTCGGCTCCTGCGGTCGTGAGCATGGCATAACTTGCCAGGCAGCTTGTGTCTACTGGCACCCGTGCAGAGGCCACGCGGACATGGTCTTTTAGCAGCCCCTTCGCTGGCTGCGAAGCCTCCGGGAGGTTGTACGGGCTCGCAGACTGTGGGACGAGTTGTGCGTGGCGCTGACGCCTCTCGTCAGTCTCCACGCTCCTGCTTTCCCACAGCTGCAAGCTCATCGTCCTCTCCTGCAGACTGACTCACTCCGGCCTCTGTGCACTACCTGGGGCCTGCTTTGCCTCGCGCCGGTGCCAGCCCAGCCGGCCTGTTTGTCCCTTTCCCCGCTGGCGTGTTCATGCTGCGAGTGCCCTGCTGAAGCTGAAGGCCCCGGGAGCTGCCTCCAGCAACAGCTGGAGCTCATCTGCGGTTTGTTTGTTCATTCAAGACGCCAAATGTAGCCTGTGGCATGGCCGGGCCTACCCCTGTGGCTCGTCCACGGCGAGGAACGCCCCCAAAGTGCAGGCGATGTGACTTCCACGGGCAGCGGGTGAGACGCAGGGACCGGCTCACTCGCTCGGGGGGCTGTGTGCCAGGCTACCTGTGGGCTCGGGTGTTCCTCTCCGTCCCGGTTACGCTGGGGTGGGGGGTCGGGTTTTCTAGCTTTCCCTGACAGCCAGGAGGGCGAGACGCTTACGGCTTCCTTGCTGCCAGCTGAGATGCTGCTGCGAGCGAGCCGAGTCCACGCCCGTGTTTTCCGTGCTTGGATCGGCACGCGCCTGAGCTGCCTCTGCGTTGCGTCCAGCACCGAGGCATTGGTGTTCGCACGGCGCGGGTCCCGGCTGGCACTGTTTCACGCTAAAGTCAGGGAAGTTTCTGCGCTTGAGACCGGCTGCCTGCTGCCAGTCGCCCTCGCCTGGCGGGGCCAGTCCTGGGAGAGGGGCAGGCGGGTCTAGGCTGCCCCGTGCCTTGAAGCCCAGCCAGGGGGAGATGGTTGAGCGCGTGGCCCTGCCCTGCTCCTCCGTGAGCGCTCCGCGCTGCGCACGCTGGCCACTGCTGTGCCATGTCGTTTGCACGCTCGCCCCCCTCTGGCATTGCACGCACGGCACAGGCCCAAAGCTTCCCAAGCACACCGGGATGCATGTGATGAACGTGTGCACAACACGCGTAACTGCTCTCTCGTCTCTGCGCCAGGGCCGGGGCCGAGACCTCGGGGGTTGAAGTCTGCGGAGGAGGAGGAAGTTGGTCGGCTGGTTGGAGTCAAGCCTTCAGCCCGCATCGGCGGCGTGCCCAGCGAATGCAATTATTGCTGGGACTTGAGGAAGAAAACGCCGGTCATTTTTTTTAACGAGGGGAGCGCGGGGCAACGAACTCATCCCCTGCTTTGCTCGTGTGTTATTTGCACGCGGGGCGGGGGG
>NW_017729001.1:34509473-34510329 GCF_001723915.1 Gavialis gangeticus | reverse complement strand
GGGCCGGGGGGGGGGAGGCGGCCGGGAGCTCCCTTCGCCCCCCGGGCCCGGGCTCCCTCCAGCCTCCTCCGCCCGCTGCGGTGCTTGTCTCTGCGCTCGCTGCCGCGGGGGGGCGCTCTCCTTAGAGTCGCCTTAACTAAAACGCTTCCTGCCTCGTGTATTCGGGGCTTGTAAGTCCCCACTGGCCCGGCTGTAGAGGGGCAGCCCTGCCAGGTGCTGTGTTTTATTTCTTATCTGCTTCGTGGTCTGTGAATGGCCCCGGTGAGCTGCCCGTCAAAGGTGGTGAGCCCGCCCTCGCTCTGCCCTGTGTGTTGGGGGCCCAGCGGTGGCTGTGGTGAAGGTGGGGATGCAGGCTGGCCTGGACAGGCTTGGGAAGCGGGGGGGTAAAAACCAGATGGCGTCAACATGGAGAAACGCAGGGTGCTCCACCTCAGGGAGTAAAAACAGGCATTATGCGTACGGGCTCGGCAGTACTACGCTTGCTAGCACCACGGCCAAAAGGGACTTGGGGGTCGCGATTGACCAGAAGATGAACATGAGCCGCCAGTGCAATGTCGTAGCTTGTAAAGGAAATCAAACCCTGGCTGGCATCTACTGATGCATCTCGAGCAAATCCCAGGATGTTATCCTCCCGCTGTACTCGTCCGTGGTGAGGCCGCAGCTGGAACGCTGCGTTCAGTTTTGTGCTCCACAGTTTAGGAAGGATGTGGAGCAACTTGGGAGAGTGCAGAGGAGAGCCATGCGTGTGATCAGAGGGCAGGAAAACGGACCTTACGAGAGGCTGGGACTCTTCAGCCTGGAGAAGCGCAGTCTCGGGGGGCACCTGGTGGCTGCCTACAAGTCCATCGGGGTGTGT
>NW_017729001.1:34494682-34504473 GCF_001723915.1 Gavialis gangeticus | reverse complement strand
TTAGGAAGGATGTGGAGCAACTTGGGAGAGTGCAGAGGAGAGCCATGCGTGTGATCAGAGGGCAGGAAAACGGACCTTACGAGAGGCTGGGACTCTTCAGCCTGGAGAAGCGCAGTCTCGGGGGGCACCTGGTGGCTGCCTACAAGTCCATCGGGGTGTGTATCAGGATCTGGGGGAACATCTGTTCACCAGAGTGCCCCGAGGGGTAACAAGGACCAGCAGTCACAAACTCCTCCGTGACCGTTTCAGGCTGGACATAAGGAAAAACTTCTTTGCTGTCCAAGCCCCCAAGGCCTGGAATAGACTCCCCACAGAGGTGGTGCAAGCACCGACTCTGGACTCATTTAAGAAACATTTGAATGTTTATCTTGCTGGGATCCTATGACCCCAGCTGACTTCCTGCCCTTGGACAGGGGGCTGGACTCGATGATCTTCCGAGGTTCCTTCCAGCCCTAACACCTATGAAATCTACGAAGGTCCTTTTGCAATAGGAAGTCGTGCTTGGGCACTAATTGGGTTTTGGAAGCAGTGCCCGAGCTCCTGCTGAATGGTGATGGGTTGCCCCAGGTCGGACATGCGCATCGGAGAGCACGTGGCTCGTGGCAGGTGCTGCTGTCCTGTGCAGCCAGGTCTGGGGCACTGAGTGCACCTGGCACCAGGTGGTCGTGTTTGCCATGGCTCTGGAGAGGCGATTTCATCCTCACAGTGGTGCTGCTGCTGCTTTGGGTTGGTTTTCTTGATGGCTCTGTGCTTGCAGATCGGGCTGCGCTGTGCTGTCTCCCCGAGGTACCAGTGCTGCTGCTATGTGGCTTTCCCTCGCCACTGACTGCATGCATCCTGCATTGTTTCCCCCAGTGCATTTTTAGCTGTATTTCCCAGCATGAATCCTCTTTTATGTGCTACCGTCTTATAATCTAAGACCTTGAGTCAAGATAGTGGGTTGCTTAAATTACTTTGGGAACTGTTTATGGTCTCTGTTTTGGGCTGCAGGTGTATCTGTTAAGCTTCCCTTGAGTTGTTCTGGTAGGTAGTCAGATTGGACAATTTAGGGCTGAAATCTGGTTTTGGCTTCTGGCTGAAGGTGAATGTTTTTTAACCTTCAGATTGCCCTCAACTGGGATCGGCTAATCTGTTCCCTGCCACGGGAGGGGTCTTGTAACTTTTACCAGAGTATAAAAGGTGAACCTCTGTATAGCCGGTCCTTCTTGGGTATTAAAGCTTTGGGGAGCGGCGGGCTCAGGAGGATAAGTAACAGCTTCTGATGCATGTGTGGTGGGAAGATGATGTATTTCTAAGCATGTGTGGTGGGAAGATGATTAGTAAAGTCTCCCTTCGGTCTTGCCACAAGTTATCATGGGGACAACTTGCATTGGAAGTCTGCAAGCATCTGAACAAAAAAATGCAGCAAGCTCCTCCCCCTGCTTGCTTTAGAAGCAGGAAAGAGCAGAGTGGCCTACTGTGTCTGCCGCACTTCCTGAGCTCTGCTGCACAGCCTTTAAAGAAAAAACAGCTGTCCCCAAGGATCACCTAATATACTGAGCATTAATTAGCCCAGTTTGATAGTATGGCTAAAGTAACAGCAAAAAAGTGGGGAGCGTTTATCATGTTCCTCTTATAAACTTAATTTGAATATGTAAATAGATTTTAAACACAGATTGTGCTCTTAAATAAAAAAAAAATAAATACAAAAGGTTTAAAGGTTACTCAGTGCATAGCTGATTTTTGCATGGTTTGATTTTTATTTTTTTTAATGATTTTTAGCGTGCGCAGTTTTATCCGGCTTGTGATATAAAATGGAACTAGTACAGACTGTATGTTCAGTGCAGCTTATTGTTGCTCAATACGTAGCAACCTTTCATTTTCTGATATCAATGATATTATTTTACAATGTTAATACAGCACGTGGCACAGTTATCTGCCTGCTAACACGGAGCCTTGATCACCAGTGCAGTGGAGGACACCATGTATTCGTTCCTTTTTATAATTACCATTATTTCAGAGACACTTTCAGACTTGGTCATCTCCATTTTTTATCTTGCCTTGTGTTTGGCACTACTGTGCATTCAGGGCTGTCTCAGTAACATGGGGAAGCAGTGGGATCAACCCAGTCTCATAGATGAGGAAAGCAGAGGCCCCTGGAGGTGAAGTGATTTGCCCAAGGTATTACACTGAACCAGTGGCAGCACCAGGAATAGACCCTTGTTCTTTGTCTGTGATTTTTTAACACTCAGACTCTTCCCCTGCCACCCCCCCTCCCCCCATAACAAGTGTTTCAGGTGTGGGGCTGTGCTTGGTACGTAATGTATTACATCTCTGTAACTACTGTTCAGCTACTGTGTTTATAGAAAGATCGGTGCAAATAATTGATTTTTACCACTTTGTAAAAGCTACAGTTGATATTGCTTATGAAAGTGGAGAACTTCTGACTATCCTGGTGATTATTTTATGTCTTCTTGTTTTCTCTTTCAGCCGGGTGGCTTTACCATGCTCAGTGCAAGAGGTATGTCCTCGTTCTACCTTTTTTGTTGGGCTTTGTCTTATTTAAAACCCAGTTAGCCTGGATCCAAATGTTTTCTGTGCTGTGCATCCACCAGATGCGAGGTACTGTCCCACCAGTCAAGCAGAAAGAACCTCTTGCAGCTCAGTGAATTTCAAAGCAAGCAAATGCCTACAGGCTAAGAGTCTCTAGCTGTGTCCGAACCATACTGGTACTTGTCATCAAGAAGAGACAATTTGTGAATCTCTTCATTGCAGCAGAATCTTCCTGCCTATCAGGGCATTGTGATTCCAGCCAGTCCTCTTGTCCCCATCATGGCAAAGATGTGAGCCCTCTTCCAGTGCCTGAAGATTTAAATGGCACTGAAATATGTTTAATTGAAGTACATTCTCAACAATCCAAGTGAAAAGGAAACCTGACTCTAACAGCAACTGCCCCTTCCATTCTCTGCCCTCTAGTAGCCAGTGCTCTCTACCTTAAACATGCCCTAGGGCAGAGGTTCCCAACCCCTGGGCCACGAAGGGTTGGCTGCCAGTCCGCAGGAGGATTGGCTGGCAGACTGGAAGTCCAGAAGCAACCAGCATACTGCGGACCAGTAGCCAACCCTGTTTTATAATAGGTATAAAAAAGGGTTGGCTGCTGGTCCATAGTTTGCCAGTCTGTGGCCACTTCCGGTCCATGGTTTGCCAGTCTGCAGTCTAAAAAGTTGGGAACCGCTGCCCTAGAGAACCAGCTGGCTTATGCCCCTTTGCAACGTCCTCTTGGGGAGACATGTATGTGCTGGATACAAGGCTGGGAACACAAGCAAATTATTTTAAAATCTTAACTGTAAGCTTAAATCGATGAAATAAGTACGCTGACTTCTTTTGGCCAGCTGAACGTAGCGTTTCCTACTTTACCCAGTTGGCATGAAAACGAATAGCACTAAGGGTAAAATTCTTCATTTACCCCATCCAAGGTATACTTACTGCATTAGCGTGGTACAAAGTTGTGTGCTGAGCTTGCTCTTGTAAACCAGACGTTTTACCAAAGCTCTGGTCCTTTAAAATTCAATTCCCTTCTTGTGTAGTTCACCTGTACATGCCAGCTTTAATCTGACTATGAAATTTTGTAGGGAACTATTATCTGTATTCCCTACAGGTTGAATGGTGTCCTCCTGTCTCTCTTTAACATTGAAATATTGCATTTCTCTTTCAATTTTCAGTATCAAGTTGGGCAACTTTACTCTGTGGCTGAAGCTAGTAAAAATGAAACAGGTGGCGGTGAAGGAATTCAAGTCTTAAAGAATGAGCCTTATGAAAAGGATGGTGAAAAAGGACAGTATACTCACAAAATCTATCATTTAAAGAGGTAAGGAAAGGTTTGTTGGCCAACAGACTAATTTTTTTTTTTCTTTTTTTTTCTGTGTAAAAGCCCCATCTGAGGAGGAAAAATCTGCCACAGATTTACAGGCTCGGTGGTGCTACACTAGCTAGCACTGTGTCCGAAAGGGACCTGGGGATCATAATTGACCATAAATGAATATGAGCCACCAGTGTGATGCTGCAGTTAGGAAAGCAAACAATATGCTGGCATGCATCAACTGATGCATCTCAAGCAAAACTAAGGAAGTTATTCTCCTGCTCTACTCGGCATTGTTGAGGCCGCAGCTGGAGTACTGCATCCAGTTGTGGGCGCCGTACTTCAGGAAGAATGTGGAGAAGCTCGAGAGAGTCCAGAGAAGGAGTCACTTGTATGATTAGAGTCCTGAAGAGCAAGCCATACGAGGAAAGACTGACAGATAGGGAACTGTTCAGCCTAGAAAAGAGAAGATTTTGGAGGGATTTGGCATCAACTTACAAATGTATCACGGGACAGTAAGAGGGGCTAGGCAAACAACTGTGGAATAGACTCCCAGCGGGAGTGGTGCGAGGCACCTACCCTGGAGACCTTCAAAAGGAGACTGGGTGCACACCTTGCTGGGGTTATTTGACCCCAGTAGTCTTTCCTGCTTAGAGTAATGGGCCAGACCTGATGATCTGACGAAGTGTCTTGGAGCCCTTGTGAATCTGTGAAACACTGCTAACATTTCCCACCTTCTAATTTTATGATGCGAAAATCCTGCCTCAGGCAGGAAATGTTTACAGTTGTTTCAGAATATTTAGGGACAGAGGAGAAAACTCCTTATTATCTTGTGACTAACATGTCTCATGTCCAGTACCACTTTTTTGTCAGTGTCTGTCTGCTTTTATCCTGCCATTCTTCAGCCCCTCAAGTTTTGCATCTTAAATGCAGTTGGGTTTTTAAATAGGGACAGGCAATCTTGAGCACAGGATTAAAATTTAAAATGGCATTGATAAATTTTGAGAAATAGTTCAAAACCAGCAACCAGTTCAGTAAATACAAGTACTAGGTACAAGACTTGGAAATGAGAGAACAAAGGGACAAATACAAAATGGAGATTAGTGATACTACAGAAAAGGATCTTGGGGTTCAAGTGCATCACCAGTGGGTCAATAGTAGGATGCAGTTGTGGAAAGGCAGACGTCATTCTGGCGTGTGTTAATAGCAGTGCTGTATAAGACGTGGGAGGTAGCTGTTCTGCTCTACTTGGCCCTAGTAAAGGCTTGGCTGTATACCATGTTCAGCTTTTGGCACCAGACTTTAAAAAAGGTGCAGGCAACTTGGAGGAAGTCCAGAGAAGAGCAGCAAGAAGAGGAGGTTTGGAAAATGACCTCTGAGGAGTGGCTAAAGGACTTGAGTTTGTTTAGTCTAGGAAAGAAGGACCCATAAGTCTTCAGCTTCATAAAGGTTGTTATAAAGCAGTTGCTTATCAGTCATTCTTCATGCCCACTCAGTGTAGGACAAGAGGCAATTGGATTAATTTAAAGCAAAGAATATTTAAGTTTTGTATTATTCTTTCGACAGTATGGTTTGGGAAACACTGAGCCAGCCATCTTAGGAGGGAGGAATGTGGAATCTCATTCATTGGAGGCAGTGATACGTGTTTAAACTGTTTGTATGCTAAGGATGGTGGAGATGTGTGATCCTGCTATGTTGCAGAAGGACAGGATAGATGGCTTCTTCACACCCTTTGCAGGTGTATGTTCTTGTATTCCAGATGATTATGATACTTAAGACTGTGCTTTTTTCAGTAAAGAAGACAGCCATGCCAGCAGTGTGCTTGCCATAGTTTTACCTGAACCATTTCCATGTGGAACAAGCATCTCCTTCAGTCTAAGGTGTTCCTGGATAGTTTCTGACATCAAGTGTCCTGTATCGGATTTGCTACCATATTTTAACTCATGTGAGAGTTCCATACCTTAAGACAGTTTCTTGCCTCCTGGCTTGATGTTCATGGACAAGTATGGTGTTTCCAGGGTAAAGAGCTATTTAATATCTTCTGGATCTCCTTAGCTGTTATTTTTACTTATGGGAAGGATAATGCTTATTAGTAGCGGTCTGCAGTGTTATAGCTGCAATCTCAGTAAAGCTGCTGGTACATCTGATCTGTTATGACAGCATCGCTATTCTGAACACGGTCCAGTGAATCCAGGAGTACAGTTCAGCATCTCATGCAGTTGTCGTTGTCTCAAGTAGCATGCAACAGAAGACTGTAGTGGAAGGCCTGTGAGGAGTTAACTAATGAGGAACTGAATCAGAAGTCTCCTGTTGCAGTCATAGATATGGCTGCCCTTGGATACACCCTTCCTCTCTTACTCATCCTCCTCTGGGAAGTATGAGGAAGAGTTGCTCATCACCATTGCCAAGGCCTAACCAGGTTCAGGCTCCCAGGTGTCTGTGATGCCCCCTGGTGGCCACATAACCCTTATTCAGCTTCAGCTCTAGGGTGCCCTTTTCTTATTACTTTCCTGCTATGCCTTGATGTAATTGTTTGGAAGGGAGGCTACCTAATGGGTCCTAGAGCAAGCCCTAGTTCCACTAGATGCTGGCTAGCTCCTCTGGGCTCCTGCTGGTCTCTGCCCTGCCCTCACTGGATGAGCCTTCATGGCCCGTCATTGCCCTTTCCCAGGGCACCTAGTAGCCTTAAGGCCTCCGACCTCTCCTACACAAGGATACTGCCATATGGTTTCAGTCTCTCCTTTCTTCAGTATGTGGCTAACCACTGGGCTGGTGAAGGCTAGAGGCTGTAGTGCTTTTATTCTGTAATGTGCATACTCTTACTTGAGCTTTGGACAACACTGCTTGACCTGGGTCACTGTCTGTGGGAGACTGGGGTACGAAGGAGATCTACTTGATTGTAATACAGTCCTGGTAAGTTGGGAGAAGCAGCTGGAAGCTACAGCTGAGGCTGCACATCTGCCTTTCATAGCCTTGATTATAGGGCTGCTCTTGGATCCTGGCTGCTATTAGATCATGTTGTAGTAGATGTTTCTGGGCAGGGTCTCTTGCTGCCTGTGCTCAAGAGCACACGACCTTTTCTTAATATGAGCCTTGCTACCTTCCTGCAGGCCTGCAACCTCAGGCTTACAGCAAGGTGCTTCAAAATGCAGAGATGAATGTGATTGAAGAGGTTTTTGGGGTTTTTTTGTTTTTGTTTTGTTTTTGTGTTTTTTTTTGTTGAAAGGAGACTCTTCCACTTCACTTCTGGTACCAAGAAGCTTGTATAAGTCCCTAAAGTGCCCAGCTCTGATTTAAGTCCAGCATCCTGGTCCCTTCCTTTGCTATTGACTCTGAATAGTCTTACTGACCCATCAGTCTGTTCTCTTGACCTTATGCTATGGGGCACTGTAAATATTCACCATTAAAAAGTGTGTTGAGGAATTGAGCATTAATTGTAGAAGTAATGAAGTGATTAGAAAGAAAAGTAAAGCAAACTGTAGAGATAAATTACTCTGATAAGATGGTACTTGAGCCTTTCACCTTGACAAATCAGGTATAAAATCCTGAATTGAGTTGCAAGAAAAATGAGTTCAGTAGCAAAGTCTATCCATATAGTTGGATAACTGTCACAAACACTGTTTTCTGGACAGAATTGGTGTAGAAGAGATCATCTGTCACTGAGAGTCATGTTTCAGGTCATTCGCGAAGTACAGCAGCAGTGCTCTGTGTGGATGTCTTTGCTGTACCCACCTCAGATCAGTACCTACAGGTTTGGAGGTTAAGCCATGAATTAGCTTGCAGTCTTACAAACAAAACTGCTTGTCTGTAGGTGAACTCCAAGCCTTTTTGGACAATTCACAGCTGCATTACTCTCCTGTTTAGCAACATAACCCAACCACTACCTGCCAGTGGTTAGAAAAAGGTTAATTAATTCTGGAATGTCAGCCTCTTCTGAAACATCTGCCTCAGGTTGCTGTTGGATGAGGAATTCTGGACTCCGGTTTTCCTCATTTTTCCCACTTCCTGTTATGTTGGGGAAATTGTTCCTAACAAGAGGCACAGCTGTTATGGTCTAATGGACTTCCACTCAGGGTTTGGATAATGGCTTAGCTAATCTATGTGCCCTGCTCGCCACTGTCATCCAATACTTGGCTTGTGTTTATTATACGCCCTGCTGCCAGGTAGTACTGCTAGAGAACTCAGCAGACCATATCCATCAAGCAGAGTTGTCTTCAAACAATGGTGTTTACTGTACTTGAAGAGAAAGGGGAGCTTGGATGGCAGTTTTATGACTGAGATCATAGTGCTGCTGCAAATACTCTTAATTGCCTGTTAATTGTTTTATGATTGCCATACCTCAGTTTCGTGTAATTACTTCGGGAATGGTAACATTATTTCAGTTCCTACATACTTCACTGCTGGTTACTAGTGCATTGTAATTTCTTAATAAGCTTGGGTAGAATGTGCCTGTTCGATTGAAGTTTTAGAAATTGGCATGGAATTTAATTCGGGTTACAGAACACTTAAAAATATTATGCGATACTTTGTTCTTCACAGTAAAGTCCCTGGCTTTGTAAGGATGATTGCTCCAGAAGGCTCCTTGGTGTTTCACGAGAAGGCCTGGAATGCGTATCCGTATTGTAGAACAAGTAAGCTTGTCCTGAGTTGCATCTTATACTTTGCCATGCTGCTGTGAAAGGCTTTCACGCAGTTTAGGCCCAAAGTTTCGGCAGTCAGGTAGAAAAATCCCTCCAGTGTCTTGCAGATTCTGTAGCTCACTCCTTGCTATACCTTCTACTCCAGCAAAAAATATGCCAGGGTGTGAAGCTCTTAATGTAAAACTGAATTCTTGATTAATATTCCCTTCAAGTTCAGAATAAACCTGTTGGGTAAGAAACATAATTTAGACCCCAAAAGCTGTTACAAATGCACATGAACACAAAAATGAACTTCTGGTTTCTTTCTCTGGTCCTTTGATTTGATGCATTATTTGCATTTAGTCTAGAAACCCTTTTTGTGTTAGTGGAAGAAGCAAATGGAACTACTTTACATTAGCAGCAATCCACTTGTGACACTTTTACTCCTGAGAGTTCTAAGAGCATTGGTTATTTTTGGCCTGCTTTCTGTCAAAATGTTTAAAATGCCTTAAAGCAGGGTTTTATGTCAGGGCTAGCAAATTGTGTTTTTCAGATGTATGCTGACAGTTAACACTTCTGCAGTGTTAACTTACTTAATAAGGGGATTTTATATGGGGCACAGATTGTTTTTATATAGAACATATGTATTATATTATATTATTCTGACTCTTTCCTTTTTGTTTTTATTGCATGCGTCTTCAACATTCAGTTGTGACGGTGAGTACTTGGATTATTATTGGTTCTGGGCTGGGTTTATGATATGTGTGTGAATGTCTGATTACATGTATTATAACTGACTGTCTAATCCTGCAAATCTGCCAGCGTGCGTCTGAGCTTATCCTGTTCCAAGTTAGCGATTAGGTAGGATTCCCCTAGTCGGGAATTAGGATTTTCAAACCAGTCACTTGTGAACAAGTCCTCTTTGAGCTCCTTTTTAATTTCTGTTCTGCTTCTTATGATTACTAATTTTGGAACAATGCCTTATGGCTAAACGCTTTAAATAGTTTTGGATAAATGATTTAAACTGCAAAATGTCTGGGAAGGATGCTTAGAAGTCTGCTTCTCCTCAGTCCAGCATAGCAGGCTTGCTCTGCTTTATTGCATCAAGGAGTTATGGTAGGGTTTGTGCAGGGGACCTGATGGACGTGAGTGGCCTGGCGTGTTGAGGCTTTTGTAGATGCGGGTGCCGAATACAACTAAAAATTCAGTGCCTCCCTCCATTATGGAAAGTTGCACTGAAGAAGTCATATAGGCTGAACCAGCCCACAGTTTTTCTCAGAAAACTTTTCCCTTCAGAGAAAGGTGAGATGGACAAGAACTATTGGTGTGTTTTG
>NW_017729001.1:34472797-34494506 GCF_001723915.1 Gavialis gangeticus | reverse complement strand
TTCCCCCCCCCCCCCCCCCCGCTTCTTTCCATCATTCTCGTGTTGAAACCTAAAGGCTGAAAATACTGAAGCCTTCTGGCTGCCAGGAGGCAGGATATAAGATAAAGACCACTGGTCTGGTCCAGTGCCTCCTGCTGCGGTTCCCTCGCACAGATATAGGGGTAACTTTCTTTTGGTAACTGCAGTTTCCCTGGTGCATCCTCTCTGTACTCTCCCTTGGCATTGTCCAGGATGAGAGGAGCATTACAAGGAAAAAGCTTAGTTCCCCCTACTTGAACCAACCCCCCAGAACTCTGAAGTCTCTTCTCTGGACGAAGAAAGTGGCATTAACTTTGCGCAATACAGTATCCAAAGTGATTAGGGTTTGAAGCAATGGGCACAATGCTGCTCTTGTCATTAATGAGGAGTGTTTTAACCAGGTGCTTTGTTTTGTGAACTTTACCCCAAGCATTAAAGCTAGACTAGTCAGAATAAGGAAATCACTTTGCTAATACCCAACAAAAGCCCTTCTCATTGTTAAATGCTGTCATAATAGCCTACCAAGTGTAAAGCCAGCATAGCTTCAAATGAGGTATTTGGCCTAGGATGCTCTGTGGAGATGCACCTGGCTAATATCAGACACCACTGTGGATCTTACTTGCAGGATTAATGTACTATCAAGTGTTGCTGTCCAATAGTCTCTGCCTTGGGATTGAAAATATTTGTAAGACAGTGAAAGAAGGGCATCCTGTCCTCCCTTGTGCAGTTTTTTGGGTTGTCTGCCTTGAGTGAGTTCAGCTTTTTATGAAGGCAAAGGGCTGTAGACTTGAGGGTAAGGCTTGGGGGTGCCCTGGGACTCGATATGTTCATTGGGAACCTTGCATTGCCTAAACTCCACTTCAGTAGTGCCAAAGCTTCCTTCCTTTTACTACAGAGGGCTTGCCAGGGGCTCAGACTTGGAGCTCCTTGTTGTCTTGGATGTCTGCAATTTTAAATGTTCTTCCATCAATGTTTTAATGTTCCTGTAAAAGTCCTGTGATGGAACATTAAGACTTCTGTGGGGGACAGTACTAAAATAAATAACTGGGTTCTGACCTTAGAAATAGTGAACTTGTGGGGTTGGGAAGGCTAATGCCATGTAAAAGAAGGCAGCTGAAGTGCCTGTCCAGATTTGTGCACAGGCACATGACTGTTTTGAGTTGCAGTCTGTGATCTAAGTGATATTTCAAGTTAAGGCACAGAGTGTCTGACTTGACTGTTTTCACATGCAGTGAAGGAGCCTCTATCTATGTTTACGGCGGAATTAGAACGGAGTGCAAAAGATATGTTAGCTAAGTTCTGTTCTAACTTTCCAGTAGAGAAATTTTAATTTTTTAAACATAAGATTTAAGTGGGGGAAGGGGAATAGTCACTCTTCTGCTGCCTGATTGGTTGTTTTTTACAGAATGAATATATGAAAGACGACTTCTTCATAAAAATTGAGACCTGGCATAAACCGGACTTGGGAACACTAGAAAATGTAAGTTGGGTGAGCAGGACCACACATTAGCCATTCTGACAACATACAGCTGTATTCCATATCTGGCAGCAGCTGATTCCCAATCCTTAAGGGAGGACTTCTGCTTGATGGGTGGATGGCTATCATGTGGACTAGGTCATTGGGTCCTTCTGTGCCGATGAATTTGTGTCTCTTGATAGTTCATGACAACAATACATTTCAAAACAGCATTCAAAAAGTGATTGGGCATCTGTTGTAAGGAGCTTATTAGAGTCGGAGTAGGTTTCAATAACTGGATTGTTGGCGTTTCAGTTGTGTGAAGGATGTTTACCAAATTAGAAATCCTGCGTGGCCTACATAATGGGTGACAAGTCTAATTAGTGTGTTTGACTTCATCATGTGTTTATAATATGGGGGAAGAATGCATTGTCAAACCACATCCCCGTGAATGCACAAAGCAACAGTTTGTGGAGGCACTACTAGCTTTAGTGAAATCAGTGGTAACTTTTGGAGGGGGTTCCTTGGGCTTGTAAGAGCGTTTGTAGTCACTGTGTGAAGGTGGCAAAGGGTCAAGTCCCCGCTTTTCCTCATTGCAGGTGCACAATTTGGATCCGAACACGTGGAAGAGCGTTGAAGTTGTTCATATCGACATTGCAGACAGAAGTCAAGTAGAACCAGGAGTAAGTATACCTTTGAGCATCCTGCGAGATCCAGCACCGCTGACATTTCTCATTGATTATGAAGGTACTAAAAAGTCTGGTGGGCTTGAACCTCCTAGACCAATCTAAATGGTTTGAATTGAAGTATTAATCCAGATGGTCACCGCTTTCTTTCATTTGTGTGGGCATTTGCTAACTCTCTGGATCATACTTTTAGCAGCAGGGGCACAGCTTTTAGTTTTGTTGTTGACGCAGTAATTGGTCTCATCAGGCATTTGTGCCTTGGCCTTGGTGCGTGAGACATTTGCCTAGCTGCTGTGTAGGCAAGGTGCACTGGGTCCCCCACCAGGCTAGCCCTCTTCTTTTGGCACGCTGTCTTGATAAGATGTTCTTAAATAGTCCCCAGCTGCACTATGGCAGGTTCAAGAGGAAGCACCTGTATGTGCCATCGAAAGTTAGAGAACACTTGCTGCTTTTCTCTTCAAACTTTGAGATATTCCTGCCCCTCGCTGCAGTGGGACTCGGACTGGTTGCTTTTGCATCTCTGGCAGCCTGATGGGCCAACTGCTGCTTGAGGCTGGCATCACATTTTCAGTTTTCCCTCCCTGGTGTTTGGTTTATCATTAATATTAATTTTGAAAGGAGGCATAAATATACTAAGCAGTTCCTGCCCTGCTCGGAGAGCTTGCATTCCTAGTTTTTAGATAGCGTGTAATACAGGAGTAGGAAAACAATGTGAGGATGGTTGGGATTACATTCCTAAGACTGTGGCTGCTCAGTGAAGAACGTACATGGAAGATATAGGTGGTTCTTGAACAGCGGCTTTATCAAAAGTGTTAGAGACTTTCCCAGTTGGGTGATTCATGTCACAAAGAAGGGAAGGGTAGACAAAGAAGAAAACTGTTGCAGGAAAAGCAGACTTACTGTAGGAGAAGCTTCTGAAGGGATATGGTTAATCTGATACGTAGCTATATATAGCATATTGCTGTACTGTCCAGAATATATCGCACAGAAAAAAGTAAAGTCCGGAGTCTGATTTATCAGACTGGATTGCAGTGAATATGCACAAGGATTACACATTCAACTCCATGTCCTCACTGAATATTAAGTGTTGTCCTTGCCCCGCTCTTTTCTTTTCTTGCTTCTTTATGGAATATATATTCCCCTGGGCTGTGCAGCCTTTTTCTGAATGTACAATTTTTCATTCTACATTAGCCAGCTGCTAGTAAGGTTAATCTGGATAAAACTGGATGATACCTTGGCTTAAGGGTTAAGTGCTTAACTATGTTAGAACAGTTTTGTTTAAAATAAAAGCTGTCCTTTCTTTCTACCTGGCTATCTCTTGTCCTGTTTCCTCACTTTCATTCACTTTTTCTTCTTGCACGTAGCCTTTTCTGAAGTTCTGTTCCCTCTCCAAACATGGAGGAAAGCATTCTCTGCATTGATGCCTGTGGAGGGAAGGAAGATCATACCTCTGATTAAGTTCACAAACTTAATCAAACTTTTCAGTAACTCTGCTTTATTTTTAGAATGTTACTTAGAGAACCTCCGTGTAAATCAGGTTAGAAGTCAGCTCTGTGCTTTGCCGTGCAGCTAGGAGTCTGTTGTCTTGTGGATTATGGTTTCCTTCTGTCACTTTCTTCTTAAAAAGCTGGAGTGGCAGGTAAATGTACGTGTGGGTCCAGGCCTATGTCATGCTGCTCTCTGATCACAGGCTAGGTTTGTGCGTGTGAGCACAGAAATTATGCTCATTATTAATCTGCAGAAAGTAAGAAACACCTATATCCTCATGCTGCGAGGGAGCCTCTTGGACAGCACCTGCCACCCTAGCATAGCTTTTGCTTTGCTGAGTTAGTGTTACCAATTCACTGAGCAGCCCGTGTACCAAAACAGTGTCTGCATCCAAAGCACCACCCCTAGCACTTCCTTCTGTTTTACTCCATGGCACACAGAGAGGCAGTCGCTGCTTAGGTCCTTTGTGTCATCCGTGAAATGCTTCAAACTGTCATCCTATTTTTTTAAGTTGTTGCTTTGGTCATTAGGGATTGTTAGCATAAATGTCCCTCCTGTGTTTTTTGGCAGGCTCTTTTTATAATATTGTACTGGGTAAAGGAATTGTCACTGTCCTGTCTGCTCTGTGCTGATTTTCCTCGATTCAGAATTCATAGCGCCTCAGCTAATGGCACTGATGAAAGACGAGAATGGCATTTCTAATTTCTAGTGGTTTAGGTAAAATACATATTCTTTACACTAAGTGAAAGAACTTTTGCCAAACATTTAGTGTGGTGCTCTCTTTAGTATCAAAACTATAATCAACACGTATATAAAAATAGTAAATTCCTTAAAGATTTTAATGGCATGCATATGCTAACCCACGCTCATTTGAAAATGTATACAAATAATTCAGCCAACATCTGTTGCTTTCTTAAGGTATAAATTTAATCCTGGCCTCTCTTAATCATCTCCAGCACATTGTCTAAGTAGCTTTACGTGATTTGTGTACAAAAGTTACTTCCCAAGAGGAGAAGAATCTTTAAAGTGTAAGCAGAAGTGTACACACAATTAACATCAGAAGAGGCTATGTTTTGGAAGTAATTTGAGAGAAAATGAGCATAGTGAAAACAAAGAAATTGGAATCAGGTTTGTAGCTATTTCTGTGCATTCGGGAGATTACGCCTGTCTTGTTCCAGTATGTATCCGATGCCTATTTTGTGCCTATTAAGTGATGCACAGATTTCTGGATGAAGGGTTTATGTAGAGCAGATGCAACAGTCCTTTACATGCTCCCCAGAAATATAGCTTGAAAACTTAAATCCTCTTTGCTTAGTCTCTAGAAAGTTTTATAATATTTTAGTATGGAAAGAATGCTGCTGCTCCTGAAAGTAGATGGCCTTCTCCTAGCAATCATGCTCCTATGTGGTATGATGGGGAGCTAAAAAGAACAATTTTTCTAGCCCAGGAATATGGTGAAGCCTATCTGTTGTTGGAAGTGGTGCGGTGCCCTCTTACATGGGTCAAAAGTGTTGAGACTGTCAGGAGGAAAGTTGCATCGTGCCAGCAAGCTCCACATCCAGACCTGGTCTTTGGAGCCTGCTACTTCCTGTTAGGCCTTGGTAAGTGGAGACACCGTCTCTGCACAGGGAAAGTCTTGGTAGCATATCCTCAAATCCAGGGGGCAAGTGCAAAGGCTTTGCATCCTGGTCTGAATGATGCATGGACACTTGTTCTTCGCCAGTCTCCTGAAGCCTGGCCACCCCCTCGCCATGCTGACACTCCACAGAATGCAGTGCTTGGTTTAGAAGAGTTTCTGGAGAGCGTTAAAAAAAATGAACACTTCAAAACCACCATGCTTGTTTAAAGCTACTGATCTGAGCCCTGACTCCATTGACCCAGAGAAAATTATGGGTGCTTGTATGTGTTTGCCTGTCCTAAGGGATGTCAGTGATCAGGGTGTTGCAGGACCTGCCAGGCTTTTTGCAAGGCTTAATTTGGAATAAAGGTCCAACTTTGACTTAGTCCTCTGCTATTTGGGTGCTCAGCATGTAGTGGTAGAGTTGACTAACGTCCCAAGCTGCTCGTGTTGCCGGGCTATTGTCTGACGTGCCCGAGGTCATCTGTCAGTGTTCAGTTGCCCAGACGGGTGTAGCAGAAATGACTGCTGCCAGCCTGACTTTCTGCCCCTGGATTTTCTCTTGACTGACATTTGTGTCTCCTGTTCCAGCGACTTGGGGTTTGTTTTTCTTGGAGTAAGGTTGAAATGGACTTGGGGTGTTTGTGGACTTGCACTTCAGACACCAAATTTATGTTGTTTAGCACGTACAGTACAGTCTTCTCCCTAACTTCTGCCTGTTTATAGGAATGATTTTAACTTCCTCATCAGGTCCAGCTGCTTCCTTTGTGCTATGTTCGTTTCATAGTCAAGCAACTGTCTTCATAACAGGGCTTAAAATATGACTTAAGATGCCTGCAGGGCCAGGAATATTTTTTTTCTTAAGTAACTTTGCCCTTTGTGCACATACGTTCCAGCATGCAGGGCCCAGGAGGTTGACCTGAGCTCTCTGATCAGTCATTGTTCCTAGCAGCGCTTGTGGCACCCAGGGTTGTGCTATCTCTTAGTGCTGTTATTTCCCACTCCCCTTGTGTCTCTTGCATCACGACTAGCTCAGTTCTTCAAGTTGGTTCTCCGTAAGGGCTAGGATTGGTTTCTTCTCACTTGAAAAAGCATGGCAAAGGCTGAAGCCTCTTGATTCAGGGCTTGGTGTGTTTATTACTATAATTCACATAGGGTGAAGTTAAAGTCTCTCTTAAACAATTCTCCATCCCCCTAGGAGGCTCTGCTGAAGAGGTGATTACATGTTGCACTATTGCAAACGATGCTGAGATTTCAGGCAGAAAGTGCCTTTGAAATGCTATCCGTGCGCTCCTTTGAAACAGCCATCAAAGCCCCCACATGCTGCTGCCTTGTTGCATTATATATATTTTTCTGCCTGTCTGTAGCTTTCAAGAGGACTTCCATTTTTTTTAGCTGTACTGTTTATTCCAGCAGTTGCCTGTTTCACTTCCTAAGAAGGACTTGCTGCTGTTAGGAATTATGCTCTGGCTGCATAGATATTTCCCTTAAACTCTGAAAAGAGCTTTTGTTTATTTGTATTCTGGCTCGCGTCCAGTCATTCTTTTGGACTGGCAGGGGCTGTGTATGAGCGGAGAGCCTGCAATTGTCTCATGCATCAAGGGGCTTTAATCTAGACTGTGTTTCACTTTTTCCTTTCATCCTTAACGAGACTCGGGTTAAGAGATTTTCAGATTGCCTCGGTTCAGAGGTTTTTTTGTTGGTCTCAATCATAGAAAACCTTTTCCAACAAACCAGAGGAATTATTGTAACTCTTTCCCAGGTTTCACCTGTTGGACTTTGTATTTGTAGAGTTTCATCTTATAACTCGGGCCCTTTGCGTCTGGCCCAAGGGCAGCGCTGCTGTTTGCCCTGTGCTCCTGCACAGGGCAAAGGAGGGGCTGGGTAACACCGCGTGCATTTTGTGTGCTGGGGTTGTTTGGGGATGCTTGGCCAGATGGTTTAAAAAAAAGGCTGTAAATTCTGGTTTGGCTGAAGAAGAATCAACGCGGCACGTTTAGGTGTGCCTTGGCACAGAGGCTGAACTCTCTCTTGGCGTGCACTCCAGGACCTGCCTACACCAGCTTATCTTGTATTTGAGCACTTCTATCATGCTGACTTGTAAAGTGTACAGTGGAGGAGGTGTCCCCGTGCCCAGCCCTGTTCACAGCAGAGATCTTACAGCGAGTAGAGAAAGCTCTTGACTGTTGACTGAGTTTCTCACGCATCTGTATGGCTTTGTGAGGATACAGTAGAGCAGTGGTTCTGTAGCAAAGAACTCGGACTGCAGTGGGTCTGAATGCCTTTGGCCCTCTGGATTCCTGTTTGAAGTCTCTGAGTTTATTTTGTGAACCATATTTCCATACCTAATGAAGCTAACACTGTGCAGCACTCTTGAAACCATTTTAAGGCATCTCGGGGTGCTGTAGCACCCTGCTGGAGAATCACTGCAGCGGAGGTTGCACGTGTGCAGCTCAGGTTGTACAGAGGACATTCAGGTTTGCTTGTACATGCACTTATGAGATGGACAAAGACAGAATGAAGGTTGCATATGCAGCCTGGACTTCAGCACTTCCTCACGTGAAGAGAATGGCCTTTGACATTTGCTCAGTGTTTGGCAGGGTTGTAGAGTCCCTGCTCTTTGCAGAATGATCCTGCGCTTTTTTGGACTGCCAGGTACAGGGCTGCAGACAGCAGAGGTGTTTGCTAGTCCTTGTGCAGCATAGGCACAAATATTTCAGTTTCAGCTCTCCCCCCGGCAAAATAAAGCTATTTTACATTTAAGGACTGCTTCGGCATTTAGTATAGTGAATGCCTTGTATTCCGTGTCTTGTTACCTTTTCAAAGCCTCACTTTTTAGAGGGTTAGACAAAGCTATTTTAATATCTGTGTGGAGGTCTCGATGCCTCTTAAGGAGCAGAAGCTGTTTACCAGAGCAGCGAAGTCTGCTTAACATTTCGGCTGGGGGCAGACGTGTGACCATTTTGTTGCAAGGCTCTCCTGCGACTTGGCAAGAGTGCCCTCTAGCGCGGTTATCGCGGATTTCAGCCCCCACGTGTTTGTCACTAGGCATCTCTGCAGCTCGCTGCCTGCCCAGCGTTATCCTGGGATCTGCAGGAGAACTTGCTTCTCAGGCTGTTTAGTCTCTTTCTGCTGTTAGCTCATCCCCTGGCAATGCAGGATTGCACTAATAAAGCGATGCGTAAGGAACGTTGTCCGAAGCGACAGGCTTCCTGCCCTTCTTCCAGGGGGTAATGTAGTTTGAAGTAGCTCATGATCAGGACACTACTCTATTTAAATTTTCCCTTTCTTCCCAAACTGAGGTTATTTCTATTTATGTTGTAACCCATGTACAAACATAATTCTCCCCTCTGTTTGAGTTTGAGGGATGTAATCCTCAGTCGTTTAGCCAAGATATGTTTATCTCTAGATCTTGCATAATCTAATTCACTAGGCCCCAGAGGACTTGTGTTGCTGCTCTTGAAATTTGTTGCAAGTTTTTCCTTTCCTGTAGGAATTGCAAGCCTGTCAGAACAGCCTCCTTTCTTCAATAACCACCAGATGCCAGGGGAAGGTGGATAACCCCCACTTAGGGGTCATGGTATAACCTGCTTACCAGTGGATGAGATTGGTTCATTAACCCTAGTAGCTAATGCTGGGTGTGTGAGGATGCTTGTGGCTTTATATCCATTCCAGGCTTTGGTTTTTAAAATCCTATCCAGCGTTCTTGGTGCAATCACCTACCCTGGGAATCTTCGAGGGGAGACTGGACAGTCACCTTGCTGGGGTCATCTACCGCCCAGTTGTCTTTCCTGCTTGGTGCAGGGGGCTGGACCCGATGATCTTCTGAGGTCCCTTCCGGCCTCACAATCTGTGAATCTAGGGTAATCTGGTCATCTTTAAAATCCAGTCCTACATGCTTGCTGTTTGTCATCACACAGAACTGCAACTGCTTCACATGATGAAGTTCTGCAGTGTCCTTACAGAGAGGCATCTACTCGGAGTCTTTTCTGTGCCTGGGCTTTGCAGTGTTGGTAAGTGCGTGTGAAAGGCTCAGCACTTGCAATCCTCCCAGTTCTGGGCATTGCCAGATCACCCTACCAGAGTTGTGCCACGTGTTGACCAAGTCTGCCCTTTGCCCAAAGTACAGATTGCTTGACAGCTACCTTTTTCAGATATACTTTCTCTTAGCTTAATGTTTCTGTTAACCTAATTTTATGTTTTAAACATAAATTATGGGAAGTGTAAAGTAGCAGTTGTGCAGAAGGTGGTGTTGTGGGTTGCTGTGGAGCTCTTACCAACACAAATGCAGCCATTGACTTTAGGCTTCAGAATTTTTTTAACATATTTTGAAGGATTTATTAGCATACATATGACTACTGAAAGTACAGCCGGGTTCACTGACATCTCTATAGAAATACAGTACATGATTCAGTGTTAACTAGAAGATCTTAAAAGAACAAACCCTTTCTGTAACCTTAGCATATCACTTGTGCTTCAGGCATTTCATCATTTATTTAACTCTCAGTGCTGTAGAAGAACATGCAGTTAAGTGTGCTCATCATTGTAAAAATATTTTGTGAAATGGGTGAATTTTTTTTGTGTTGTTTAATGATCAAGATGTTTAATGCTATCATAGTACTAAAACCTGTTCCTTAGAGGCATTTGTGTTCATTAATTACATATTTGGGGTGAAATTCATTCAGAGACAGCAACTGGTTAGACTTTAAATCATGTTCCTTTTGAACAGTGCCTCTTCTGACTTGCATTACCCATTTCTTTCTTTCTAATGAGCAGAGGGACTTTGACATAGGGATGCAAACACATTTTTATTTTATCGCATTGTCTCTTACTACTGCCATTTAAATCCTATGCCATGGATTCAAAGCATCCTTTGAAGGTGGTCTGACTTTTCTGTTCTGCCTCCGATCCCAAAAGGTATAGTGTTAGGTGAGAAACCGCAATCCTTAATTGAATGCCAGTTTCTGCTAGGTAACAATTCTATTTCAGACTCATTGTGTTAAAATCAGCTGTTCTTTCTCATTCCTTGCACTGGAATTTTGCTTGTTGAATACCAGCTTTAGTAAGTTAAATTGTCTGGTATGTTTTTGTGTCTGAGGATTGCTGTGAGTATAGGTTTGTATGTGCGCAGTCTGGTTATAAGAACATCTGAGTTGAGCCTCCTAGATTCACTGGGATTCTCTGCTGTACTTTTAATAAGGAGCTGCAGCCTATCCATCCCTTCACGAATACTCTGGGCACACTCAAGCCCTGCTCTATTCCTAAACCAGGAGCATGTGGCTCAGCGAGATTAGCAGCCTACATGCACTCTTGCAAGGAAGTGTCTTGAGCTATCTTCTAAGACAGAGGGAAAGCACCGTTCCTTGTTGAAAAATGAGTGCCTGTACTGGCCATTGTTGTGCTGCCCAAGCGCAGGCCCTATTGCTCTGTATCCTGCTTTGTTCGTGACTGTACTCGTGCTCTGAACAGTGAACCGAGGAGGCCTGTAATTATGCCCCAGCCTTGTCATCTGTGGTGAACATGACGGCACTGGAGGGAACTGGCTGCTCCTGCCTGCCTTGGGTTGGGTGGCCCTGGGTTACCAAAGTAGTAGATAGGACTAACGTACAGATGTCTGTAATTAGTAGGAAGGTAGAAGGATCTCCTCTGCTTGGCCATACTATAGGGGCTCCCTACTTCAGCATCTTAAAGCTAATGTCCTGTTGCTGATGTAGTCCTTGGGCTGTGAAGTATTAAATGAACATACCACAAAGATCTACTTGCAGACCACTGAGGGGAGCCTGGGTAATGAGTATGAGGAACTGGAAATTGCGGAAGAAATTTGGTGCGGTTGGCATTACTGAAAGCTGAGGATATAATTGATAGGATTGCAATGGTTAGCCTCTGGGTGTAGGCGACTTAGGGAGGATAGAGGGGATGAGAGGTGTGCAGGGGTGTTGCTCTTGGCACTCGACTGTCTTTTGGTTTCGATAACTGGGACTCCCAGGAAGTTGAATGCACGCGGACCAGTCTGCTCCGTAGTAGACTGGGAGGTGCACTGCTGGCGGGCACAGGGACAGGTCAACAAGAACAAGACAGGTTGCTGAAAACATGTGGGTTGCTGTGGGGCACAAATCCAAGGAAGACGTGCTAGAGGTCTTTGGCTGCCCGGAATAAAACCCTGCCAGTTCATAGGTTTCATAACGCACAGTGTTGCGCTTGGCATGAACTACCCCTGTTTTGGATCCTCTTAGCAGACCCAGAGGAATTGGCTACTGGACTGGAAAATGTTGGTTGTCTGGGGAGCAGTGGCCACAACCTAATTATGTTCAGTGTGGCCAGTCAGGGTGTTATCTCAGTAATGTGCGTGCTTAGGAAGCTTCTACGGGCCTGTTTTCTCCAAAATGAGGGAAACGGATTGAAGCTGATTTGGAAGAAAAAAATAGAGAAATGCGAGTGGGAAGTGGGGATTTGGAGCATTTCCAGCCAGCGTTGATTTAGTACTCAGGACTTTGGCTAAAAGTGCTAGTTCAATGCAAAATGAAGTCAGCACTTGCGTATCTTCTATTTCTACTGTGGAGAGAGTGGAAAAATGTGGTCCAGAAATTCTGAAGTGTCAAAATTGCTTAAAATAGCTAGGATTTCAGGCAAAAACTCATGGCTAGGATGAAGAGGGAGTGTTAAGCATATGGTAAACAGAAGAAATCTGAATAAAAGTCTTGGCCCAGTACTTGATGAAGATGATAAGGTTTGTAGTAGCGAGGGTGAAAGTGTTGGCAAGTGTTTGTATTTGAAAGAAGCAGAGTGATGCAACTTCTAGTCCACTTTTGAGGTAAGGATATGTGCAAAGTCCTCAAAAGTATTTTGGGGGGGGGGGGATTTGTTCCGATGATTTTAATTAACTGAATTCAAAATTAATGGAAGAATATGCCAGTTAGCCTAATTTCTGCAAAACTATGCCTTAAGCTGCCATCGTTCCTTTGAGGTTGCATGTTTGAAGGTAGCTGCATAGCTATAATAGATTTTTTTAAAGATGTCTGACAAGCCCTTCTCCTGGGCTGAGGGCAAAGGGTGACTATTGCCCTCTAAGCTGCTTTCTTTGTACTGGAGAGGGGAAATTCTTTACATTTTGTACTTCCTTATGTCACCTTTTATTTGTCCACTCCTCCAGACAAATCTTTCTGTCTTCGTAGGGATATTCCTTCCGAGTCTTGCTTGTCGAGCTCTGCACTCTTGTCTGCTCTTTTCTTAGAGGGGATGATCGGTTGAGTACAGCATTCCTGACAACTGAGCGCCATTTGTCTTGGTGCTTTGCACTGGGCTCTAGCCCACTGGATTTAAATCCATTTGCCTTTTTGTCCCACGTGCTGTGCATTGTGGCATGCACCAAGACAACCAGTTCTTTGACTCTGCATTAAGAACATGCACAGGGACAAGAATAGTCCAAACTCTTCCTTCTGAGCGTAGTAGCTTGCACATGCCTGTTCCCTTTGCCTTTGTGTTGCTTGTTCACCTAGCAGATGAGGTTACTTAGGAAAAAGGGGGATTGGTCCGAACCTCATCAGCACAGAAATTGGGGCTGAAGAACTGGACGAAACATGATGTCTACTTTCAGATGGAGCATATCAGTGTGTGATGACTTCTGTTGATAACAAATTTCTGACTAGGCTGTGGCACAAGAACACACCTGCATGACAGAGGAGACGGAAGAAAGCCAGTGCTGTTTTCGTGAGTCTTCCAGTGCAGGCTTACTGCTAATGAGGGGGAAATTGCAGTACAAAGACTGTCTGGAGTGGACATACAGCTGTCCAGGAATTGTATTTATATAATTATATTCTGCTACTCGGTATTACTACAGATCAAATTGATAAATATAATTTGTTAGACCAGCTGATGCTATCACTGGATGAGGAATGTAAGCCTTTACCTGATAAACGCAATTGTACTGTTAGTTGGTTGATACCTCATGGCTTTTGTCCTCCACGCATCTCTTCTCCTAGAACTTTTATTCTCAAGGTGAGCAGCTTGGTATTAACTGCACTAGCCTAAATGTCTCTCTTTAAGAGACAGAACTTGATTTCCAAATTTTAGACTAATTTAGCCTGAATGCAGCTTTTGAGAAATATTTTTTTTCTCTGAATTCAGATGGAAAAGGTGCTCAGTCCTGACTTAAGCTTTCTGGATTTTTAAACAATAAATGTATAGTTTATACAACTTTTTTCAACTCAAAATCTTTGCACACAAAAGCAATTTTTATTTTGCTCATCAGGATTGAACTTTCTCTTTGAAAAAAACATTCCTCTGTGGCTGCCTGTAACACTCCAAACTTTTTGCTTCTTTAAAATCCTTAATGGCCAAGGTTGCATGATTAAAAATCCCATCTAGGAAGGGCCATCGCTGCTGTCTCAGCTTGGTAGAAGGGCAGCTGTGCCAGTGCAGTGATTAAAGGTGTGTGGATGAGAGCGTGTAACAGAGGTGCTGGTGGAAGGAGACCTGTCGAGGGTGCTGGTTGTGTTGCCAGAAGCCAAGTGCGCAAGTTCCACCACCAAGTGGTACCTGCGCGTGGCTTTAGTAGTGTAGACAGGACTCGCAGCCCTCGTTGCTAATTAACGTTGTTGCATTTGCTGTCTTTCTTTAAATGGTAACTATAAAAAGCTCCATAAGCAAGATCACATGGCCCAGGTAAGGATCTAACTGCTGGATCTGCTCTTAGCAGGTGTGCAGAAAACCTGTATTTTGCATATTGCTTATACTTCATTTGCACCCTTTCCCAAATATTCCTTCTGCCTGCCCCCCTCATTCCCCAGCTGATCCAGTACCCGTGATTTCCCCCTAACTTTGTCAGGTTGGTTCACCTGGAGCTCCTTCTGCCAGCCTGCCTTGGCCAGTGTGCTTCCTCAATGTTCGCCTCCTACCTAGAGCGTGGTCAAGAGGGTTCGAGTGCCTGTCTGCATGGTGTTTTTTTTCTTAAACCTCACAAGTCTCCCAATAATTCGGCCCTAATCTAGCACAGTTACGTTGATAGACTGATCTTGAAATGGTCTTCCTATGTTTAGTGTACCTGGCCTGGACCATTGTGTTAGGCAGGTGGCATACTGATACCATACTTGTGTCTGCTAGGTTTGGGCACCTGTTATGTTGTAGACTATAAACTTGCTGGGGCTGGGACTGTTGTTTTTAAGTGTTTGTACACTTAGCTGGCACATTGGACACCAGTCCCTGAAAGGAAAACTTTTCAGTGTTACCGCACTGCAACTATCTCCAGGTCTGTGGGAGCTTCAAAAGAGCTCTGGAAGGAGTATGTAGTGAGACCTTCTGGCCCGGACTGTCGCTATTCGGTGTTGTCCATGCTTGGGCTCCTGCCGCCTCTTGGCTCCGTCCTTCTTTGACTAGGAGCAGTCAGCAAACACTAATTCTGTTTCCTACAGGTTTCTTCAGGGCATAGGATTAAGCTCTCTAAAATGCCCTTGACTTGTTTTTAACCTCTCAGTACTTCCTGGAAAGCGATATCAAGACTTTCTGGCTATGAAGTCTACTGATGAAATGTTCCTCCTGCCAGGGTGGTGGATTAGCAACATCCTTGGAGCAGCTGACAATGCAGCTGGGGAATCTGGTGCTGATATTTGTATGCGCTGGAAGTAAGCGGCCTTTTCCACTGTCCCCTCAATGTGCTAGGCTCCAGCTCTGTGGCAGAACAGGTAGTCATAATCCTAAGAAATTCTGGGTTATTTCTAAATTAAATCAGTGTGTGGGTTGTTGGGTTTTTTTTTTTTTTTAAGACCTAAAATTTGTTCATCCTCATTTATTGCATGTTTCTAGGGTTTTTTAGAATGGTTTCTATTTACTGAGTAGAAAACAGTGGTTTTAAAGAGCCTTTTAGTGTTTATTATTACTAGAGCTAGTGTCCCCATGTTCTTGCATTAATAGAAATTTAGTCTAAAATAAATCTTGGATAAACTGTATTCAGTCCTTAAGCTTTCCCTTTTCTATGCCATGCTTCTTAGTATGCTGCACAAGGAATTAAAATATAGCCATGCTGGATAGAAATTTAAAACTTAATCCACACACCCCAATTTGAAGAATGAAGAATGCTTCTTTTCACTGTTAACAGGTCTTAAGCTCACTTCTAAAGAGATTTTTTGTGGGAAAAGAATCTGATTTTTGTTTTTTCCAAGCATTGCAGAAAGTGCATGCCAAATTCAGCCTTCAGAATACCCAGGAGCTGAGGATTCAAGTAGGTTGCAGCTGTCTTCACCCACAGTATTTGAAAATAACTAATGAGATGAGAAGTCTACAGCTGGTGGCAAGCACAATAAACCACGAGCCAAGGGCTTCTCTGCATTAGATTCTCCCTTTCCCTGTGGGATCCTAAAGGAGACAGAATACTAACAACGCCAGCAGGCTGTCTTATTTCATGCTATTGCTCATTTGCAGCTGTAATTGGGAGCTAAGGTTGTATACAGTATGCTGGAACTGTCATAGGTGGAGGAATATATTTGCTCATTGTGATGTGCCTATAAAAAGAGGGCACGTGCAAAAACCTTCAGAGTTCTGTTCTGTTACAGTTGTCAGGTATGTAAATGAATTTTAAAAAGCCAATATTAAACCGTTACCAGATGCAGGGTTAAAATTCAGTCCCTGGGTTAAATACTTGGGCGGGTGTCTAACTGGCTCTGACTGTGGATGCGGACATGCAGCTCTTTATGCTTTTTCCTTAACTTGTCCCAGTTGGCAGGTAAAGTACTAACTGAAGTTATCACCAGTGGGAGCTCTTTTGTGCAGTAGTCTGGCTTTAATTTTTTTGGGTCCTTTATTCTTCAAACTTTTTTTTATATATCACTTCAGTTCAGGGAAGAAAAATAGAGTGGAAACTACTCTTCTAGGAAGGTTATAAGGCATCTATTGATCAGAGAGATTGCTTTTGAACTATCCAGGCCTCTGGAGAAAATAGTACTTCTAAGCAGTTCTTAAAATACATATTGAATGCCTGCATGTAGGGAGGTGTTCAGTTTTCTCAGTCAATGCGTATTCGTGCATTAAGTATATTACTAACCCACAACAGTGTTGAGGCAGTTTCTCCTGTTTTGTTCATGCATCCTGTGCAATGCCATGCCAGGAGTGAGAATTCTTGTTCTTACTGCACTTGAGCAATAGCTGAGTTTCCACGGATAAAAGTTTGTTGGAGATGGTGTGCCAGTGAGCCCTGCTGCAAGAGATACCTGTTAGATCACCCGAAATCCCTGTTCTCAGTTCTAGTCTCGCTTAATGACCTCCCCGTGCCTTTCTGATCCGACTGTTGGACCTTTCTGTCATTTCATCTAAATTTGTCTGAACTGTAGACCTCTTCCTACTGTTTCAGTTAAACTCCGTTTAGTTGTCTTAATTCTCAGAGTGTTTTTACTGCAATATTAAAAAACATTCACAAAACCATTTTTATTAGAAGCTTTTAAAAACACATTTTTGCAATGTTAGAGCAACCTGGTGGGATCTCGCTAATTATACAATGAGGGAAAACCTCAGGTAGTCTGGAGTCAGTTGTCACATTTCTTGCTTCGGTTCTGAAACTGAAAATCAGGGTTATAAATGGTATCACTGAGAGCTGTTTACATTTTGGAAGTGTTGGTATACTGTTCTGTAACCAGCATAAACTGAGGGTTAAATCCTGCCTAAGCTCTGCCTTTGCTTTTAGGTCTTTTAAAGAGTTCTCTTAATAGTGTTGAAACCCCTTGATAAGCAAAAAGGTCTGTCCTTTGGATAGTTGCTGAAACTGGGTTTTGCTGTAGTTATATACTGACTGTGAGCAAAAGCAAAGGTTGACTCAAATAGCAAAGACAAAGGATGCCAACACTGCCTCTGTTTATGCAGCATCTTTGAAAAGTGGGATGTTATTTACTTGCTGGGTTTTCAAGTGGATTAGACTTCCATTTTTCAGGCAGGTAGCAGTTGTGCATGCATATGTTGCTGTAGTGCTAAATTGCACTGAAGGAACTCCCTCCTCTTACCCTTCTAGCTTCTAAAACAGCAGGAGTCATGACTTCAAGTTGTCCTAGTTTCCTTCTCAGGTAAAGCCATCTGAGCCTCGCCTTTCATGGCTGAAGTTTTGGGAGAAAAGCGGTGGTTGTGTACACCAAGCAAGATCAAGTGTTTGTGGACCAGCAGCTACAGTGTTAAAGTCTGCCACTGAGAGCCATTTAGGTTGGGGATCAGCAACCGTTAAGGCTTGGTGGGCTGAAATAAGGCAGCTGGGTCTGAAGGTGGGCTGCTGCTTTTGACCCAGCCACTGCCACCACTCCGAGCAGTTTGCTGCCCCAGCCCTCCTTACTCCATGCTTGGGGCTGCTGTTAGGCTACTCCCCCTTAACCCTTGCCACCAAATTAGTCACTGGTGATGGGTGGGGGGGAAGTAAGAGCTGCAGTGAGGCGATGTGAGAGAGCAGGAAGGGCTGGGGCAGCAGCAGGCGGCCCTACAGAGCAGCTTCTCGGAGGCAGAGGAATGCTGTGGCGCTGCTCCCACCTGTGCAGAATTGTCCTCGATGTCCCAGCTCCACCAGTGGCATGCAATCCCTTGGCAGGCTGGATGTGGCCTGGGAGCTTTAGGTTGCCAGACCCTGTTGTGGGCCAGTCAGCTTGGTGATTGATTAATTGTCTTGGTAGCGCCTATCTGTAATCTTCAGACCTTTGTTTTGGGTACTTGCTGTGGCAGGGGTAAGAGAAGCAACAGCTGCTTAGCTCTGAAGATGTCCTGCTGTAGGAGCAGCGCATTTCTTCTTCCCATTGGAAATCCCCTGGGTGGGTGACTTTATGCAAGTGACTCATCTGCTCCAAAGCATTCAAATGCATCTTGCATGGTAAAGACTGTACCGTGCAGCTCTGTCAAAGAGTGCTGAGATGTGACTGTCCAAGGTTGTAACTCTGCTCCCGGGGTATGTGGTACTTGATGATAATTCTTGTCCCCTGTGAGGGCTGCAGGTAGTGTTGCTAACTTTTTATTTGTGGCATAAGTTAGTATAGAACCAAACTATGATGAGATGAGGCTTCACTTAGAAGCTTAAATGTGCAGCAAAAATATTGGAGCGGTTTTTCCTCCAATTTCATTTTATAATTGCTATTGAAGATATTTGTGAATACAAATCATCTTGTGCCTGCTTTCAGTTTATCCCATTTTTCTGCTTGTTAATACATTGATCTTCACTACAGTGTCATAGTTCCCATGTTCTTAGTTTCAGTGTCTAAAGAAATGGGGTGAAATGAGTGGAAGATTCCCTTAGTTGCAGTTATATTTTGATAGGCACCATTTTATTCTTGAATAATAGCAGACGGACTTTCGCTAGCTAGCAAGGCAATGGTTTAATTTCATTTCATCTCTGAAACCCTCTGCACGCATTATTCCTCGTGACAACCTTGAATGCAGGAGTAGGGAATTACCACCAAGTTCCTGTCCTAGTTCTCTTCTGCCCTGCTCGCCGCAGGTCCCGTCCTGGTTAGGTGTCAGTCCTCTCCTCTCCCCATCTGCTGTTACGTGAGAGAAGCAGCGTCACTTAGATTTCCAGAGTTGCTGCTTGTGGCTCTGTCTTTGCATTGTCTATGGTGTTTACCACTGTTCACATCAAAATGTTTCAGATAAATTAGATCTCCATGACAAGTTGGTAATGGACCTTATGGAGTCTTGTGCTTCTCTGTTACCCTGTCCTAGTTATGTCTAAAGTTTTTTTTCCTTTCTTCATTCTATCAGTGTCTCTCCAGTCACTTTCATATGCCATCTGAAGTGATGCCCAGCTCCACAGGAATGCTCACATAGTGTGAGGGTCTCTTCACACTGGTGCTCTCCAGACATTTGCTTCAGCTCAGTATTCTTCATTTTCCCTCGCTGCTGCTGCTGCTGGGTGTTCTGCTCATTTCCTTATTCTCCCCACCCATTAGTCCCAACCTCCTAAACATTTTAATCAGAGCCTACAGTGAGGAGGGCTCTAGAAATGCTTACAGTACACTTTTATCTTGCAGCAGTCATGACCTTTAGTTACTTTCTAATTTTATTCTTGAACCTGGATGCCGCTCTGTGTTGAATGATCTGGTTAGAAATACCACCCCTTCCATTTTGAAAGGGAATGCTTAAAGCACATGGCCTGTCCGGAAATGTCCTCCTCCTTTCCTGTCACAAGTATATCTGCTCTTGCCATGTCTCCTAGAAGATGCCAGTGTCTGATGGCTAGATTGAGGGGTCATTGGGGAAAATTGGTGTTTATGTGCAGCACGGAACAATGTCTGTATACAATGTGCATTTGTTTGCCGCCTCGCATTTTGTATTTCTCAGGTCCTCGTAGTTCTTGTAAGCTCTTTGAGCCAGGGAAGGGATCTGCTTGCCCTTGTACAGTGATTTACCAAGAGGAATGTGGTCCAGAAAAGGCCTTTGAGTATAATTGTAATGCGAATCAGGAAGAGCAGCAAGCACCGCTTTGTGCGGGCGAGGTCGGAGCAGTCTGTGTGGGGTACCAAAGGCAAGGCAGAACCCGGCTCTGGTGCTGCCCGAGACCCGAGGCTGGTGGTTTGCAAGTGGTGCTTTGCAGTGCTGGGTGATGCAGCTCAGCTCTTTTTCTAACAGTCTCTTCCTTTCTTTTATTTTGTTTCGCAGGATTACAAAGCTGATGAGGACCCAGCATTATTCCAGTCAGTCAAGACCAAAAGAGGACCTCTGGGGCCCAACTGGAAGGTATTGCGAGCTGACCTTACTGCCTTGCCAAGTCTTTATCAGCAGGAAAAGTAAACATTTGACAGCGCTTGAGGGATTTGAAGGGTTGGTGGTGTTTATCTTAAAACAGACACGGCAGGAATAAACCACTTTTTTTTCCCTTTTCAGAATCAGTTAAATTCAACACCTCTGTGCTAGCAAATATAGTAAAACTGATCTGTAGCTTAGCAAAAATACTCTGTTACTACTAAAATAGGTGAGGGGTCTTAATCTGGAATCTTTAAGGAATCATCATTGTGAAAAAATATAGCCCTCGACTTTAAAAATGTGCAGCTGGAATCGTACAGTAGTGACTTGCATGCAGAACATCTGTTCCAAGGACTCCAGACACTGATAGCTGCTGGAAGAAACTTGGAATGCAAGAAACTGTCATTGGAGTCCTTAAATGTACAATATTCTGTGATTACAACCGTGTTTTTAACTCTTCTCTCCCAAAAGAAAGGATTTTAACCAGGTATTCAGAATGAAGCAAGGGCCATTTGGAGAAATGTGATGCAGAAGTTGCCGTCTCTTACCGTAGTAATACAAGCACTTATACAGCTTGATAAAAAGAAAAATGTGCTGGTTCTTCTCTCCTTGGTTCTGTATCATTTTCAAGAAGATGTGTTCAAAACAATACTAGAAGCCTAATAGGTACTCTGTTTGCCTAAAAGTTGCTATGTAATCTAATTTCTTTCCTTTTTGAATCCTGCCTGAACCTAGCATGCTTCCTAGAGGCCTTATTTTGTAGCCTTGCAATATTACTACTTGGGTAGCCTTCTACCATGGACCTGGACACTTAGGATCCTTTTAACAGGAAGGGAACTGCCGCCATTCACTCTTAGTCATTGACCTAAAAAAAGAGGAATTAGAAGGACTGCTTTAAGTCAGTGAGAGAAATGGCCACCAGAGCATGGTGAGAATAAAGTGCTGGTAGCTGAAAACAGAATAGGCAGCATAAATTAAAGTGAAGACCAACCTTATGGTGCCCTGTTGTGTACCTAGGTGCTCTAATTTGTGTGGTGTATGTAACTCGCTCTGAGGCCTCTGCAACACTTTGGACATAATGGAGTTGCTTTTGGTGATGCTTAACTTGTATGAGTTAAGGTGAGACCGAGCACTTTGCTCAGCTGTGTGTTTGTGCTTGCATGCACCTATAGTATGCAGTGCGGTATTCTTGAAGTCTTTGTTCTGATGTGTACACAACTCGCGTTCGGGGAATATGTTTTCCTGAATAATTGAGAAGGTGGAATCACCAGTTGAAGTGCCCTGTGTGCATAGCAATGGGAGAGTGGTTTGACAATTTTTGCTTCGAGGCAAAGCCAGCAAGCCTGCATCTTGCATTACTCGTGGCTGTGAAAACTGTAGTCATTCATAATACTAGTGGTTTTCCTTTAACTGCATTAACAGGGCTGCTTGTTCAGCTGGGCAGTCAAAAAAAAAAAAAAAAAAATCACGTGCATTCTGCTTGAGTGACTTGGCTTTCCTTAATCTTCTGGGGGTAGAGGCTGGTTTTATAGAGAAGCCCTAAATTCTTGGAAAACTTGTAATGTTAGCGTCCCTTTTCTACTTGGACAGGTTTTGAGATTATTCTTGTGTGTAACCCTTGTAATGCATATTTGAGACACAAGTTAGGAAGCCGTGTAGCAGAGGGACTGGAGCTCAGAGCACAGTTGCTTTTGCATTGCGAGTTCAGCAAGGTGCTTCAGAGTGTTAGACTTATTTTTCCTTCTGAAGTCA
>NW_017729001.1:34463353-34467797 GCF_001723915.1 Gavialis gangeticus | reverse complement strand
AGAGGGACTGGAGCTCAGAGCACAGTTGCTTTTGCATTGCGAGTTCAGCAAGGTGCTTCAGAGTGTTAGACTTATTTTTCCTTCTGAAGTCGTATCAGGTAGTGACTGGCCTTTTGGAAGGGCGACTCAAGACTTGAAGACCAGGTAGTCTGATCCAGCACGATAGCTTCCCATTCTGACCACATTGCAGAACAGTGACCAGGTGAACCAACACGGCTAGTCAACTGTTTTGACATCTGTGTTTTCCACCTGGAAAATAACTAGCAGCCAATTTCCAATCTTATCCCACAAGCCAACACAGAGGTGCTAAGCCTGAAGTGATTGCTACACACCTATTTGTAGCTTCAGCACAGCCAGGCTATCAGGGGACTGACTTTCACCTTCTTCATCCCTCTATCCCACCTCAAGGAGCTGAAGGCCCAGGGGGTTGTTGTAGGGCTGTCGTGGCCTTCTGCCCTGCTGTTTACAAGGTGAAAGTCAGTCCCCCGATAGCCTGGCTGTGCTGAAGCTACAAATAGGTGTGTAGCGATCACTTCAGGCTTAGCACCTCTCTGTTGGCTTGTGGGATAAGGTGGGCGATTCGCTGCTAGTTATTTCCAGGTGGAAAACAGATGTCAAAATAGTTGACTAGCCGTGCTGGTACACCTGGTCACTTGGCAGGGAGGGCATTCACTACAATGAGTCGGGGATATTGCATCCTACTAATGACCTGCATTTGCACAGGATAATGAGGGGCTTCACGAAAAATTGCCTGGCGTGGATCTTTTGTTAGCTGCTGAAAAGTCTATGGGCGCACGGTCACCTTTGTGGATTCAGCAGTGGTGCACAAAGTGACTTCTCAGTTTTCCATTTGGGGAAGAAAAATTACTGGAGGCATTTGCCACTTACTGAGGAAAGCTCCCTGGAGCCGGCTACCAGAGAGAAGTAAATAGAGCTGAGAGCTGGCAGGATTTCGGAGCAGGATGCAAGGTGTGTGGGAGAGCTCGTCCATGATCGTGGAAGTGCCCTAGCCCGTTCCTGTGCTAGGAAGTAGCAGAGAGTAGGTTTCTCTGGATTGCTCTTCAGAGATGGGCACGCAGGAGTCATCGTCCTGTTCTGTGCTTGGACATTTTGGTTCTCCGCATAAGTGTGACTATTCCTGAATTTTGTTTCTTTCCAGAATGTTCAGTATCCCAATGAAACTCAGTGGTGCAGCTCTTACGATTGTGATGCGTCACCCCCTAGTCCATCTCATGGCATAGGACTATGTTGGCATAGGAAAGTATTCAGTACTGTTGTTGCAAGAAAAAAAAGCCTCCTGCTTTGTTCATAGTGATGTTCTGAAGCAGAGTGGTTCTGTTGCTGTGTTGTATTGCACCGTGCCCTGTCGCAGCCATTTGTCCAGCAAGCTTTGCTTTGCATTTGGACACTGTTGATAGATCGCACTACTTTGAAAGATGAAATATTAATTGCAGTGAAAAATATACATGGCCTCAGTTTGAAGATAGCGTTTTTATGAACTTAAAATTTTCTTATGAAAAACATAAAATGAAATATTGTGAATTGGGATTTGGCTTCCTGTTGTGTGGTAAAGGATTATTTAATCCTGCCTTTTGAAGTCAAGAGCACCGAGTGAGTGAGGATTATTAAAGGAATCTTTAAATGCATCAAATGTTTGCTGTGGGGATTTTTTTTCTTTTAAAAGTCCTTTATCAATAGCTGATATAGAAAATCAAGCAAAAATGACATTCACTGGAAACTACTAGTTCCAATTATTTCTTGATGTTGTTTTATTTTTATAAATGTTTAGCATTGTAATCAGCAAGTCAGCACGCCTAGACTACAGAAGCAGGTTAAACGTAACTGCAAGCGTGCCTGCAGCCTAAGTTGTAAAAGCCTTTCTTCTATGGACCAGAGAAGTCACTCTGAAAAAGAAGGTCCCTTACGGCAGTTGCATCTAGGAGGATAGCAGGGTTACAAGCCTGACCCTCCATGCAGTTATTGCAGGTCCTTCCTTGTACTACAGGTCACCACCGTCTTGCATCAGAAGTTCCACCCCTGGGGGGCTGGCTTACTGAGCTCAGTAAATATCAAGGAATCTTTTGTATCATCAAAGTATTTATCCAAAATACAAAAGATATTAGAAGCTTGTTAGTTAGGTTGCAAAGTCTCTTGCTGTTTGAGCTACTAACATGGGTTGCCAACAGCAAAAGGATGTTGGCACAATGCAGTGACCGACTCCTTGTGCCAGGCACTACCCAGAGGAAGGGCTGGCCTGCCTGGCCCCTCTCCCTTTCCCGAGGAGGTGGTGGGTCCCTGCCCCGCGCAGTGCTGGTGAGGGGTGTCATGCTTGGGTTCATGTGCCAGTTCTAAAAGGGCACGGTTGTGTAGTGGTGGGGAGAGAGGGTCTGCCCGATTTACACTGCCTCGGGCACTGCAGATTGTGCTGCGTCTGCCCTCCCATACTATCGATCTGCTTAACAGCAGATTGCTTGCTTGGAGCTGACATGAACCGTGCCCCCTCTTCCAGCTTGCTCACGTTTTGTAACATCCTGGCTGTACTGACTGCCTTTGTAAATGCCTGAGGTTTAAAGTGCTAAGCACTGCATGCGTTGATCGGGGTAAAGCCTCTGCATTTTTCTTGAAGCCTGGGCTTTTCAAGTCCTGCTGTGCCTCGAGCATCTCTGCTTGCACTCAAAGAACAAAGTCTCACACTTGTGCAGGAAGATGTTTTTGGAAACAAATTCCTAAAGTGTCTAAAATCAGAAGCCAGATAAGAACGACAAACTTGACTTTTGCAATTTTGGCAACACAGCGAATGCGGTACTTTAAATCTTCTGTTTCACTTCCTTTGAAGAACAGTTCAGAATTTCTTGGTGATAATGGAGTCTGGTGGTAAACACAAGTACATAATTTATCTTTGTCCTAGATTTTTAAACGTATAGAAAATATTTCTTGTGCACACAGCAAAAGGCTTTCTGCAGAACAAGAGTGGTGTGTTATATCTTTAAGACCATGGCTTTCAAAATTCCTAATTTTCACCTCCCTTCGTTATTCCTTGTTTGTCTTCCTACCAAAGTCTTTGCAAGATGTAAGAAACGGGCACTGGTGGAGTTTTGTACTGATTGCTTGCTATTCCAGCCAAACACACAGCTTTTTTGTTGGGTCATGTAGAACTTACTTCCCTTAGGCCTCTTCTGCATACCTTAAAGTAACCTAATATGCATTGTTAAATTAAAAACATGATTTGCCCTCTTGAATTACATTTAAAGCAAGACACATGAATCTAACCAGTTAAACATGTTAAATACTTTGGAGGCACTTCACAACTATTTAGTGAGGACTATTGCCGTAAAACTGGAGTTTTGTTATTTTCGTACTTGGATTCCCCCCTCTCCCTCCCTCCCCGACTTGATAGATCATCTTAATGAAGTATTTTCAAACATCCTGCGTCATGTAAGTATGCCTCCACTCGTATCTTATTTCATAGGGTCAATGACACTTTCTTCATTCTAGTAAACAGAATAATTTTTAGAGTAATACATTTACACTGTCTTTCAAAGGATTTTTCAAGAAATGCTTCTGTTTTATGAATCTAAGTGAAGAAAAATGTGTCCTTTTTGAAATGGGAATGTTTCTAGAAGTTGTAATGAAGAAATGGAGCTAAAAGACATCTTTACAAAACCACTTAAATACTAGTTGATTTTAAAAGTGGCTGAGTGTTACAGTAGTTGCCTGGAGGAAATGCTTGGGGAGTCGGGGGGAGAGCCAAAATGGGGAAGGGGTAGTTTTAGCTTGGAAATAAATTACCGGAATATTTTTATTTGTAATAGATTAATTTCAAATTAAAGCTCATAGATGTGAATTAATGAATACGCATGAGGTTAGAGGTATGCTAGTGCAGTAGTACTGCAGAGAGCGCATCTGATTAGCAGGAGAAGAGCATGCTCTGGCCATGCTCCAGGTAGCTGCAAAGGAGGTGTCTCCCCATATCACGACTGTCGTGGGTGAGAGAGACGTTCTTCTCCGTAGCTTTTCAATACAGGATTTTGCCGGAGCTGGTCGCTGGTGCTGCTAGCACCATTTTGTGATCCGCCCCACCAGGAACCAGACTGACCTCCCTCATTTAATGTACACAGGCTGGCTAGTTTGCACAGCTTAGCTTTTAAAAGTTCACTCTTCACCACTGTACAGACTGAATGGGTAGAAACGGAAGTATTTCACGTGTCTTAATGTTAACATGAATGAATCCCAGACATTGTCATAGAAGTGTTTCATTGTGCTAAAACTTGAAGGAATCCTTTCATTTTTTTTCTCCCTGGGCAGTAGTGGTCACCTGTAACTTAAGACTTTTAAAACTGCCTAAAATCTCATTTTTTTTCACTAGGGAATTGCTGTCAGAAATATAAATTCATAGAGTTTAATTGTTAAGTAAGTAAAAAAAAAAAAAAAAAAAAAAAAAAAA
>NW_017729001.1:34457793-34463256 GCF_001723915.1 Gavialis gangeticus | reverse complement strand
AAAAAAAAAAAAAAAAAAAAAAAAAAAAAACCCAAACAAACAAACAAAAAAAACAACAACCACACCCCACAAAAAAACCCCAGAACACCAATTCAGATGCATGAAAAAGGAAATGTTAGTGTAATAGCAGTCTCTTCCAATCAGACCTTTGTTGAATAACTGGGATATTGTGATGCCATAAAATACTGTTACTCCTTAGCAGTACAATTGCTCCAAGGTAAAAGTGTCACAAGACTGCTTTGCTTTTGTCTTGGATGATTGTACCTCTGAGACCGCAGAAGGAAACTGATTCTCCCATGTTTTTATTTGTAAAATAAGATGCACATAATTTTCCTTAACGTGTTTGCAGGCAGAGGCTGCGAAAGCATGGGTATGTTAGGAAAGCTTTGCCCTCTACTCCTTAAAAGCAGGATTTATCTGTAGCCCTGGTTGCACGTTTTGACTAAGCGTGGTGTTTTTAAAAATGCAAAAATTCCCACGGTGTAAGGAAATGTTGTGACTTGCTCCATTGCATCAGACTTAGTTTGGCTTGTAGCTGACAAATGTGAGGGAATTGCAACAATAGTCAGGCTTGCAGGAGTTTCTATAAGTCTCTTTTGTGCCCATCTATTCCCTATATTGCTTCTGTACCGAATGTGACATGTCCTGGCCAAAGGCTCTTCTCACTTGCCAGTGTGGGCTCGTGTGCCCACACATCTGCCATGGCACTTGGAGCAGGTGTCTAGGTGCTCAGCTGGGCATATGTCCTTGCTCTTGCCTTCCCAGTGTGGCATTAAACCTTCAGCCTGTGTTGCTCCAAGTCCTCAGGGAAGAGTGGAGGAGTATTCACTTAGCAGTGCTCTTCAGAGTCAGATGTTGCTCCCCAAGCAGTCACAGTTGCAGGCTCTGCTCCACCTAATCAAAGAATCGCAGAAGTCGGGTCAAAGGGACCTTGTAGATCTTCAAGTCTGACCCCCTGCCTGGGCAGGAGAAAAACCAGGCTCAAATGACTCCAGCCAGCTAGGCATCAAGCCTCCTCTTAAAGCCCCCCAGGGTAGGAGCCAGCACCACTTCCCTTGGAAGTTGGTTCCAGACCCTAGCCGCCCTGACCGTGAAGTCGTTCTTACGGATGTCTAATCTAAACCTCCTCTCCAACAGCTTGTGGCCGTTATTCCTTGTTATGCCGGGGGGCGCTTGGGGAAACAGGGTCTCTCCCAAACCCTTCTGGTCCCTCTTAGTGAGTTTATAGACGTTCACCAGGTCCCCCCTCAGCCTTCTCTTGTGAAGGCTGAACAGGTTCAGGTCCCGCAGTCTTTCATTGTAGGGTCTGCCCTGTTGTCCCCGGATCATGCGAGTGGCCTCCTCTGGACCCTCTCCATACTGTCCACATCTCTCCTGAAGTGGGGTGCACAGAACTGGACGCAGTACTCCAGCTGTGGCCTGACCAGTGTTGCATAGAGGGGGAGGATCACCTCCTTGGACCTGCTCGAGATGCACCTGACAAGGTCCGGTTAGCCCTGCCAACTGTGACCTCGCATTGTCAGCTCATGTTCATCTTGGAGTCGATAATAATCTGAGTGTTTCATTTTGTAAGCGTGGTGGAGGAGGGTAGCCGTCACTTGGCTGTGCTTGCTGCTTCCATATGCAGAGCTCCCGTGATTCCCACAGCCATGTCTTTTGCTGATGCAATGGCTGTTTGTGGTGGGTAGCTCTTTTACCCTGCTGTATTTCACTGCAGCCTGAGCAGCGGGTGGGTCTGCTCCGGAGGTAGAATGGGGCTCCTCAACCCAACCTACCCTTGTAGTTGGGGCAGGACTATCCAAACTGGGGCCTGCCATTTGTTCTGCAAATGGAAAAATGCATACGCCAGTTGTGCCTGGCAAGTAAATACTGGCCTCAAATCTGGCTGTAAATGCACCGCTGAAGGAGGGGTAGGGCAGGGCCATGGCAAATGTCTGCGTCTTTCCTTCTGTTCTGTACGTAGATGCATGGATTCGGTCTGAGCTGTGCTAGCACCACAGCAAATGGTGCCCTCCCCTGCCTTGGGGTCTTCAAGAGGAGACTGGGCAAGGCAAGTACCTGGCTGGGCTCACATGACCTTGGCACTTTTTCCTGCCGCTGGCAGGGGGTCAGACTCGATGATCCTTTGAGGTCCCTTCCAACCCTTGCATCTATGAATCTGTAAAAACCTAATGCCACAACATTTCATTTCTTAGGGCGTTTTTTGTTTTTGTTTGTTTTTACTTTGGGAGTTTTAGTAGATCCCATCGAAACTCGGAGACACTACCATAGTTTCCACTGTATAAGATGCACCTGTGCATAAGACCACCTCCTTCCCTCCCTCCCTCCCTCCAGAAAAGGATAAAATTGTGGGGGAATAAAGATTTGTAACAACTGTGAATTGAATTTTGGCCAGCTTTATTGCAATGGTTTCAGGTAGTTTTCATCATACAGCTTTTTCATTACACAGCTTTCAATTTTGGGGGAACAACCTGCATCTTATTTGCCAGAAAATACCATAACTGGGGTGTGGACTGTAAATGTACTTGTACATGGTTGAAATGGGATTAATATGTAGTGGGACAGTGTCAGGTTCAGTTTTCTTAATTGTATAGGTCAGGGGTGGCCAAGCTGCTGCACAAGTGCCAAGTGGCATAGGCAGCTCCTGTGTGTGTGGAGAGCAGGGGGGAGCAGAAAGCAAAGCACCAGATTGGGAAGGGCAGCAGATCAGGCAGGAAGCAGGACAGCAGGTCAGGCAGGTGCAGGGGATCAGAGTGGCACTGGGGGAGGGTGCAGGTAGGGCTAACTTGTGGCCTGCCTGCCCAAAAAGGCGGACGCCCACTGATGTAGGGTATTGTGAAAGGCAGTTCTGTAAAGCTAATAGCAGTGTCTACATGGTTCTGTATTCTGAGTGGGGAGGGGGGATGCTTTATCAAACACTTGCTTGTAGTAAGGTGGCACCCCAAGTGGTGCAGAATTTTTCTCACGTTAAACAGAACACGTGAACAATTTGATATTGACTCTAGTAGTCGATCTTTGCTGTCCAGGTTAAGACCCTAAGAGTAACTTTAACAGCATAAATAATGAAAAGTAAATCAATTTTAAATGATTTCCTGCTCAGTGACAGTGTCGGGAGTGGAGCTGAAGTGTTTCTTTAAAAAAACAAAACAAAACCCCGGCTTTTAACCTGTTCATCCTTGGCACTTAACATGCTCACAGCGCAGTGCAGCAGTTGTCTAATCACTTAAACAGTCATTTACAATAATCATACTAAATGCCTATGTCTGCAGTCCTTTACAATCCATGTTCAAGAATTTGAGTATCCCCAGCAGTTGATATTCATTTTGGTTTTCCTTCCAATTTTCACAAACAGAAAGAGCTTGCAGCTGATGAAGACTGTCCTAAAATGTGTGCTTACAAGTTGGTGACCATCAAATTTAAATGGTGGGGACTACAGAACAAAGTGGAAAACTTTATCCAAAAGGTACGGACTGTTGCTGCGGCATTGGGCTCCTGGCTGGTTGTCTGTGCGTTGCTGCTTTTGGGGTTTTTAATTGGCAGTAAAGTAATGAAAAGGGGATTTTTGTCTGCTCCTTTGTTTTTCCTTTGTAATGAGGCATTGATTCGTTTGTTTCTTGAGCAAATAAAACTGCTGCCTCCCAAGTCTCCAGTCCTGCACGCACTGGTGTTTTATCAAATGCTGTTTTTAAGGCAGAGGTGGAAAAAGCAGGCAAAGAATTTGAAGCACCGTGCACATCTAGACCTTGGCTCTGTAAACAGTCCACTGATTGGATTTCCCATGGGAGTAAAGTTGATTTTTGATTAGGGCTGCTCAGGGTAGCAAGTTCTGTGCAAGTGTTTGCAGGATCGTGGCCTAAACACTTAAACGGTATTAGGAGAAATTGCTACTACTTCCTTCAAGTCTGAAAAAGAAGGGGCACTCTGCTGAAACAAAACATGGGTGCTTGAATGTTTTTCCAGCATTGCATGTTCTAGGCACCTTGTAGAAAGTGTCTTACTGTGGTGCCATTCATCTTGTAGGATGTGGGCCCCTGGCCATCCAGGTGCACATAAGCTGTAATTGGGGGGTGGGGTGGGGGACTTGCGTAGGAAGTAAAACTAAATGTCTGCCGAAGAGGTCACTGCTCTGCTGCTGGTTTTAGGTCGGTTCATGCTTACTGCCTTTGACCACGTTAAGCTCTTGTGAATGAAACTGGGGGGACAGCAGTCAACACTGTGGCTCTTTCGCCTGTAGACAACTGTTACTTAAGTCACTTTAGGTTCCCTGAAATAACGTAAACCGGGACAGTGTGACCAGCACAGGCACTCTTCATCCCTCTGAATGTGTGAACAGCTCAAAGATGAGCAAGAACTAGTGCCTGCATCTTGTGTGTCCCTTCATAAGGTGGCATTTCCTGTATAAAGAAGCACTATGCTAGGGAATATAGTCTCCTCTTAAAAGGAGTACAGCAAAGCTTGAATGATGCAGGAAAAACTACAGGCAGATGTGTGAAGCACTTGCACCTTTTATGTCAGTTCTTTTGCCCCCTAGAGCAACGTGTTGGCCTGGCAAGATGGGCAAACCAAGATGTTTTGATGGTTCCTTGATATGATGTTAGCTTTTAAAGGGCAGGAGTGAAACAAGTTGCTAGTTTTAATATAAGATGGTGGTTGGCTCTGAGAACAAACCGCAGCTGTTCCTTACCACTGCTCATACTGCAATATGTGTGCTGGTAAGAGGCTTGGAGATGGCAGGAATAATTTGGGGTGGGGAAGATGGCATTCATGATAGCAGTGACACATAGTAAGGGCCCAGGGATGTTGGAGTCATGTTTCCCTTGGCATCTGTGAGTTGGGCGCAGCTGTCCTTTTCAGGGAAAGCAAACGTTGTGGATTTCACACTGGAAAGTACAGGAAGATTAAACTGAGGAAGTCCTCTGAAAGGTACAAAACCCTGAGTGCACGGGAGTGAGGATTCCTGGGCACTCGAAAGAGGTATTAGTCCCCGTGCCACAGATGATTCCTATTTATGCAACCACAGTAAATGGTCATCCAAAGTACCTTCTACTGCACTCTTTTTCCTGTGTCATTCAAGTTACTGTCCTTCACGGGGAACCAGATTGACTTCTGGTGATATGGCAGTAGCCACACGCATATTTTGTATAATTGGCTTCATTTGGAAATGATCAGGGGCTGGGGGAAGGTGTCAGTGAGGTAACAAACACGGGTGGGAGCTTGCAGACTTGAGGGGTTCTTATTGCTAGCTTATGTGTGCGCATGCGGCACTTAGCAACTCACCCATGCCATAGCAAGGTCAGAAGTAAGGCTTGCAACCTTAAGGTGAGATGGGATTTGTATTGCTGATGGGAACAGGATTTAGGAGAGGTATGGAGGCAGTACCCACAGGAAGTTGCCAGGTACCTTGTATATCAAAGACGATGCAAATACTCCAATAGGAATTATCTGTGGCATGGAGACTAATAC
>NW_017729001.1:34446422-34452793 GCF_001723915.1 Gavialis gangeticus | reverse complement strand
GGGGTTGTACCTTTACAAAGGATGTCCTTTGTAGTAGTGAAGTGTGTTCCTTGCATCCTGTTGGGACATTAGTTCAATTCTGGTTACCAGGGCAGGTCGTAATTATGCTACCAACTGAATCCCCAGCACTACTTTCTGAATTGCCTCTGTTTGCCTCTGCAATGAAAAACGTGTAGGGTAAGTCCCTGAGCTTGTACTGTAGCTGTGTTTTGGGTTGCTCTGGATTTTCCCCCTGTACAGTTCATGCACAGATGCTGTAGTCGTTTTACAGCTGGAAAGGAATAGGTGCGTGTTGGAGTCTCCAGCTTTTTGGAGCAACAAATTGCTGAACTTTTTACTTAGAAAAGGTAGTTTTTATAAGTACTCTTCACTTCCTTGTTCAGGTAGAAAAGGATGTGCTAACAAAAACCCAGAGAATTTGGAAGAGGTGGGTTATAGCACTGTGAAGCAGAGTTTACGGCTGGTTTGATTGCTTTTAAATTGCAGTGACCATTGACTGTTATCTTGTGAATGCTGGCTGACCCTGGGCCTCTAATTCTGCCTTACCTTTTTAAAGCAAGAAAAAAGGATATTTACCAACTTTCACCGCCAGCTGTTCTGTTGGATTGACAAGTGGATTGATCTGACCATGGAAGACATCAGGAGAATGGAGGATGAAACCCAAAGAGAGCTGGAAGCGGTAAGATTGCTTGGAGGGGGGTGTTGCGATTGTTGCATTTGTGGCAGTGGTATTTGGGTTCCTTGAGACCTGAAGTAGGCCATGTGCGTTGTTGTCACTCGCTCACCTGTGACCTGCGGGGGCATGCTGATAAAGGTGTACTTTTCTTCACTGGATCCTCTCCCAGAACTACATTTGTGGAGCTCCTGCATACTGTGCTGCACAGGGACAGCAGTTATTGAAATGTGTGTGTTCTGGTAAGTTTTCCATATCCCGAGTGTCTGCACTGAGCATTTCTTTCCATCCTTACATAGATTCCCTAGCACACGTATTTCCCCTCGGCTCTCTGGTCACTAGTCAGCCATGCCTCAGAGCTGTCCCCTCCTCCTCAGAACCATCTTGTTCAGTTCTCTAGTTGTCATTAGAGCCGATTTTTATTTTTTCCCTTCAAACATGTCTTGAAGTAAATGCATACATGTCAGATGAAGACTGCCTGACTTGTCTTGATGAGCGTGATGAAACTGAGAATCCTGCCCTGCCCTCCCCTCTTCCTACCCACCCCCCATTCCCTAAAAAAAAACAACGAAAAAAAACAGTACTAATGAACAAACAGGCAGGGGGTGGTGAGGACCAAGTGCTTCTAGTCTGACCTGCATGCATCGTCCCCTGGGGCATTTGAAAGGAAGGTCAGCGTTCAAGCTACCCTCCCTCTTTTTCCATCGGAGATGCTGAGGAATGCCGTAAGCTGGGGTGAGAAGCCCTTGGCTGCACAGTTTGTTTTCCAGGTCCCAATGTTCAGCATGAGCACTTCTCACTTCAACTTCTCTGTCCCACTTGGATTCTCTGGCATTGCCCAAACTGCAGCTCTTGTTGTGCCAGGTTTTACTGACCCTATCACCCAGCATCAGTACAGCTCACCTTAGTGTCCCTGGTGCCTTGGTTCTGGCTAGGCATGTTGTGTCTGGAGCTGTCTTCTGTATTTTAGGCAACTTAAAACATTTAAAGCCCAGAGGTATTGAGGTAGCTTAGGTGTCTCATCACATTCGCCATTGGTATTGGTAGTTCTTCTCGTCCCTGAGCAATATTATACCATTGATATTGATGCAAGTTCTGTCCTCTACTTCCCAGTGTTACCTTCAGCATTTGAGGGCTTCAGTAGCCTTTTGCATCCTTTCCATGCATGGAAATGGTTTTTAGACAAAGAAGAGATGCTCTGCACATCCCTGCATTTGCGAGCCCACAGTTCATGCCTGGAAATGCGTGACAGCCTCTACTCTGGAGATTAGGGAAGGTGGTAGGAATTTCTCATCTTCCATTAGAGCAGCAGTCACTGAATGTCTGTCACTTCTTCATCTTCCCCCACTACAGAGCTAGTGGCGGACACCTAGGGACAGATCCTCTAGAGATGTTCCATAGTCACAGGACATCAGATGTAATTTGTAATCGCCTTATGCCCAGAAGTATTTGCTTTCCAAGGACACAGCCATATCATTGCCCAGCTTGATTTGCCAAGCATCCCTTGGCTCTTGCATTTAAGTCGTGACACTGTTTGCTTAGTGTTTGCTCTTTTCCTGAGCACTCGTTGGGCCCTGAACTTCCTTTGAGAGTTGTAGTTAAGCGTAACATAGGATGACTGTAATTTCCTGTCTGCTGGTTCTCAGAAGCAGCGTTTTCAAGCCATTCGCCATAGTCTGAACATCTCGAAAGCTTTGTGGCTGGCTTCTGTGTGTTTGCAAAGCTGGATGGATCTGTTTGCCCTCAGCTGGAAGTGTCTACTAGCAATGCTCCCCTCTCTAGATGTTCAGAGAGCAGATAGAAGGGTTTGGAAATGTCTGAAGCCCCAGGTGTGGGTGGAGAATGTTTGCCGGTAGTAGGGCCACTTAGGGTTCTGGACTCTTGGATTTGGAATTAGTTTTGGGTAATTTGGCCTCGGATACAAATTTAAAAAAAACCAAAACCTTTTTTTTCCAAGGAGAAAGAAATGAGGGGATGCGTCTGTTGGTTTGCATGCCCTGCCCATCACGTCCCGCTTGGCTGGTGCTAAGTCCAGAAATGGGGCAGTTGCACCACCTTGCTGCTCTAGAGGATCTGTCCCTTGTGTCTTCAGGTCGGGGTTGCACCCAGGGCAACCTTACTGCCTCCATTCTGGGTTGGCACAAGCCTCTGCCTACTTGGCAGATCTGAGCATCTCCTCGGAGACTCCTCGTCTACTCCCTCCCTCTGGCTCCTCAGCTTGGGGAACTTCTCTGGTCTGTGCAGGAGTAGTTCCTCCTCTAACTGGAGTGCCTCCAAAGGCTTCTCTCTTGTATGCCGTTGCTTCCTGATTTGGTGTGGGCCAGACTTATCCCATTTCCATGGGACAGAGTAGAGCAGCGTGAGTATGGCCCCAGGTACGTATAGGTGAAGAGTAGCAGCACGTGATGCATCAGCGGGAAGGGAAACTCCCCCTCAGTGTGTCTGCACGGACTGTGGCCATCTTGTCTCCTTGTGGAGGTGACCCATGGACCCATCTCAGCGGTGAGTAACTCCTCTTTTGACCTTTTGCAAAAAGTAACCTCGGATGTTCGTATATGCAAACGTTCCTGTGGTGGAAGCAGAAAGACCTTCCCTGATGGTTTCGTTCCAGTAGTACATGCTGTCTTTTGAATACTGGCTCTAAGGCGCAGTGAAAAATACATGGAGCAAGAAGAAATTGTCCGTAACTTCTGTTTGTGTTCAGTGCTATGCAACCATGGTCGTGTAACGACTGTCTAACAGTCTTTGGGGCCTGAGGTATTTTCTGTATGTTAGTTCTTATCTGCCATGCTGAAGTTAAACCAGAGCTATTTGCTTTTCAGACATAACCCCAAACCTATTTCTATGAGTTGTATCCATCCTGAAAGCTGAAACGTGCTTCTCTGTTCAGCTTTGCAAACTGAATGTTTTTCCAAATGGTGTGGCCTTGTGTAGGAGACTTCCCAGGCTCGGCACTCCCTGGGGCTGCTTGCTAAATACAACTTTATCAGATGTGACTGACTGGCTAAACACTACTGTGGCCTTTCAGCTGGGACGCTTTGTGAGACATGTCAAAGGGGTTGGGACCTGCTGTTTGAAATGCTCTCTAGTATTTTTCTTGCTGCTTTTTCTCTACTAACATATCTGGGGGCTGGGAGCACCTGTAAAATGCAGACCAAAGACGTTGGTGCCAGGGTGTACTTGTGAGATGGTGTAAGCAGGCAGAGGGCACCCCAGGTACAAGTTGAACGCCAGTATTGTCTCATGGTAACTTTGCCTCTCATGCCTATCTGACTAGCTATGGAAGTGTTGTGATTTAAATAGCAGCCCTCTAAATCACGAGTACAAGACCACCAGCAAGAAGGGGCCCAGTGGTGAGAGGCTTGGTATGACGGGAATGTCCCTGCTCTCCCAGTCCTGCAGGGAAGCATTCAGCTTCTCCGTGGAGGCTCCGTGGCATCCCACCGTTCCCTCCCGCTCTGTATTGTCACAAAGAAACAATCACAGGAAACAGCCCGGTGTCTAATGACATTGGCAGGTTTGCATTCTCTTTCCAAGCCTTTCGTTTCTTTCATTAAAACCCTTCTCATTTCTGGATCCAGCTAGACTTTTGTTTAAATTTTCCTTTCTTTTTTGTTGCATTTCTTGGCCTTCTCTGTTTCTTGTCTCAATCTTGTTTAATCCTCTTGTGGCCATTGCTTTCCTTGCTGTTTCTGCTGTCCCTTGGCTTATTCTCATCTGAGTTCCTGTGGAGTTTTTCTCTCCATCTCTCTGCTCTTTTCACAGTTTTCCTGTATTTTTCTCTTGTGCCTATCTCTCTTCCTGGAAATCCAGAGTTGTACCACATTTTAAACTCTCATCAGTTGACTGCTGAACAATTCAGATCCCAGTCAGTGCACAAAATTGCCAAAACTCTGCGATGCCCTTGAGCTCTCTGCCACAGCCACCGTGGAAGCGTGGTATGCGTGCTTCAGGCGGCTGTGCACCGAGCTCCGTCCGAGGTCTCGGTCGCTCTTCGGGACTGGAGAGGCTCTGCAGCTTTGTACAGCAGCTCTCTTGACTGCACTGATTTTCCTGTCCTGAAGAATGTCCCTTCGGGCTCGTCTTCCCGACCCTTCAGCTTGTTCTGGAGCCTGCTGTGGTCCCATCCGCTGAGACAACTGTATAGGCATTTGGTGCTCTCCTACTAACCCGGCGATAGGTTCTCTGTTTGGTAGCTCACAGTTTTATTTTGCGTTTAGATGCGTAAGAAGGGTTCCGTCCGAGGCACACTGGCGGCTGACGTCTAGAGGAGTTCTCTGTAGGTTCAGAGGCAAAAACAAGCCGTGTAAGTGAATTCCTGGGTGCAAAAGCAGAACAATAACTTCTGGTGCTGGGAGTTACTGCTAGAACAAATCCTCCATGAACAGTGCAGCGTGGTTCCCTCCTGCTCCCCTGCTTGGTTGCAGTCAGTTGTTGGATGTCGCTTTTTTATGGCTAGGATTCATGAGAAACTTTCACCACACAGTGGCATCTCAGTGGGCCCTGGGCACATGCTCAGTGCAGTCGCAGGACACTTAATTAAGGGCCAAGGTTGGTATTGTATAATTCTTCGTGCTCGTCCAGTGCGCAGGCTCCACTGTTTGGTCTCATGATTGGCCCCTGAGCTGCAAGGCCTGCAGGAGGCTTCCTGGACAAAACCAGCCAGAGGGATGTGTTGCTGCGGTTAGACTCAGCTTGGTTAAAAATGCATTGGACTTTGCATCCAAAAAGCACCAGTTGAACCAGGGAAGGGGTGGGACGGGGCACCGGTCAGGTTCTCTGTTTGGGCAAACAGAGCAGGCGGAGAGATTCTGAGCAGCCTCTGACAATCCATTCCCACCAGTTTAATTCGGACATATCTGGCTGGGATGAAAAAAATGCCCTCGGGGCAACTGCCAGGGACTGGCTCCTTTGGAAGTCCCGGGCCTTTGGATCCACGTCAGTCCTCTCCCTTACGAACACTTGCTCGATGCTGCGGGCAGGATCCACAGTTCAAAGCACATGTTAAATCCCAGGGACTGGCTGATGTGTGGTTGGTGTCTGTGACTGACTTCTACTGACCTGCAAGCTGCTCTCCCACTAACAGGCCTTGCACCCCAGCTAAAAGATTCCTTAGGAAAGCTTGCACCATTCAGTCTGAGCCAGCTCTGTGCTGGCCATGGCTTGACTACCCCGTACGCACCATTTCCTGGAGACTTAGTGATGAGACTGAGCTTGGTGCAGGTGATATTTGGGTAACTACAACCAGCTAAATGGTGTCTTTTGCTTTTCCCCACAGTTACGTAACCAAGGCCAAGTGAGAGGAACAAGTGCTGCCAATGATGAATGATGATGGATGTGACCTGCACGCAGTGTTGATGATATACAGATGTGTGTGTGGATGCATGATTATTTGTATATAATTATATATACACACATGCATACTGAGGGGTTGTTACAGTGTCTCCAGGGTACTATACCTATCTTCAGCAAAGATGCAAAGGAAACTGCTTTCATTATGTATACCTGAAGCAAATAAAAATTGACTGAATAGTGTCATTTAAAGGATGAATTGACTGCAGAATTATGCTAACTGGTATGTTTCATGAATGTCAATACTGGACCAATTTATTCCATACTTGGTTATTTTCCCCTTCTAGAGTCACTCTGCTACAGTCTGCCAACGTCTCATTGTAAACCAACAGATTTGGTTAGGTTC
>NW_017729001.1:34419109-34441422 GCF_001723915.1 Gavialis gangeticus | reverse complement strand
ACTTAACTGATTTGGGTCAAACTGGTTTGTGCAATATCTGTCCCAGACCCCTTGCTGGTTTAAGCTAAACCAGACACCCCCATGTGATTTTTGGAATAGGAATGATGAATGTATTTATAGCTATTTATTTCTGGATTGCCATAATCTTCCTGTCAAATCGGAACTTTTTCTATGAAGAGAATTGGAAGATTTTTGCTATTGAACGAAGAGTCCAGAATTTCGGCCCGGCTCTTACCCACCTTGCTAAAAAATCACCCCGTGTATTGGAGTTTTGTATGCTGAAGTTCAGATGGGTTTTTTTCTTCATTAAAATTGGCAAATGTAAAGGAGAAAATAGCTTGTGACTTTTATAACCACACTTTCAAGTGATTTTTTTTTTTTTTTTTTTTTCTGGGAGCCGTTCAGACAAACTGCCGATACTGGTACTGAGTCTGTGCAACATTTCTTGGGCCGTGTAGTGAAATTGGAGGGGTAGCACTTCCCTAGAGTAACACTTCCTGTTCCTGAAATCGCTGTTTTCCAAAGTTTCAGTTTGGAAACTATGCAAATGATCTCGATTTCTCACAAATTACACAACGGAATATAATTGTGACTTAGCTCTTTTCATGTTGAAAATACACTTTAAAAGATGTTCACTTTCAGATATGATGAAAGTTTAAATTGTAGCATCTGACATGTGTTTCTCTGATATTTGTTAGAAGTAGACACATAAAAGGAAAGATGGTATAACAAAGACCTTTTGTAGATAGCTCTCAAATAGGGAAGTTGTCTTCAGGCGTTTTTAAGAAAACATTCAAATGGAGCATATCATAGATATATATTATCAAATGCTTGTTAGATCAGGAACAAATTATTTTAGGAACACTAGTTGGGTAAGATTTTTATTAATGTTCTGGCTTCCTCCTACCAGCCCTAGAAGCCTCCGTAGGGCAAGGCTTGCTTAAGCATCTGTTTTGCTTTTGATCCCACACACATGCAGGCACTCAGAATCACTGCAGATTTTATTTTTGCTGACAGAGGGAGTGATCTTGTTCCCATTAGTCAATGGCAAGACGGTTGGCTTCAGGGGAGCAGGATCAGGCCTGTTGTACACCTGTCTGCACTGTCAGGTGCTCACGCGACTGACTGCGAAGACATGGACCTGGATGTTTTGTATATCTCTACTACATGATACCGCCCCACTGTTCCCCCTGCTACGAGGTCACTTGTTGGCTTGTCCATTCTGGACCTCTGACGAAAGCAGAGGTCTGTTCTCGATGCCGTCAGATGATTGGCTTTGTAAATACAGAAACATGGTTTGACAGGTATGTGCTACAAAGAGGGCTGCTGAAATCAAGGGCTCAATTCTCCTTTCAATGCAGGAAAGTAAGTCCCACAGTCACCGATGGGAGCCAGAATACGAGCGAGGAGGGAAAGGGACCCCTACGACTTTCATGTTTTTGGATTAGTTGTGAAAAAATCGAGGGAACTTTGTAGTGAATGTAAAATGTTTAGTTTACTTTGGCAGTCTCTGGTGTGAACTACAGTAAAACAGTCAATGAAATTTAATTAATAAATTTGATCATAAAACATCCCGTCTCTTGTCTTGGGTGTTAGTGTTGTTTTGTGTGGCTTCCTACTATTTTGACATTTAATTTTCTTGTGCCGTGAGTATTTGGTATGAGATGATATATTTTTTTTAAAAGTTGATTAAAAGGATATGCTGTTCCATCACAGGCTCAAATTTGCTTTCAGTTGCTAGCAGGGAGTTTTGAAATGCTTGGAGCCCAGGCTGCCTGTCTGAGACACTCCAGTGCAGTCTCGGTGGTGGCTGCAGAACGTGTGGTTTTGTTGCCTCCGTTGCTGTGATGCCATTTCGTGATTGCTGTTCAGCTTTAGGGTGCCGTTCCAAGAGACTCGTAGGGCCCGGCGCCTGCTTCACAGCTGTAGGACATCTGCATGGTAGTTCTGTCACTACTAGACATTTCTGTTAGAGTTTGAGTCTCTTTTGAATTTCTATTTCTGTTTCCCAAGCAGCCCCACAGCTCTTGCCAGAATGGACATTGGCTCCGAGTGTGAACGAGGTCCCGCTCCCACCCTGCCTCAGCAAAATGTGATCAGCTCTTTGGTGCTGAGAGTCCTCAGGGTTGGTCTCAGGATCCCGCTATTGGGGTGCGTTCGTGGGAAAATGGTCTTTGGAAAAGGAGGCCGTGCAACGTCGTGTTCAGGCAAGGGGCACGAAGCATGTCGGGCTTGGCAACCTCTGATGGGCATCTTGGGAGAAAAGTGCCTTCAGGGGGATGGGAAGGAGGGGAGAGTGGTGGCTCCCCAGCCTGCCTGGAGATGGGGGTGCTCCCCATGTGAGCGGTGAGCCTGCGCTTGGAGGAAGGAGCTAGCAAGGCAGGTAGCTTTGAACGCTGGGTCTCCGCCATGGTTCTCGGACTGCTGAACCTCAGCTGTGTGGCGCTGGGAGCGCTCTTGTAGGACAGATGGCACGAAGAGTCCAGCCAGGGTAGGCTGCTGTTCCGCCAGAGCCCAGCATTGCATGGGATAAGACTCCAGAGACGTGTGCCGATGAAGCTGCGTGAGCAGGAGGGGTTTACCTTGGACTGGAGGGGAGCTGCTGTGTTGTGGGAAGTCAGCAATGCTCGTGAAAGAGTCCGCGGAGCAAGAGTTAACGCAAGGTCCCTCCCGCTGCTTTCTGGTCCTTAATGCATCCTGACGCTGCCTGCTGATCGGGGGGTCGGAAGCAGGGATGCCCGGTGCAGCCAGCCAAAGGGCAGGCGCAGGGTGGGATGGGGAGAGGGCCGTCGTGTGTGCTGATGTATTTGCTGAGCAAAAGCCTCGCCTGCGGGCATCACACTGCGGCCAGATAACGCCAGCTCCTCTCCCACAGCAATTGCAGGACTGCGTTTCGGGGCATATTGTGCCAGTTGAGGCTTAATGCGTGTTCTTCTGCTCTGGTAGGTGTGTGACTGATGGCACTCTGCTTATCTAGGAAGCGCACAATGCCAGCTGTGGGCTTTCTCGCCCTATGTTTGTGTCTGATTATTTCAAGTGTTTAGAAATAACCCAAGGATAAAAACCCAGTGCCCATGTGGAGGGCTCTGAGCATCATCCAGGCACAAGGGAAGGGCAACCGGCCCTCACGGGAGGGGGATTTCATTCCCTCCTGGGGAGAAGCCCAGGGAAGATGACTGGGCGAGGTGCTGGTGGAGTCACGGACCAGCCTGGCCCCCACTCCGCTGGCTGCACCCAGGCTTTCTTCAACTTCCCATGCTTACCTTGGGGTGAGGCCACACAGCTCCCCCAGCTTTGCTGCCAGGCATGAGCAGGGGTAGGCTAGTGCCGATGGTGGCTGTGGCCGCTGTTCCCAAAGGCTCTGCTGCAGCTTGCCACGAGGGGTGGCATGTGCTGCTGCCACAGCCAGGCCAATGCTGGGCCCTCACCTTGGCTCGTGCAGTATGGATGCAGCCGGTCCCTCGGAGCTGAGCGTGGTTGGGCCTCACGAGAGAGCTGAAAACAGCCGGCAGAGCTGCAGCTGAGCAGAGGAGTTCACCTGTAACCTGGCAGGTGAGTGCCAAGGGCAGGGGCTGAGGCAGGGAGCGGAGCCTGGGGTGCCCGTGAGACCCCTGCCAGCCGTAGCGGGGTCGAGTGGGGGCAGCAGATGCTGCTCGGGGGTCTCCTGTCATTCCCCTTGTCCTGCCCAGCCCCCGTGCATCTTCTTTGGGGGAGGCATGATGATGGGCAGCTGCACGGCTCCATGCATGTGGTTGGGCAGATGCCCCAGCATGGAGGCCTGCGCTGGTCTGTGCCCCCCTGAGATTGAGGCACCACATCTGCCTTGATGGGCACGTATGTGACCCCACTGCCCACACATCTGCTGGTCCAGTCCTGTGCAGACTGGACGTGGTTCAGCCCCATTAAAGCAAGCAGGATTGTGGAGAGGCAGAAGCCCTTGCAGGACTCAGCCCTGAACTTTCAAGTAGCATCGCCACCTGAAGTCTGCTCTGAGATCTGCTGCCACATCCGTGCAGCTGGGCCGAGTCCTCGGGCAGGAGTCTCACTCTGCGGACAGATCGGGGTCTGCCAAGATGCTTTAACCGGCAGCTATGAACTGGTATGGCTTGTGCTAAATGCAAAATTGGCATCCCCCCCTCCTTCCCCCAACTCCGCAGCTTATTCAGCTTCCAGAGGGCAAGGCCATGTGGAGCCACGGGCATGCAGCACGGCTGTTGTGAGGGATGTGTAAGTGTAGTGTTTGTTCATGGCGACGGACTGCCGAGAGCCACGTTCCAGCTGCAGCCTCGTAAGCATTGCACTCAGACTCACGCTTGTGTGTGACCTAAGGGCCCGTGCAGGGATCTGCATTGGCCTTTGCTGGGCTCTTCCCTTTCTGCTGCTTTGACCCAGTTGCTCAAAGTTTGTTTTCCCTAAAAGAAGTCTGGAGGGGTGGTGGTTCCCTCAGCCTTTCCCTTCAGCTGCAGCCCGACTCCCACCTCCACCTCTGCTTCACCAGCCCTGGGAAGGACTGAGTCCTTCAAGCCTTGGCTGCAATGTCTCCCAACTACTCCATAGCACGGGCTGCTGCAGCTGCACCCAGGCCCGTGGCCCAGGGGTCTCTGGGTCTGTGCTGGAGAAACTGGAGCTGGCAACAGAGCAGAGGCAGCTGTGATGGAAAAACAGCACTGGGGCTGGGACTCCCGAGCCTGGCAACCCCGTTTCGCTCCGTTCCCAGCTGCCCTGGCCTCGGCATGCATTTCCATGCAGATGTGGTCCACGGATGTGGTCCCGACAGCTGCTGGCCTCCAGCCCTGCCGCTAGCATGTCACACCCGACCCGTGACGCCTTGAACATGCAGTTCTTGCAAGGCAGCTGCCGAGCAGAGTGCAGTGGGTTAAGGCTCTTGCTTGCTGTAGCTGTAAATCTGAGTTCCCAGCCCCTGGTCTGGGCCAGTCCTTACTATAAACACATGCGCAGGAGGGAGCTGGCTGAGCTCTCATTCTTAGCGTGACCTTGCAGAGCTGTCAGATACCAGCTTCCTCCTCCTTGCCTTTCTCAGCCCTGACATTGGACCCAGGGCCCTGCGGGCAGGGAAACCGGGGAGGGACCTGGTGTGTGGCACAGGATGCCAAAATCAAAGCAAGCAAGAAAATCACTTGGCACTTAATAAATCACAAGGAGAAAACGCTCCCAACAAGATGATGCTAGTAGGCAGCGGTGAGCCTAGCCCCCAGGTTCACCAGGGTAATTAAGCTGGTGCCTAATGGGGGAGACTTTGGGTGCTAATGAGGTCCTCTTTGGCCACTGCAGAAATGATTCCTGCCCCACTGGTGCTTGCTGTCCTTTACCATCGAAGCCGCCTCCTCGAACAAGTGGACAGGAGATGTTACCAGCTCAACATCTGCGGCCCACAGGTGATTCCATACCTTTATTTATTGATGCGTTTAATTAACGCCTTTGACTCCACCAGTCTAGGCAGGGACCATTCATGCTAGAGCTCAGTTCATGGCATGAGCAGGAGTTTGTACCAGGTGCTTTCATAACCTGAGCAGCTCCCTGCACAGGGGCCCGGGGTGAGCTGTTTGTGAGCATCGGTGCTGGGCAGCCTGGGGTCTCTGCAGGGGTAGGGGGTGGCGGGGTCCCTGGGCTGAAACGACCAGGTGAGCAGTTGCTGCTGGTGGAGACCTGGGTTTCCCCTTTCTCTCTTGGAGACCGGGGAAGCTGAATCCCTTAATCTGGTGCTGGGATCTGGGTGCTGATGAACAAAGAGCATCCCTGCTGCAGCCTGTGCCTTCATGGAGCAGAAAACAGGGAGCGTGATGCTGTCGGGGCGTGTTTTGCATGGGCACATGGGCAGGGAGAGCAGCTGGTGCTGGGGCTGCAGAGACACGCGGGCCACAGTGCCGTGCTAGACGTCGGCCAGGCTGCAGCAGGGGAGGGCGCCCGAGCCATGCAAGCTCTTGTGTGGACCCTGCCACACGTGCGCCGTGGGGCCCTGAGCTGCTCCCCATGGACAGGACTGCCTGGGCTTGCAGGTCGGAAACGTCGAGCTGGTAGGAGCACCCATGCAGCCGAGTCTGGCTTGCCGGGGTCCCGGGGGCAGCAGGTCTCAAGGAAGACTCGTGGTGGCTGTTGGAAACCTTTCTGCATGGTCCTTCCCTGCCAGGCACCAGGTTCACCCGACCAAGCTGGGCCTGGCCAGCCCCGTGACGGGCTACAGGAAAAGTCAGGCCCACCCGGAGCCTCCAGCACCGCGAGCCCCCGACGTCTGGGCGCGAGCAGCCGGGTCCGTCGCCTTGACCGACGCTGGTCGCAGGTATGGAAAGCTGCTGCTGTTTGCGTGGCCTGGCTCCAGAGGCCGCGGCCTCCGCAGGCGTGGGCAGGGAGTCGCCTGGGAAGCCGGCAGCTGCAGGCAGGGCGGGCAGCGGTCCAGCCCGCAGCAAGCCGGGAGCCGCCAAGGCCGGGACGGTTCTGCCGTCTGACCTGGCGGTTCTCTTTGTTTGGGGAAGCCTTTTCCCGGTTGAGGAGCAGCTGGAGAGCAGTGCCCCGGGCCTGTCCGGAGGCAGGAAACGAGGCAGAGGGCAGCTGGAAACGCTGGGGGGGCCTGGGTTGCTGCTTTCCGCAGGAGCATCTCCTGGCAGGCAGCTCCGCAGACAGAGGCCTTGGCTGTAGTGAGGGCTGGGGAGCGGCACAGCTGGAATTTAAGGTCGTGTCCTGACCTTCCTCCCTCAGGCACCAATGTCCCACTTGCATCCATGGGACCCGAGTGCTTTGCTGGCCCCGGGCCAGGCGACTAGGCTGGCCTGAGTGCAGTGAGGCCTTTTCCCCATTGCAACGAGCACAAAGGCAGCTTATCCTAGTCCAAAACGCGATGGCCCGGCCCGGCCCAGCTGACCTGAGTCCTCGCTCCTGCTTCCGTCGCTTGAGCACCCAACGTGGAAGCAGCTTTCCTTTCTCCCCTCTCTGCAGGGGAAGTCGCTTGAATGGAGTCCAGGGGAGGTGGGACAAAGAAACGAGCGTTGTGTTGGGTTCTGGATAAGGCACCGGCTGTGGGCCCCGGGGTCAGAGACTATCGATCGGCATGGGGTGATGGGGCCAATTTACTGGGGCCTTAGACAACAATCTTCCACCCCCCCTCTTTGCATGTAACTTCTTTGCATGCTCCAGGAACCACATTTCTGCAAATATTTTTTTAAATATTCCCTTAACTCTGTCTTATGTATTGCTACAAGGGAGAAGAGGGGACTAAAAGCAGACCACCGGTCCAGCGGGAACGGACCATCCAGACCTGCAGCCTTCCCCGCTACCTGGCTGCAGCTGGGTAAAAGGTTGGTGTGATGCAATTAGCTGTGCCGCTACCCACAGATGCTGCACCTAACACTGTAAATAAAAAGAATCGCAATGAAAACAAATGAAAGGGCTAAATAGCATTTAACAGGGCACCTAGGGAGGCAGTGCCGTGTCGCATGGGGCGGTAGTTTACGCTTGTAGAAATGTGTTGGGAAACACGGCCCTTGGGTTGTGCTCTAACCACAGCACGGCCAGGGAACAGGGGATGTGCGATCCCAAGAGCAGCATGTGCATGAGCGTGTCGACAAAAGACCGAAATGCCAGGGAGGGAGCTGGGAAGGGGCCAAACCGAGGCGAGTCAGGTTAGCTATTTGGCTGCTTGAACTTCTCAGCATGGTGCAGGAGGGTTGCCCATTTGCAAGGTACTTCTGCATGTTGCCTCTTTAAAAGAGAGGTCACTTTTTCCATTACAAATGCACTCGGGATTTTCTGGAACCAATTGCTTACTTTAGGCGGGTGGAAAGAATTCCAATTTGCTGCTAGTTCTGTACCAGGAATGGAGCGAATTTAGGGGAGGCATGAATGGGGTTATTCTCTGTCCACTGAGAGGGCCATTTGTACTCCCCAGCCTGCTGGAGACCCTGTTGCAGCTTGCTGTGTTGGGAGGCATCCCTCCAATAATTTAATGGTGGCTGTTAATCGCCCGTTGAGACACAGTTACGCCTGCAAGAGTCTGGTGATTTGTGCGAAACGCTCATCTCGGCACGAAAGGAGCAGTGAAAGCTTTTCAATGACGTGTGTCTCCCAGTAGTGGAAACGGAGAGGAATTCAATTGTTGCTGCCTCTAGCAGAGTCCTACCCAGCAAAATGTTTGCTCCTGGCCTGCAGGTGAGGGGGAAAGTAGTTTTCTTTTTTCACGTCCGCAGTAGTGAACCTCGGATGCTAGCCTCTTTCTGCTGCGCTCAAACAGCTGTAAGAGAGGTCTGTTTTAATTTTTAATGCTAGTAAACGTTGACTGTGCCGACTTGCATCAGTGCCCCACTTCCACGCAGTTTGCTGGCTGGGAAGAGACAGAAGGGCTCCAGCTAACTGTTAACAGGAAGCAGAGCTGGGTGCTGTGATTGAATGGGCACCAGATGATCTCCTTTGGAGGTCTGTCCACCCCTTCCAGCTGCGTGGAGGTGTCCCACGGACACGGCTCTGGTCGTGGCCACCTGGGTTCTCGCCGACCACCCGAAACAAAGGGTTGGGGACCGTCGCAACTGGCCTGCCGAAGGTGACGTCCCTTTTGCAGACGGAGGTGAAACTCTACCAGCACGTTGCTTATTGGGCAGCCTAATTCCTGCCTCCCGGCTGCTCCGGCTAATATCACTGAAAATGTTATCTTGCTGCCTGCAGCCTCTGTTTTCTAGTAGCGGGTGGATTTGCAGGTTTTGCCATCTCGGAGCATGGCTATTATCTGCTTGCATCCACCAGCACGGAGGAGGATTAATATTGCTTCTGTCACTTGAAACCTTTGTGCTTGTAGCAGCTGAACCTGTGACCCTCAGCAGGCTGGCACGGTGACACGCGCATCTCGGGAAGTACACCGTGTATTGGATGGTCAGATAAAGCTATTTTGGGCCCACCGATGATGTATAAGAGCTTCCTTCTCCTGGCATCGCATCCTTTGAATCCCAGAGCTGTTGAACAGGACTGCCTTGAGGCCTTATTTCAAGCTTTATTTTTAACTGGGCCTGATGTGCATTTTGACATCTCAACCTCCTCTAAAAGAGTTGCAGTAAATAAGTGTTTCAGTCTTCAGTATAGGAAGAGTGTGCTGAGGCTTGTGTCGGGGGGAATAACAGCTTGGTGTGACCCTGGGAGTTGCATGTACTGCTCGCTTCAGACATGGGGTTTGTCTTTCTAGGTGGCTGGGGCACGCTGCCCGCCTGAGCCAGGTAGGGGTTAATGAGCTGCAGTGCCCCAGTTAACGGGGCTGCACCTATGCTCCAGTCTGGACAGGGGAGTTGCAAGGACTGGGAGCAGAGCTCAGCTGGGGCTGATCTGGTGTGGGGAGGAGACGTGGGGCAAGGGGGGAGCTGGAAGCTGGCCTGCTGGCCCTCCCTGCAGGGCAGGAGGCCTGGCCCCCGGTAAACGCTGGATCTATTACCAGGAGCCCACTGGCTGGCGCTGGGCCCTATGGCAGCAGCTTGCAGAGGAAGGGACAGAGCCCAGCAGGCTGTAGGGTTGTGTGTGGAGGTGAGCTGTGACTTGGCCACAGCCAGAATTGAAGTGGGCTGAGAACCTGCTGGGGAAACTGAGGCAGGCCAGCCGCTGGGCTGGGCTGTGCTGTGCCGTGCCGTGGGCGGGTGCTCCTGGGAAACACTGAGCGTTTGACTGCATCGAGCGGGCACAAGGTGCTCTTCTGCAGGAGCTTGGCACTGCGGGGTTGGGTTTAGTTGCCCTGGGGGAAGCGGAGCAGGTCTCACGAGGGGTCTTGAACCGGGCTGCCAAGACCCGGTTCCATCGTCAGCAGGCAGATGGGACGTGGGCCATCGTGGCTGCGGCTCGTAGGACGGTGCCACAAGAGATGCTGAGGAAAGTGAGAGGCGGTAGCCACAGCTGCACGGAGGCACGCGCCCAGTAACAGCGCCGGGCATCTCGGGGGGGGCGCTTTGCCCCCATCCTGGGTGGATTCGGAGAGCCTCGGGCTGCAGGACTGGGCTCCGCGTGGTGTGTGAAGGCCTGCATGGTACATGCTGTTCTCTCTACCTCCCATGCGCTCAGCTGGTTCTGGTTTATTTGTGGGATGCTTTGCAAAGTCACCAATTGAGAAGAGGAACTCGTGGCTGATTTGCGGTTAGAGCAGTTGACATTTCTATGTATCACTAAATCATAATTGCTAGGTCAGAAGTAATTGAGCATTAAAAATAAAATAGGCACGTTGGTTACTCTGATAAACATCTTTATTTGCATGGCTGATAGCTTCCGCTGAGATGGATGTGATACGAATGCTGGATTCCAGGGCTACGTACAAAGGTCAGGGAACGTTAAAATTGTTTTTTGGGCAGTTGCTTATTGGCGTTTGAGGCTTGAGCAGCTCTTATTTTATCTTTGCTTTCAAGTCTCTGGTATGTGACTTCCTATCTATGCGTGGAATTACTGAGGTTTGAACTATTTCCCAGATTCTTATGTGCAAAGCTCCTCAAACAGGCACGGGCATTTGTGTTGGAGAAGAGTCTAGGTAAAGCCTTTGTACTAGCAGCTGGAGGGGAAACCCTGGCTGCCTCCTACATACAAGAGTTGGTTCAAATGTCCAGAGTAGCATTAATGGAAAATATGTCAGTCTGGGAAGGATGCAATACCATGGGAAGAACAGTGACAATGCTCCTTGTCACAGCTTAGACGGGCCGTTTGCTGTATTGCCTACAAGCTGCGTGCAGACTCTTAGGAGGGCCCAGGACTCGTTTTTGGAAGCTCGGGTACCTGGGTCAGCCATGAGTCCAAATTATGCTGCTACACAGAAAGGCATGTGCCCGCTCGTGCTTATTGTGCATTGTTATCTGTGTGGCTTATGCACCACTGCAAACCAGTGCGCTGCGCCCCTGGTCCTGAATGCGACTGCTCCTGGCCTACCCATTTTAATGCACTTTCAGGATTACAGATCGATGTTCCCCCTTTCTCTCTCCTACCTGCAGAGCAAAATCCCTGTGGCATTTGAAAGGGAGCGGTGTTTCCTACACCTTCCCGTTCTTGCAAATAGAAACACTTAGACACTGGGAAATAGTCTCTCCTGTAGTGAAATGACTACAAGCCAGTCTTTGGCCCTGAGCTACAGCAGTCTCCTAAAGAAACAAACAAAGGCTTTCCTGCACCAAGCATCAGTGAGCACATTTTATCAAAGCGTCAGTCTTGGGCACATGGCACCCGTAATAAATAAACCAATGTGTTATGCAGTACGGGAAGACTACGGCTGGAAGAGTGCACTGAACAGGAAAAGCTAAATATATGGTCCTGATCACCATAATTACTTCATCATAACTTTTCTCATCATATCATTGGTAACTTGCCAACTTCTTGAAGAGAGAGATGTAACTTACTCTAATTAGAATGGGATGTCTGCTAACGAACTGCCTGTGCTTTGAAATAAATAGAAGCATTGCTGCGGAGGCACAGGAAACCTTGGAGTGACTTTTGGGTGAAATGCGCTTTGTTGGTTAAACAAAGGTACTTGTAACGAACACCCACACATCTCCTCCTGTTCCTGTTGGCCACTTGCTAAATGGGTTTGTATAAGCCTACGTGCTTTTCCTTTCAGTTGTTGTACCAAGACCTTGTGCCAGCGTTTGCAGTGTTCAGTGACTTCTGTACAGTCTGTTTATCCAAACGCTTATATGGCCCTTGTCAGGGCAGAGAGCCACCGCCTGCGCTCTGACACAGTAGCTCCTGTGTGGTTCTTGGCTCTACCGCCCAGCTAAACCTGTTTGCTGAATGTGAGGGGGGGGGTATTGGAGCAGCCCCACCTGGCTCTGCTTGGAAGCAGCATGAGACTGGGCACGACTTTCCCACTGGTGGTGACGGGTTAGCTAGCGTGAAACACTCCCGTGTGCAGCAGCCCCAGGGCACGTGCACCCCCACCCAGGTCTCCTGGCTACACCCGCCCCGCTGATGCATGGCCTGGGTGGTTTGTTTGTATGGCATGTGCAGTCCCCGAGGGTTTTGCTGCTGCTGTTTGCGTGGCAGCGGCATTGACGGTCCTCAGATGTGGTCAGGACCCCGCTGCGCTGGGCATGGCATGGTATGTATTGGCAGCAAGAAGGCGGCTACTCTCCCATGCAGCCCACCATCTAGGACAGCACCAGGATGGGAGGGAGTCTTCTCCGTGCGAGACCCAGCGAGAGACTGTAGCTGCTTGTTGCAGATCGCATGGAGGTTTGAGGCTGTCCCACGAGACCCCCCCCGTCCCCCACTTTATGGACCCCTTTCTTGCCCATTACAGGAATGTGAGTTATAGAAATAAAATTCCCCTAACAGACTTGCTGCCAGTGCTGGGGTGTCGATGCTGGAGTGGTGCGTGCATCTGAAACGCCCGCGGAAGCTGCTACGTAGCAGGCGTGTTAGCAAGCTGCTTCTGGGGGCCAGATAGTGACGTGGGTGCAATGGAGCATACAGGAGGTGGCAGTGACCCTTCGCAGCACCGTTTGTGTCACCATAGCTGTGCACCTGTGCAGGTGACCCTGCTGCAAGGCACCCATCGGTGGAGGCAGGAAGCAGAAGCCCTTCCCCTGGGAAGCCAGGTAAGTTTCCTCCGTGTTGCGTACTGGTTGGCCTCGCCCAGCGCCGAAGATTGCTGACGAGGAGGAGATCCGGGAGTCCCCCAGGTGGACTGCTTTAGGGCCCGGTGCGTGTTGTGTGCGGACACGTGTGGTGTTTCCATTGTCGAAGGAAAGCAAGTTGTGGACGAAGGTGACCGGGCAAGGCTAGAAGTGCCCTGCGTGTCCAGGACTCTGGCGTTTCTCTGCAACGCGTTGGACTTGAAGCAGTGACACGGCACCGCTGGGATGGGAATCCAACGTGCTCCTTCCATCAAAGATGCTGCCTGGGTCGTAGTTGACTACAGCATCCCTTGCCGAGGTCTTACCCAGTAGAAGAGGTGACGGTTCAAGAGGGGCTGAGACCCTCTCCGCTCAGTCCAGACAAAGATGTTTGCAGGTCAAATACAAAAGGGCAGCAAGAAACTATTGGGTGGTGACATCTGGTATTCTAGTTAGTGAAAGCAGTTCCTGACATCTTCATTTTTCCTTTTCTTTTAAATCAGCCGCACTTCTCTCAGATAATTGTTATATTCTGTGCGCCGAGGAAACGTGCATCAGCTGCTCCAACTCTGCTGGCCAGCAGGGGTCACTGAACACTGATCGTTTGGAGGAGAATGCTTTTTTGCAGCACCAGCGTGCAATACTTTCTAACCAGGTCGGTGGGATATTTTTAATTAAGCAGAGTGACAAAACCCCATTGTGTTCCTTTGCTTGGCATTTCGGTCTTGTGTGGCTTTCAGACATTAAAAATAGATTTGCAAGTGGAAGGAGAAAAGAAGTGTGGTTGTATGAACCAAATCTTAAGTGGTAAGTGCTACTTGAGCAGGCAAGGGTATTTGGCTAAAAAAAGATCCGCAGAAATCTTAAGAGTGTTCGTTCCTCTGAACATCTCTCAGCTTTAGTTTAAATGTGGAAATTAAACTGCCTCTGTCTCTAACTTTACTCCCACTGACACCATCTTGTTTGCAAATCCTGGCAATTAGAACGTTCTCAACTTGGATCGTGCTGTAAAGGTTTGAGCACCACTTTTTTTCACTAGCACCTTTTGTTGTAAGAGCGAAATCGGGTGGTGTATGTACAGAGACCCCATACGGGCGTAAGCCTTAGTCTGCGTGCGCGCGCGTGAATATTTTGAGATTTTGGCCAGTGGCCACTGTGTAATATTTGTATAAATCCCCAAACACGAGAATGTAGACTTCTCTCCTGGCACTCGGGATTTCAGCGAGCTATTCCTTCCTCACCAGCTAAGTGATTTAACGGCCTTGCCTGATCCATAGGCACGCTGCCTGCCTGCAAATCCGATATCCCATTGGGACTTCATTTTAGCCGTACAGAATCTTAGCTGAACTTAGAAACAAAACCTGGGGTCATCCCATCTGACCCCTGCATCACAAAGAGCTCCTATTCTCATCATCGCTACTCATTTATTTATTTCAATTTAAAAACAACATCCGCCCCCAGTTCTCGAAGCCCCGGACAGCCTCGTTAAAGCCATACACAGTGCAAAGGCTCTGTACGGTGCCCGTCCCCTGCGTGTCTGGGTGCCTCTTTCTCTGGCCTCTTGCGGAGTTGCAGGAGCCACGGGGCTTGTTCCAGTGTTTGCCCTGATTTTTTTTACTGTCTGTTTGGTGGAGGTAAAATGAGTCCTTCCTTCCTTGATGCTGTTACCTTGCAGGTCTTCAGACAGTGATCGCTGCTTTCTCTTAACCGCTCTTCCCCTAAATTCTGGACGTACTGGGTGAGGGGAGACGTCTTGGTAGCCAGATAATGGAGGAAGTGCCAAATGGGTCCTTAAAATGGTCTTAAAACCAAAGGAGGAAACAAGTATGCGTTTCCCGGTTTTCTCTCGTTTGTGCCAGCTGTCCTGGCCCATCTCTGACGGGGCTGGTGCTAGGAAGCGAAGAAGGGATCCTGCCGTCGACTGCTTTTTGTATGCAGAGCTGCAAGGAAGTGCAGATGGTTTTGCACATCAGCTGAATAAACAATGCCGGATCACAGCACGCATCTCTGCGGCCCTCGGAGCTCCTTTTCACAAGAGACCTCCCAGGTGTATGGACCGTGGTGGAGCTGCACTTCAGATGGCGGCGAGATACGGGCTATTCTTTGGTCCCCTTGCACTGCCTGCAGCTGGGAAGCACTCGGTGCCCTGAAGCCAGTGACGTTATTGTGCTTGATAGTCACAACCAGAGGAGGATTGGGAACCTTCTCCCCGCGGACGTATGTTGAAGGAGTGGGGAGGTCTGGGCCTTCGGTTGCTGCTAGTGGTAGCAGTGGTGGATGTTGTAGTGTGGGCAGGACAGTCACTTTTTTACACCAGGTCCGAATTTTCTGAGTGGAAATGCAAAATGGCTGCGCAAATGTACATGGCACAGGCTGCAGATGTACAAATGATCCTGGCTTTGTTACAGGCTGCGTATGTACGTCTTGCTCTGCAATGCGCTCTTCGCATATAGCATCCGGGATTTGCTCGGAAGTTGTCCTTGTTCCTTCCTCTTCAGCCCTTGCATGCTGTTTCGTTGCTCTTTGTTTTATTTCTTCTAGATATGCTCTGTCACTCCCTCAGCAGAAGCCAGAGCGCAGAGCCACGCAAGGATGATGATGGATTAAGACTGTTGCCCCTCGAGTTACACAACTAACCCCTTTCCAGAGAGAAGCAGCGGCTACTTTTCCCCCTGTCACGCCAGGCTCAACTAACTCATTTGACTTGCTCTCTTCTTTCAGGCCTCTTGGACTTGCTGCTTTCTAGAAAATTGTCCATGCTGTGCAGCACAGCTGATTTTTTTTCCTTTGCAAGTTGCATGACTTCCTAGTTCAGAATTAAATCGTCCGGCCTTGCACAAGGAGCTTGAAGCGTAGACCTAAACTGATCTCCACATTCCTAACTTGGCCCAATTAGAAGCGGGGCACATGGGTTTCATTTGTACTTCAGCGAAATTCCCTCGTGTTAAAAGTCCTGTTTTGTTCTGTACCATGTGAGAGGAGGAGATTGTACTGCTACTTTTTGTAATGAGTTCTGTAGCTCACATGGTTATATAATATAGACCAAGGCAAATTAAATGAATGTGATTAAAAGGCTTCTGGAAGATCCAGTAGTCACAGACTAAATTCTATAATAAAAAGTGCTGAGCTGTGCCAACAAGGGAAGTCCCTGCAAAAGCCTGGAAGGAGAATGGATATAATTAAAACCTGAAAGCAACGACTTCATAAAGGAGTAAACGAAGAGGCGGATTCCTGGTAAATGATGATCTAAAAGTGTTATGGGTTGTAAGACCTCATTTCAAATGTATTCATTAAATAATATTTGAATCATTTAACAGTTTGAACTCTGCTGCACTGTTAATATCTTTAGGGAATTTTTTTCCTGCAACAAAGAAGTCTTTGTTCCTCTCCTCTGCTTGGGCTGTGGCTTGGATATTAGTTGGAAACCCGATAGCCTGACATTGCTAGAAGTCCGTGAGTACAATGTGAGTCGTCTGCAACTGGGATTAAATCAGGCCTTTTGTACCACGATGCAATAGGCTCATGTGATCTCGGAGAAGCAACGATTGTGGATGGCAAGAGATTTTTAACCCTTAGCTGTGGCAGAGAGCCAAGCGGGCTTGCTCTGCAACGCAGAAACACAGGTGCCCTTCTCCGGGCATTGATGGGAACTGTGGCTATTGCTCCTGTTGAGGTAGCTGGCGTGGCCTCGTTTACAAAGTCCCGGCAGGAACGGGTAGTCCCTTCAGAGCGAGTACGTAAAGCCTGGCCTAAGGCATAGGAATGGGCTAGGGAAGATGCTGAACGCCTTGTGAAGTGGCTGGCTGCGCGGGGACCGTGGGTGCCAACGCAGATGCTTCACCCTGCTCTGCCCGACTGCCCCTCCTGCCACGGCTCCTCGGTTTCCCCCAAGCCCCAGAGCCGGCAGGAGAAACAGCGTCGGCAAAGCCCGGGGGCATCTGGTCCGGCTCGGCATCCCAGCCCCTGTGGCGCGAGGTGCTGCAAGCCGTCTGGCACCTCCATCCTCCCAGTTGTATTGGGGCAGAGAAAATCAACGGCACAAGGGTCTGTGGCAGCTGCTTGCGGTTGTTTTGGGGGCTGGGGAAGTTGCCGGGGGCCTGAGGGGCTGGACATGGCGGGGAGCGAGCAAGCAAGAGAGCCCCGGAGGGCCGCTGGGGTGGGATTGGGAGGAAAGCGATGGAGAGCTTCCTCCTGCCAGCGGTCCCTGGGCACTTGGGAATCAGACCCGAGCCCTTTTCCTTCTGGGGGAGGACACGCCAAGCAAGCAGCCACGTGTGGGAGGGCACGGTACCTTGCTTGGCAGCAGCGTGTGCTTGCAGCCTGACCGCAAGCGCGTCTACGGAGCATTTCCAACCACCAGGATTCGCGGGCCCCGGACCAGCCCACCAAACGCTACTCCATCCCATTCGAGTTTATGGCCAGCTGTGCGCTCTTAATGCTGTACTATCATAGTTGCTTCAAGTTGAACCTCATTAAAAAACTTCAGATTAGGGAAATAGTCTGCATTTTGTATATGTGCTCAGGGCAAGCAAACACGTTGCTGGGTTGATCTCTGTGAGGAACGTATGTGATCTTTCATGTGCGAATTGTCCTATGCCCTTTTCTGTTACGATCCTGGACAAACCAAGCAGGGTAGAGGCACCTTTGCAAAAGGAATAGGTTTTTATTCAAAACTTTCAGGTCCCCATTGCAAATGGTCAGTACGCAAACACCTGGCTGGGTAATCCTGGGAGAGTGTGCGGGGACTTGATGAAACTTGTCTTCATAAATGTTTTTCAGTGCAGCTGCTTCAGCAGTGGGGAAGAGGGAAACGCAGGAACTTACTTAAATGGGATTTAGTTCCCAGTTGTACAAAACTCCAAATGGCTGGAGGATTTCTGCATAAGCTTTCCAGAAGCGCTTGTCATGGACAAGACCAAACACGAACTATTTCAACCTCTAAGGTGATTTTTTCCTATTCCTCAGAAACTGTTTCACTTATAAACCCATGTTTTCTACTCCAGTTTTTTTTCAACCTTGTTTAAAAAACAGTCATTGCAAATACTTAAATGAGAGAGGTAAAAGCTAAAGGGTATACATGGGCTTTTCAGGCGAAATCTGAAGAAAGGTAGGAGTGCTGTCTGTTGAGGGAGACCCTAAATCAAGGTCCTGATCCGTTGCTGCTGCTGCTGACGCCCCAAGATGTACAGACTTGGTCATGGTGCCCTAGCTCATGACTTGCAGATATTAAAAAAACCAAAAAAGCCCTCTACAGTTTCAGAGAACTTGTTTTTCCTCTTTGCTGTTGAAATGCTGTTCAGAAATGTCGGTGCCTAGCGTTTGCCAGGCCCTGCCTGTTTGCAGAGGACAAGCAATGCTTATTTGTTTTAAATGAACCTTGGGAGGGAAAGGTGCATCTACATCCCTATCAGTAGAGGCAGGTTTTTTTTCTTAGCTGATGTTGCGTGTTGCCTTAGGTTTAAAAGGCAGTATGGTCCATCTGTCCAGCACGATGCTTTCCTGTGCAGTGGACTGGCTGTTTTGCACTAGGTCCATGCTGGTCATTTTTCAAGCAGAAACTTTAAAAACTTCCCAGCTACCATTGATGCCAGTGTTTGAAACCTCTCCTCACAAGTGTTCGGGTTTCCCTGAAGCATTGCTAGGGAAAAATGTCACCTTTTTTTTTCACTGGGCCCCTTTTGTGAGGCCCTACCCTGAAACAAAGACTCCTCATTTTGGCCAGGTAGCACTAATTAAATGCTTTATTATTATTACTATTATTATTATTCCAGGTGGTTACACAATCACCATTTTGTACAGGTTACTTAGCAGCTAAAAATGATATCCTTGAAACCCTGGCGCATCCATGGAGAGGCGTCTTCAGAGAGGTGTAAAAACTAACCGAAGGTAAGACGTGGTCTGTCTCGATGGATTGATATAAAAGACTTTTTGCTGGAGACTGGCCTAGCTAAAGTTCCTCCAGCATATTGGGCTTGTTTTGTACAGTTTGTGGCGGTTTCTTAGCTAGATTTTCAGTGGTAATGAGCCCACACAGTTGATTGCTGCAGGGAGAAAAAATCATTCTGAATAGGTTTGCTGAATAATTATGAACTGAGCTGAACTCTTGCATTTGCTTACTAATTGTACGGTTCGTGATGTTTTATGTATGATGCATTCATTTTGTTAAAAAGGATGGGTTTTTTGCTGAACAGCAACTTTTCTCAGTGAAAGTTGAATTGGCCTCTCTTTCTACAGTCCCAGTTTATTGAGCCTGATGATTTGAAATTGTTTGAATTTTTTTTTTTAAACAGTAACCCCTTCATTGGTTTTTGCCATTAAATTCAGACCTGGTAATATTAAACTCAACATCATGCTGTTGCCTTCGGAGTAAAAATAAATTAAGTGTCCAGACTTTGAATTTGGCAGCAACTATTATCCATCTATCTAAAAATTATATACTGGTATAGAAAATGTGCATGTGTATGTATGTATGTGTGTGTATAGATAGATTGTATTAAAGGGGGTGGTGTGTGTAATATGGGTATAATACTCTATATTGTATTAGGGGTAAGTTAGGAGAAGCTTCATGCTTGCTTGGATGGAAGCGCGTGAGCCTCGGTAGCTGAACTGCTTTCAACTTGCGCGGTTGAAAATTGCTGGCTTCCATTATTTGTGAAGTGACAGTGGTCTGCTGATGTTCTGCTGGTGTCTTAATTGGGTGCTGAGAGATGCTTGTTACAGGCATCGGACTTTGGATGAGTGTTTTGCCAAAACATCTTGCCTTTTAAGAATCAGTATTGAGCCCGAGGACGGCGCTTGCCAAATCTTTATGGTACTGGCCAGAGGCAGGCGGCCGCATGGTAGTAAGTTATCCTACAGCTCCCGTCAACTTGGTGTTCTTGTCAAAATATTGGGCTCTTGGCTGCTTCTCCTACGTGAGTGTGCAGTACAGTTAATTCTCAAACTTCCCTGGCCTGTGGTCATCTGAAAGGTTTGGTTTTCTTTTTAATTCATGTGGGGTGAGTTACTGATGCTGTGGCTGGAGGTGGGTCCATACATGGCTCTTGCATGTGCAAGAGTGAAAAGGAGCGTCAGGTTGGATAACCCCGCACGTGCTCTGCCAGTACGTCGGTCCAGCGCCACCAACTGTGACACACCCCCAAAGGGACTCTGCTCCTTCCTAGCATTGAAACAATCTTGTTTCCTAGGGATTTGCTCTGCCATCTTGCCCAAAGGTAACTGCCTCCTGTCTGTGCTGTTGTATGCTTCTAATCAGGAGGCACCTCTCTGCGTCGCGCGGTCCAATTTTCCACTTAACCATTTACCTGGGGACGGCAACTCCTTCCCCTCTGGAAAGGAGAGATTATATTAAATGGAAGCAAGCATCTAATCGAGGTTATTGCACTTTGCTGTGAAAGTGCAAGTGACTGCTAATGTGAATAGGAAGTTGTGTGCACACATGGAAAGAGAAAAGACAAATATTGATTGTGCAGGAAAGCACTGGAGACTTACGGCCCAAGAACCAAGGAAATCTCCAGTTGTCTGGCTTCATTCTTGTTTTTTCTTGTTTCTGCTCTTCTAGAAATGTAGCTTTTATGTCCACTTGGAGAATGAATGAATTTTGAATCTGCTTAGTAGTTTGCATTTGCTATCTCAGGCCAGCGGTCTCCCTTTCGGAAACACGTGGCTCGGAAATGCCCTTCCTTGGAAGTTAGTGCGCGTATCTTACCTCCACTCCTAGAAAATACTAAAACACAAGCTGAGGAAAGGGCTGTGATTTCACAGAGATCAGGTGGTCTCGCATTTGTGGATGTTTTAAATCTGAGAAATGGTATATGACACTTAGAGGAAAGGGGTGCATGATGTATAAAATGAATGCTTTCTAGAACATAGAAGGAAAAAAATAGTATACGCCAGGCAACCAAAACGTAAGACGTCCTCGCTTGCTTGTGATAACTAGCCTTCCTTCACCTTGTTCATCAGGTCATCTGAGCACTGCATCCTCTCTGAAGCATTTCGTAGCAGGACACCAGAACCTGGTTAAAAAGAAAAAAAGGGGAGGGGGGGGGTGGCAATGCAATAGAATAATTACAACATTAATGAATAACCTCCAACAATATTTTTGACAGCTATACCAAGTGCTGGTTGGCTCATTTCTTAATTGGCGATTGATTTTTTTTTTTTTTTTTTTATGCCGACCTAGAATGAACAAATAAAAAAGGGGTTCCAGTAAAAAAGAAGAAAAAAATACACCTATAGATAGATAAATAGCAGGGGCATTACTGTTCACTAGCAGAATGGGGTTCAGCCATCTGAGCCCTCCACGTTCTGGTTGAGCTTAGACGTGGCCAAGCGACCACCCTCAGCCGGTGGAGGCAGCGTGGCAGGCAAGCATCCGCCGTCCTAGCCGGCTGCCACGTAACCCGTCAAGACTGACAGCAAGACTCCAAGCTGAGCTTGGTTTATTTTGTAATGCTCATACATTTTCTTTACTGGACAGACTTTTAAAGTTTAGATAGACTCGTTTTTTAAAGATGCGGCTAACTCACTAACCGGAGGGCCTCTTGTTCAGAAAATAAGCAACTAGCCACGGACACGACGTTCGTTGGGATCCAGCGCAACGTCAGGTGGGAGCAGCTGATGGACAGAGCATGTCACGGGCGTGCACGCCGTTTTCAGCGTTCGAGATGAAGGTAACACATTTCCCCATCGCCGCAGGCTCGGCCCTCGTCTTCAGCAACTGCCGTCTCGGCACGGCAGTCGCCTTGTTGGTAAAAGCGGAAGGCAAACTACGTTGAGCGGTGACCCCAGTCTTCGTGAGGTCCAAAACAGCGAGTCGCAGAGGTCTGACACATCTGCCTCCCACCTGGCGAGGCCTGTCCAAGATCTTGCGTGGTCGTCGTCTTCTGCTGGGCCTGGGGGGACGGGGCTGTGCCTGCAAGGGATTTAGTGTTCAACCTGGCCCGGGGCCGTGCGCTGGTTCCTGAAAGAGCAGCCGGGCACGGGAGGTTTCTGACCGGGTCTCCTTCCAGTGCTCGTGTAGACGGCGCCGTGGTTTCCTGAGAGGGGGGTAAGGGGCCGGCGCATCTTCAAGCTCTTGTTTCTCAGTGGGGCCCCGATCCTGCTCCTCCTCCAGCCGAAGCCGGTCATGTGAGGACAGGGGTAGTTCTGGGAGGGCCGGCCGCAGGCAGGGTCGCGCTTGCGCCTCTTTCTCTAATCATTGGCCTCCTGTGGCTCGCCAGCCACCGTAACACAGCAGGTTCATGGCTTGCTTTCTGTACTGAGCATTTTAATACCGTGAGAGATGTAGCGCAAGGGCTATACGTATAACATGACAACCGGGTTTGGAGCCCGCTGTGCTGGAGCGGTAAGTGAGCTCCGAGCCGCTGCTGGCCCCTGCCCTGACATCCGAGCGGGGGGAGCTGGTGCCCCGCTCTGCCCTGTGTCCGCACGTGGCAGCGCAGCGCAGCGCAGGGCCCGGCTGCAGCCAGGCCGCCCAGGCTCGCTAAACACGGTGCGCGGGTCTGGTCCTCCGGGTCCTTTGTGCAGCAGAACAATGGTCCCGGGGCTGCGGTCCTCCTGGCGGTTTCCAGGCGCGGGTCCCCCTCTCAGGTTAACGGGGAGTAGAGCCGCTGGGTCTTCCTCTCAGGGAGCGGGCGAAGCTGCAGCGGGGCCGGGGCAGATGAATCTCGGCTGGTGGAAGTGCCGGGAGGCCCCCCACGGCCTGCGCGGGGCCGAGCGGGTGGGGGCAGGTCCTGCCCCCGG
>NW_017729001.1:34417509-34417960 GCF_001723915.1 Gavialis gangeticus | reverse complement strand
CGAGCACGCCCTGCTCAACGGACAGAAGCCGCTGGCGCTCGGCCTGCTCTCCACCTCTACCTCGACCCCCGACAGCTACGGGCTGAGCAGCACCCACCCCGCCACGCCGGGCCTGGAGCAGGTGCGGACGCCCAGCAGCACGTCCGCGCAGGACGAGATCCACCCGCTGGAGATCCTGCAGGCGCAGATCCAGCTGCAGCGCCAGCAGTTCAGCATCTCCGAGGACCAGCCGCTGGGCCTCAAGAGCAAGAAGGCGGAGAACGGCGACGGCGACCTGGGCGCCTGCTGCCCCGACGGCGGCAAGGGCGCCATGAGCACCATCGACCTGGACTCGCTGATGGCCGAGCACAACTCCACCTGGTACCTGCCCGGCGACAAGGCCCTGCTGGACGGGCCGGACGAGGACAAGCCCGTGGCGCCCTGGGAGAAAGCCAAGCCCCAGAACCCCAGC
>NW_017729001.1:34401514-34412509 GCF_001723915.1 Gavialis gangeticus | reverse complement strand
GCGGGGTTGCAGGCCCTGCCCGGCCTCGCGCGAAGCGGGGTGTTGTGGAAGGTAACAGCCCGCGGCAGAGCGCGGCCCTCCCTGTAGGGCGCCGGGGTATTGGGAGAGGTACCGGGAGCCCGTGCCCGGCAGCGAGCGCTTCCTTGCTCGGCCGGGTTGTCAGAGTGTGTTGAACGCTGCAGAAAGGGAGCCTGGTGCCGCTGTGGCGAGGGGGGCCTGACACGTTTAGCACAGAGGCAATGTGACATCAGATTCAGGGGTTTGGCAGGATAAAACTTGCTGAGTTGGCAGATGTTTAATTTCAACCTGACTCTTCATTTGCCACCTCCTTGGGCATCTAGAGGGCATCGGAAAGCCGTAGGCTGAGAAAAATGTATCGGTGGAGAGCGGTTGCTTATAAAAGCTACTTAACAGAGAGATGACTTCGCATTCGATGGGCTGCTCTTTTATTGTATCCGGGCCGGCTTTCCCGAGCTCTCTCCTGGCGTGTGTGCGTGTGTTATCTGTAATCCGCACGCATGTATATCAGAGGTGCGCGCGTGTAGACGGGTCACCCTAGGCAGCTCTGGCTGCATGCATAATTTAAGCAATGGAAACGTGGTATTTGTGTCTTGAGAAGCTGATGTTTCATCTCCTTGAGTGCCAGCTGGAGTCAAATCTGCCTCCTCCAAAAAGTTGCGTTTTTGCAGCTGGTTTTATTAAGCCGGTGTTTTAGGTAAAGGGAGATATTAGGACCCTGAAAAGGCAGCCGGGGAGGAGGGGGTGGGGAGTTTGAAAACTTGGTGCATTCCTGCTCCCAGTTCGGGTTGGCTTTCCAGCTTTGGTTTTCCCGAAGCATGAAAGCTACCCCCACTGTTTGTCTCTTTGTTCGTGTTTAATGCCCAGCTCAGGAGATTCTCATTTGAAGCCAGCGTGTTTAGCATGCACAGCAGACTCTAGGAAGCCCATCAGCATTCTCCATGCTTCACCCAGGCAAGGACATAAATTGGTTTGTTTGGGGCCTTTCTTTTCCATTTTTAAATGGAGTTGCACACAGCATCCTTCCTGGCCCCTTCTCTTTTATTGTTTCTTGTACACAACATCTAGATCTGACTGGATCAATAGCTAGTTAGCACAAATCACAGTTCCTGTCACTTCTACCTTGCCAGACTCTAACACAGACACAGGCACACTCTGCACTCTAATTAAAAGCAGATTTGGGGGTGAAAACGAAACCAAGAATTTAGATTTTAATATCTTGGAGTTGAAAAAAAACCACAGCGATGTTGCATTTTGTCTTGGGTATTTTTTGCGTGCATGCGACACGAGCTGTTGAATTTGCACACGCGCACACGCGCAATCCCCCTACGTGGATGTTGATTGAAAAAGGTCCGGTTTGCTAATCACTGGTGCTCTTGAGGAAGTGGCTTCTTCATTTCCTTGTCATGCTGATCATAAATGCTGTAGGAAGAACAATTCATCACTCCTGTGATAGCTGTTCTCGCTTTCAGGAAAGCTAACGAGTCTCCCTGTGTCAGGATAAGTTTTGCTGCTGCAGAGGCTGATCTAAGTCTGTAACGCCTGAGAGATGTATTCCTTGCCCTTTCCCTTTTTCCTGGTGGGGAGGTTTAAATGGGCACCCCTTCCAGGCCGGCAGGAGAAGCAGCAAATTCACTGTACTTAGTGGATGCGGTGATAGGAGACAGTAGGTGGGTTATTTTCCACTGTAAATGAGAACCGATTCACTTTTGAATCCTATCCTTACGTGTTCGCTGCTGTTAAAGGAAGGGGTTTTATGCATCACGTGACTGAAGTTTGCAGCATTTTTAGTCGCCTGGAATTTGCCTAAAATAACATTTGTTACAATTTGCAGTTGTGCGCATGTAAAACAGGCGTAAGTTCTTAAACATCAGTGGTTTGGATTCAAGCATTAGCAGCATGTAACCCAGTCGAGGGAGAGAGGACCTGCATTTATTATGGCTTTTAATTTTATTAGTATTCTAGTACTCTGATTTCTCAGACGTGCTTGCTGAGTTTCTGTGTATGCAGCATACCCGCTGGGATATGGGGAGGAGAGAGAACCTCCTCTGGTTTGTACGTAATGTAAAACTACTTTGGGCTGCACTGATTCTTCTGGGCACTTCTTTAGGGAGTTCAACATGGTGTGAACTGGAGGGGTTTGAACTCCTGGACTTTTGAAATCAGCACTCCATATTCTCCAGGTCGTTATCAAAAGTGTGTGCGCGCGCGCGCGCGCGTGTGTGCAAGAGAGGGAGCGCGAGAAGGGAGGGGATTTGAAGATCCGGTTTTGCTGGGATTCTGGGAATTTTTAAATGAAGTGTTTTCTAACGCTCAGTAGACGGGGATCGCTTCAAACGTGCTGTTAACACCCAAATTACCGGAGGAAAACTTGTTTGCGTGTTGCCCTGGCTGTAGAGGTCTGCCCTGGTTCTGGTCAGCGATATCAGAATAGAGATTGGTCACATCTGTCACATTTTGCGTGAGCAGTGACTTAATGGGTAGATGGCAGGACGCAATGTCAGGATACTTGCGTGTTGTATGCGCGCTTAAATGTGCGGCCGTTCTGAAACGAGTGTATTTGTGAAACTTCATGTTTTTAGAAGTTTCATCCTATTCTCTTTGCTTTTATAGTTCTTTAAAGTAGGAATATTTCTAATATAAAGTTCTTTGTACTGAGGTGGCCCATGTGCCTCCCTGCACCCCAACCCCTGCCCCCTCCTTCCCCTCCCCCAACCAAAATCAAGCCCCACAGGCTGGATATAATTTAATGCCTTTCACTGCTTTCCACCCAGCACTTAAATGTCCTTCATTATTAACTGAGTCACTGTAAAGAAATATTGTTGACTCTTAACACACAGCTCAGTGTAGGGAGGGACCAGACCCAGTGTGGTTTTAAAGCTCAGCAAGAATTTATTATGGCTAATTTGACTAAACTAGGAAAACCGTGGCTTGAATGAAGTTGATTAATACATTCTGGGAGGCCAGTAGTTAAGTTCTGGGAGGGTTTTTTTTCCCCCCCCTGTTGAAATTTTGAAGGTCCATATTGATGCCTTCACTTGACATTTGCACCGCGGGAATATGTAACCTAAAACCACGCAGGTGTTAATCGGGGAGAATGTAAATAGATGTGGTTACCCTCTGTGGCTCTCGTAAATGAAAATGGGCAAATTCCAAGGCATGTCCAGTCCACTCGGTTTTACGTTTCGATCTATGGCTCTTTGCTAATTTTTCATAGTAACGATGAACGTATTTTTTGAGCAAGGCCACCAGCATAAAACATTAACCAGCCAATTACATTTGCACATTTCTACTAAGTATTAATGAGCCACTGAGATTGGCTGCTGGTCTTTGTCATATAGATGCTTTCTTTCACCTCCCCGTATATTCTGTGGTAGTTTAAAAAAATATATAAAACCAAACCGGCTGAATTCTTGGAGAGGCTTTACCAAGGGAATACATTTGCTTATTAAAACAGAGTTTGTCAGAATTCCTGTGGGGTGGTTCAAACGCATAAATACCATTGCGTGCCGTATCTGATATGAGATTCATTTGTGCTCTAATAAGGATTATTGGGAATTAGTTCACTCTGGCCAAACGCGCTGTACTTTAACAGCAGTGAATTTGTCTTACTCCTATTGCTGTTGTGTCTGTTTGATAGAGGTATTTAAACTTCCAGGAGGAATTTTAACAGTTACCAGAAATGCAGCTACCTTTGCCAAGAAGTTATGCGATATACACTGTAGATATGAAATATCCATCTTTAATAAACGATCTGGGTTAGTGGGCAGGCTTATGGGTAGGGAATACTCCCTCTGCAGATTGTAAGGAAGATTTCAGCGTGCATTTAGATTTGGATTTAATGCTATCTTTCTAAACCATTCTGATTGTATTAAAAAAAAAAATCTGCAAGATTGTTTGTGGCCGGTTTTGGCTTCATTTGAATGACAATGGCACCATATCATTTAGGCTGCCCAATCACTGGCGCTCAGTATCATTTAGTAGAAAAATGCTCTTGTTCAGAAGTGTTTGTTTCTCCATTATATTCCCAGAGACAAAATATTCATAGGTTTATCTGTCAAATCTCGGAGACGGGGCAAGGGAGAATTTTCACTATCAACTGCTGTGACTATTTTTGACAATTTTTTTTTTAGTGCAGAAAGTGTGTGGATTTATTGCCCTTTGAGTAACTTATGAGCATTTTAGGGTTCCCCCCCCTTTCTTCTTACTTTTACATGTTTTTTCCTTTACGTGCTTCAGCCCAGAATAGCAGATATAACATCATTTTATTGAAAATTAACACCAGTTCAGACTTGGCTTCCGATGGGCTATTAAAACAAAACAAATTTATATTATTAGGATGAGGTTTAGTTAGGGGATTACCTGAGTAAGGAGCTTGTGTGCACACCCAGACTGGGGAGCACGTGTGTGTCAGAGAGAGACACTAAAGACATTTGGGCAGGTATTTTTTAAATTCACAAAGCTGAATGTTCAGATCTTGATGAGTAAAGGGAACACGATGAAGCTAGATACTAAGGTAAAAGCGGGGCGTCGTTCTCCTGTGTGGTTCTATTGCACAGCATCTCTTTTCAGTTGTCTGTGTGTAATGTATGGGGTTTTTTTCTAACATGGTTTTATTTATGCTTGGACAATTTACTATAAAAACTGTAAGTCAGGATTTTTTTTTTCCAAGAAAAGAGTTAGTACTAGATGCTACTCAAAGGTACTTCTGTTCCTTTGTTGCTCCTGAGTAACAAATGCTGATTTTTATATGGCACCGAATGAAAGAGTGACCTAAAAATAAACACCCTTCTGATGAGTGTAACAATCAAATCCTCGCCTCCCCAGTTTCCTGGGCCAGCATGAGGGCTCTGGTACAGCAAAATGCTTTTATATAGGCACATAAAATTTTAGTACTAGACAAATGACTCCTTCATTATTTACTGTGGATATTTATAAGTAACTATGTGTACGCCGGTGTGTGTGCGCGCGTGTGTGCACGAGACAAGTACAGGTCTGACAAAAATATACGATGCTGACTTGTCAGGACTCGGTAGGATTTTTCCCCCCCATATTCCAGAAGCTGGCTGTATTGTTGTTTAAACAGACTCTTCTTGTGCCGGAGCAAGCATTTATTTATTTATGTATTTTCTTTTTTTCTTGATGCAAAACTTCCCGGCGGTCGCCCAAAACAGTTGCATCACTGGTTCCTGGGCCGCATTTAAAAATCCCTAATGTAATAGGTGAATTCTTGGGGAAAGCGATTGTTGCCTGTTCTGTAACCACTGTAAAATAGATCCTCTTGACCATATTTTCAGGCTGGAAGGCTTCGTATGCATAATGGCATAGATAATCTATGTCAACCTCAGAATACCAATCGGGAGCCGGCCTCTAATGCAGGCGCTAGCAATCATCCCATCAAATTACGCTGGCTTCTTGTCTTGGAAATGAAAAAGAGTTGTGTGTGTCTTTTCAGGAGGAAAATGTATTCTATTTGGGATCGCTCTTCTTTTTTTTTTTAAGTTTTAAGTAAGATGAGTTGAGCCGTATCGTCTTAAGAGAGGCTTTTTTAAAAAAAATGTGCTTCGTTCATTAGGGTTGGACTCGGGGCACTTGGTAGTCCTCTTTTTCGTGGGCTTTGTTACATGAAGGCCTTCACTTTGGGGAGAAGTGGTACAGAATGGGATGTATTATCTGAAATTGCACTGAAGATCCTTTTGCTTCATCTTAGACATGTAAAATCCAGCCTGATTTTTCCGCGCCATAGTTATGTTATCCAACATTCAGTCTTTCAAATAGATATTAAACAGATTTTTTTTCCTCTCGCTTGTAAGTGGAAGTACGCGCCGATGTATTAATTATTAATGCTGTCGCTACAAAGACATGAATATCTTCTGCAGTTGGCTGCTTTTTGCTCTTTGAAATTTCTTTTGCATTATAGTCTTGTTAAAATATTGCTAATTACCAATACCGCCCCCCCACCCTTTTTGCAGAAATACGCCACAGAGAGAAGTTTCTTGCAATTTGAAGCATGTTTCAAGCAGGGTAGGCCGGAGCTCCGAAGTCAAACACCTTTTACATTGAAGACTGTAAATTTAACAGCTGGAGGTCTAATCCATTAATTTTAACAAGCTGACTTTCATATTACTTCAAAGAGAGCCTCTGAGATGATATTGCATTGCAAAAAGCCCAGTCTTTGTTTTGCTCTCCTGCTTTCAAATGACAAAAGGCCACAGACGTGGGGAAAGCATTTAGGTTTCCCTTACTTGGCGTAGTTGGTTGTGTGCCTTGCTGGTCCGTAAGCGTGCTCCTTTCTGACTGTACTTGACTAGTGTTGCACTTAGCCTCGTTTCAGAAGCATTGCCACTCATTTTATTAGTGTTTCTCTGACACTTGTTTTCATTCCTCAGTTATCAGTACCAGCCCAGTGGTTGGTTTAAGAGATCTCGGATTTGTTCAGCACGGTATAAGGGGCTTGTGTCTCTTCAGGAAGCCTTGTGTAAATATACAGCGTGCTGCTTTTGGGTGGGACTGGGGCTAATCCACTGGTACCCTTTCCAAGGTGAGCTTCCAGTAAAGTTCTTGCCACGATGTGGGGTGGTGATGATGGATTTGGAAGTGGCGGCTCTTACGTAAAACTGTTCACTCCCAGCGATGCACGCGCGCATCAGCCATTAGCAGTTAGTAAAAACAGCCGCTTGTCTGTATGTTAAACTTTTATTGGAAGCATTATTTAGGATGTCTTGTGCTCTTACCATTGTTACTGCTTCTCTGTAGTATTTTAACTGGAAGAATTGCAGTGCCTGAAGCTGCAGCTTCTGGATTTCTGTGAGGCTTTGAGGGTTGTTGGAAGAAGCCCTCTCTGGTTTGGCTTGCACAAATCTGGTCGTGTTTAAGCGCGACAATGATAGATTTTGCATTAAAGTAAATAGACTGCTTTTGAGATTAGACGCACAGACAACGTGTGTACGAGGCCTACACAGCTCTGCTAGCACTTTGCTGCGCAGTGTCTTATTCCAGGGTCCACTTCACATCTTTTGTCTAGATGCTAGGCTGGCTGCTTGCACTTCTATGCATTTGGCTTGTTTTAACTTCTGCTCAATATTTAGTGCATCTGAAAAGCGAGACGATGTGAAATGATTTGCAATATAATTTTCCCCTTTATTTGGATACGGGTTGATAGGCCTTTTGGGACTTGATGTTCATGATTACAAGGAAACATTTAATCAGTCAGTCAATATGAGGAAGGATATTTATGTGGTAAATTATATCTTTAAAAATTAAGGCTAATGTTAACAAAATTTTATAAAGAATCTGGATTGCTGATAAAAAGATTCTAATGCTGAAGAAGGGCTGCCCTTTGTAGCAGTGGGGCCAGTGAAAAAACATTTCAAACCTAATAAAAATCCTTCCTTAGTTTAGAATTAAGACTTTAAATTTCCTTAGGAATAGAAAAGCATGTGCAAACAAGTGGGTAGGTGTCATACTATTTACCATTTAAAACAAATTATTTTGCAACCTGTTTGGTGGCAAAAGTAATAAATAACTTGGTCAGTAAATACTTGGAGATGAAAACTGTACTAATATAATTAGGAGGCTGGAATTTTAGGATTTTTCTATCTTTTTTTTTTTTTTTTTTCCCTTCCAAAAAAATTTTTTTTTATTTTTTTTCTTTATTTTTTTACTTATTTTTTTTTTTTTTTTTTCCCTTCCAGAAAAACTTTTGTTCACATTCTGTGTAACTTCCTATTTCGTGACATTTAAAAACCTTTCAGTCTTGTGTGAGAGAAGTGACAAAACTTGAAGGATGGAAATAGTGGAAGGAGATTCTAAAAAATAAAATGAGACCGCGCCGCAACCACGGAGGTGTCCCGGGGGATGCTGTGCTGCCCGTGCTCTCCGATCCACTGGTCGAGATGGAGCTTTTGGTTGTCTGTAAGGCTAACGCAGCCACATAGAAGAGAAAAGGGGTGTGCGTGAGTATCCCATCTCTTGGCTAGATGGCCCAGTCGGTCAGTTCATTACCATTGCACTCATGGAGACTTGGGTTTATGCGTGGCTTCGATTGCGCTGGAAGCTGTTCGAAGGGTCCCATTTTTCTTATTATTTAAAATCATTGTCTTAGTGTCACACATGGGCCTGGCGCGACATGCTGCATGTTACAAATCTGAGAGGCGTTCCCTGTCTTGAAGAATTTCTAGCTGAGTATGATGAGAGAGACGAGCCCAGCACCAGAGGAGAGACCGGTCAGTCCCTGGTGGGCACGCAGCCATGTGCCGAAAGGACGGTGGCATTGAGCACAACTTTTCCGAGTTGGCAGCCTTTGTCCAGGACGTGCCGCGGACTGGAATAGGTTCCCGAGCTGGAGCAGCGTGGCGAGCGCTGTTTGCAGACCAGGACGGAAGTGGCCTGTATCAGGGGCCTGGAGCTCGAGTAGCCCAAGCTGCTGTAAGTTAGAAGTGAGCTGAGTTTGGTACGCATGTGCGTTCACGCCGTCCCAGCCTCTGACTCCTACCGTTACAAAATGCACTTAAGTGTCCTGCAGCGGGAAGAAGTGTGAAAGACCCTCTCGCTCGGTAATTAAGTCTTGCGCGCCAGTTGTGTTTGTCTTACTTCGGGTGGGGAGATCTCTGGAGTCCAACTGTCCTCCTTGAAGGTTTCTCTCCGTTCCCATTGAAGACGGGGAAAGGAAACACAACTGCCCGTGGGTCTGAAACAGGGCGTCTGTAATAACACGCACCCGTTTGCCAGACCTGAGCGATAGCAAAGGAAACCCAAGTGATGTACAGTAAAACCCTGGCAGGAAGTGGGCTCTTCCTTTGTTTAGGAAGGACCCAGAGTGCAGAGGAGCCCCTGGGTGACTTGTTTGACTTATTCTGGTCCATTGAACTGCCTTTTAAATAACAGCAGTAAGTTAAGCATCTTGTGTCCTTTTATTAATGTAGCATAATAGCACCAAGAAGGCTGCGGTGTTGAATACATCACAGATGCGTGAAGTAGGTGGCTAACTTTATGTATTAATAGATGGCTTTAATTTGCATAATGTGCTTTGTTTAATTTTTCCATTGGCTCCAGAATGACGATTTTAAAAGCTCCTTGGTGTACTTGAGGGGTACAGAGACTTCACCCCAAATAGTTTCAGAAGCAGAACAATTCAAGTCAGCCTGCTGTGCAGGATTCTGCTACGTCCTGTCTGTCCTCATCACTTAAAATAATGGTGGCAAAATAAGTGCTACAGACGAGGCAATCCCGAAAAGCTTTAAAAGCAGTAAAAGCAGCGGGTGCACTGGTCAGTTAGCCTGTTAACAAAGAGCCAGTGGTGGGTGCTGGTCCAGGTGTTTTTGACTTGGGTCAGACACAGCCAGTCTCAAACTCCACTTAAAAAACAAGACACAAAATAAAACCAAAGTAATTTTCTAGAGATCAAAATAGCGCCAATCAGTACGAGCATGTGTTGATGCAGTAATCATGCTGTAGCCCTCTTGGCTACCCTTGAGTAGAGGCACATGATGTCTTTCTGTGATCAGAGGAGCAACCGGCGCCCTCGCTGCATGCGTTCTCACGTGTAACTCCTAAGTTTTCAAGGTGTGTGTTTGGGGGGGGGATCTTTCCAAATATAATTAAAGACTAGCACGAGCCGTTTGGAAATAGGAAAGACCACACAGATGTACAGAAGCAAAATCCTTCTTGATTCTTTTGTTCCAGTCAGTAGAAAGTTTCAGAGCATCAATTTTTAATTCATTGTAGCTGTCTGCAAAACAGGTATGGGTTTAGTTGGTATGCTCGCTGTGCTGGGAGATGGAGGCAGTGGTCATGTGAAAAGTTACAAATTGAACCCTATAGAAACCACCAAATCCTTGGAGTTACTAACAGCTTCAACTTGTGCGCGTACAAAACGGTACCAAATATTCTTGTGTAAAGAAACGTGTCCTGCGGATGCATCGTGCTAACACACTTCATTGCTTTTGCTTGCTTGGACTGACACACATCCAAGAAATGACATACGTGGGGCTTCAGAAATGGAGAGGAGCTTGCTGCTCTCGCTGCATCGGGTCGCAAATCTCCTGTATTGCATGAGCAGCTTGTTGTAGTCCTACTTCTGATTTCTCTGACAGTGGCTAATGAGAGTATAGCTTCAACTTGCTGCCTGCCAGTTGAGTGCTGCAAATCTTTGCTTCTATGAGCTGACAAATGTTGCCTTTAAAATGTGTTTGTTTGTTTTTTTTTCAGAGAGTGATTATGTTTTAGTCCAAATAATTACCCAAAGCCTTTCACATTTGGGTAATTTCTTTAAAATCCATTTATACAAATGACTCTCAAATATTTTTCAGTTGCAGAAAAGAGTAGGTTGAAAATCTCTTTCTTGAATCGGGCGCATATGAACTTCAAGAGCTGGGAAAACATGCAATTGGAGAGACTGTGATACAATTACATTTTTATGTCTGCCTTTTAAGCCTTATGAAGGGATGGTTGCTGGCCCTAAATTTGGGAAGATTTTAATGTAAACCGTAAAACAGAAGTAGTTTCCTGTAATTACTGCATTGCAGTGAAGACTTCAGCTAGGTAAAGGGGATAAAACTGTTTACTGTCCAGTTGTATTGGCCATTATTGCTGCCTCTTTCTGCTCCTATTTTCACAGATACTTTTTTTTGCTATGCTAATTGTCAAAAAAGCCAGCTGAAGAAATCTGGAGATGAGAATTGTCAAGTGAACAATGCTAAGGAGGTGGCTAGGTTGGTTTTTTTGGTGATAGTTATACTTTTATTCGGGTGCACTACATCTGTATTTTGCTTATATGTGGGACATTGTGTTATACAGTCTAGAACTTAAAATGTGGTGTTGATTTTACGTGCATGCCTGTTCGGACAAAACTTAATAAATAGGCCTGTTTCGTTTTGGGATCCCTTTGACCTTCTCCATGGAGCACATTTCTACTGCTTTTTTTTTTTTTTTTTAATATATATGAAAAAGGTCATAATACTGAACCCAGAGTTACTT
>NW_017729001.1:34391159-34401394 GCF_001723915.1 Gavialis gangeticus | reverse complement strand
TTTTTTTTTTTTTTTTTTTAATATATATGAAAAAGGTCATAATACTGAACCCAGAGTTACTTGTTTCAACTTGCATTGCTTATATTCACATTCAGATTGAAGAAGCTGGTTTTAATGGGAGGGCAGGGACTGGTTTATGATTTAAAACCCAGTTGTGTTCTTTTTTTTGGGTGTGATGGTAACTCCTGGAGGCTGCAAACTACCTGTATCATTTCCAACATGGTAGCACCACGCCATGGTGGTTTTGGATCCTGTTGGGCAGCTGCATGGTGTTCAGCAGCAGCTGTTCTTGCTTCGGGTCTCTAAAAGAAACTACCAAAAATGATTTGAAAGCTGATAGAGTCGATGGGAGTGTGCTCTCCTGTTCTCACTCCATCATCATTTAAAATGTGCTCTCCTTTTCCTTCCCGGTTGTGGGGAAATTCACTCCAAACTGGGGTTGCTTTAATGTTTTTGAAGACTGCTCCTGCTTTCCACTGTGCTCTGGCCCAAATAGTAATGCGAGAAGGGCCCATTACTGAGCTGTAAGAGAATACTGTAAATGGGTTATGCAGAAAAACCATTTAGATAAAAATGCAATTTTCCCTTCCACACGCAGTGCTAAGAATTAATAGCACATTTGTTCTAAATGGGTACTTTCATATTATATTTTTATCCTAATGAAATTCTTTCCAAAACAGGAGTGTTTCATTTAAAATTTTTGAGCAAAATGGATCTGCCTTTATCCCGACCAAACTGGTGTCCCAGTTTTCTGCAGTGGGTTTTTTTTCCCCCACTAGTTAAATCTTGCTGAAAAGGCTGTTACTTCAGAATAATTTGGAACTTTGTGCAAACTCCGTGCGTGCTTGAAAACTGCACCTTTGGACCCAGATACAGGCTCAGTTTGATTCTTCTTTCCGTCTCCTGGATGTAAGTTGCTGGGTATTTCTTATACATGAAATTCCACATTTTGATTTGTTCCTTTCGACTGAATGCTCTGGATGTCAATTGTGTTCTGCCTGCCTCGGTTATGAGCTCTCAGCTCATGGTCGCAAAGCAAGGCAGACACTAATATGTCACTTACTGAGTCATTTTTGCAAGAAATACTACGAGAGAGAGAACTACCAAAGCCAAAGGTTAGATGGCTACTTTGTGGTCTCCGCCGAGTTTCCCCTGTGAGGGTGTTGGGAAATAATCCATCTTTTTAATAAACCCACAGCACAGATGGTTCCCTTGAATGCATCATTATATGTGACTATGAGCGAACGTTTTGTGACAATAGTACCCAGAACCATTTCTTTGAATGTTTTTAAGCATCTGTGAAATGATTTCTTAACAAACAGCTTTTCCCCTGGAAGTAAAGAAATACCCAGTGGAAAAGGAAGGTGTGCTGGGCCGGGGGTGCTACAAAGTCCCGCGGGCAGGGAGAACGAAAGCTGCCGCAGAGCCGTCCTGGGGTTCACGGCGCGGCTGCTCTCGTTTCTTAGAGTACCGCACGGCCGGCGCTTTCCATGAAGGGTCGTGGTAGCGGCTTCGGTGCCAAGTGGGTCAGGGCAGCACGTCCCACCCGTCTGTCTGGTCACTAGCCTGTCCTGTGAGGCACGGCCTGGAGCAGGAAACGAGTGCGGGGCTATCCTCGCTGGCTGGAGACTTTGCACAGTTCGGAGGTACGCGCACCCTACTCGTGGATGGCAATAATTCCTCTCCCTCTGCAGTGTTAGCATTATCTTGCTGTTTTCTTTTTAGGGCAATTATATCACAACCAGGCCCCAATGTGCTGCTGTCATTGACTCTAGCTTCATGCAGTCATGGGTCATTAGCCAGTGCATGTGAAAGCCAAGGTATTTTTTCTTCCCTCTGACAGCTTTTCCTTGGATTAGAAGGAACGGTTCCCTGATATGAGTGAGTAATGGTCATTCTTCCATTGATAGAGGTATTCATAAGACAAGCAAGCACATTTGGGTTATAATAGCCTTTCCAGCAAGCATGCTATAGTCATAAACAACCTGTCTCAGGCAACAGAAAATTAAACCTTATATTTGCGCTTTCAACTGGTTCCTCTTTAATAAAAGGGTTTTACTATAACAATTGAGAATAAAAGCTATGTTGTAGGAAAAGGACAAGGTTCAAGCAGATTTTTGCTGCTCAGGCCTGCAAAACCAAACACCACAAAAAGAAAAAACTCAACTCCAAACCCACCTGTTTATTAAAAAAAAAAAAATACAAAATTGTTGGCTGTTCTCTGATCCGAATCATCGACACGCGAATGATGTGTAGCGTGCATTCAGGATGCTGAAGGAGACCACATACCTCGAGAGTCTCGGGCTTCTCATAAAATGCACATCTACTTAGACGGTACCTTTTAGTGGCCCCTTGCTGTGTCTTTTGGGAGAAGTCTGTCTTCAGGTGGCTTTCTCTTTACCGCAGATTTTCTCCGAGACACTAAATAGAGCAAAAGGACGTCGTTCTTCTGCAGAACGCAGGCTGCCCTTTGTAGCGTTTCGCTACGATGCTGATCAGCCGCTGAGGCGTTTGTGCCCTTAATGCTATTTAGAAAATACGTGTGTCTGGAAAGGGCTCTGCAGCGGGAGACCGTTAACTTCCGTGCCCTGTTTTTGTCTCCTCACTTGCATTCAAAACACCTGCTCCTGCTCCTGTTAAAATTAGGAGTAACATTCCTGTGGACTTCAGCGGGTTAGCCCCAAAGCGTGGAGGGGAAGCAGTGGCCAGATTTATTCAGAGTTGTTGGTTGTTTTAAACTGTAGATTAGCTGTTCCCCAAGAATTTAAAGATTTTTAAAATAGTCCTGAGCATCTGTCATCTGGTTGAGCTCAGTGCTGTAGCGGGCAGAGGACGCACAGTCATCCTCTAGGCACGTTTCACAGGCAAACGGAATAAAAAGACAAAGTTCTGGTGATCGCTAAAGACCCCTCTGCAGCTTTCCAAAATGTAACGCTCTTTATTGAGGGGACAAAGTGCTGTATACAAAACCTTACGACTATCTTCAAACCCAGCAGGAAGCAAAATTCAGCATGCATTAGAAATATAAATTAAATAAAAATCCTTGCTGCGTATAGCTGTCTATTCAACCATTTCTTGGTCCTTGCGATTCATCCTTCACCACCTGAAAAAGACGGAAATTGAAATACTTGTGGAGTCATCTAGTTGACTGGTTTGCTATATGCTAGAGCTAATTGCAAAGAATAAACAGTGAAGTATCCCCCCCCTTCAACTCCTGTTTGCAAACTACTAGCAAACCGATTTAAAAATTCTTGAGTACATTATTTAAAATTTATTTTCAAGCTTGTTTAGCAAATAATAATTTTCCTGCAGACTGTAAATTGCAAGCATTTTTTGATTTTTCAGTTCATGTACTCTCTTGGTGAACAGTGTCGTGGCCCGTTCCCTCCCTGGAAGACTTCCATCTAAGCGGCAAGGTGCTAGTTGCATGTTCGGTTGTTGACTCGTGTCTGCACTTCGCAGTGCGGGGTGAAGCCTCCCTACCAGGGAAGAGAAACGTTTCTTACGTAATGAGCTAATACAGCATGGGAGATCAATTGTGTATTCAAAGGCAGAATTCCCAACGTGTCAGTCACTTCGTGTGATTTGCCGAGCTGGTGTAGGGTGGATCACAAATCAGGACTGAATTTTATAATCAAATATGCAATTCAGTGAAGCAGATCATGTGAATTTAAACATTTCAGTTAAACGCTTGCTCTTCGCAGATGTTTGATAATGAAGTACTGATTCTTGGGGGTTTTTTTGGACAACGAAGTCACAAAAATGACAGGACCAAAGTGACTCCTGTAACTAAATATTTGTGAATGATTGTTCTTGCTGCCTGCTCACTTCTAGCATTGGAGAGTAGGTAAAGTCTGACGCATACCAGAACGTTGCTGCTATTATTTTTAGCTAATATTTGTGTTACGATAATGCGTCAAGGTCCCAGTTGGTGTTGAGCCCCTCCTGTGCTAGTCAGGGTAAAAGTGGGTGCGAATATGCCAATTTTTGAATACAGACCTCAATAAAGAGCACCTCATTCACCCCATAAATTCGCGTGTCTAGTCCTTGTGCAGCCATCTTACAATTAGGAAATCCTAAAAGATGGAGTAGTGCAAAAAAAAGCCAAAACAACAGTTGCTTTCTGGCCGGTAGCCGGTGAAACGATTGGGCTACCGTCAGCCCTCCTACGTCAGCCAAATCGTTGTCCCAGGGCCAGTGTGATCTCCTGATGGGAGAAGTTCCCGCAAGGATTTTCAGGATGAAAGGCAGCTGCCAGGCCTGGCTCGCACGGCTTTTCCCTGCTCAGCACACGCGTGCTCTCTCCCTTTCGTGGTGTGGCCCCGTCTTTTGTCAGCGGCTCGGCGCTGGTCGTGGGTGGACCTGGTCCTACCTAACGGTCAGCTCTCGCAGGAGAAATCTTTCCAATGACTTGTTCTACCATTGGTTTCTCTTGACGTGGTGCACAGCTGTAACCGTGATGTAGTGGCCTGTCTTTTCTTTCCAATGTGTTATATTCATCCCCTGATTTCTAGTAGACATTGCTGAAGCTTTTCAACCCCCCCCCCCCAAAAATGAGTGTGTGGAAAAATTTTATTCAGAACAATTAAATTTTTTATTTTATATTTTCTTCCTTTTCAGGATTTTTTTTTAAACAAAACATGAATCACTCTGTTACTTCCCCTCTTATTTTATTGACATTTTGCATTTTTTGTTTGCCATTTCCATTCTCATTGCGGCAGTGCAGAGGATACAAGGGGTTCCCGCCCAGTTTTTTTTTACATTCTGTTGCTTTTCAAAACTTTTGTCACTTTGGAGACATGATAGCATGTCAAGAGGAAAATGGATCTTTGTAATTCTACCACGAACTTCAACTGCAGAGAAGTTTTTGAAAGCATCAGAGTGCAAGAGTGTGGGGGGAGGGAAGTCTAGATTTCTGCCACTGGTTTGGTTGCAATCAGAGGCACAGAAAGGGGGAGAACAGATTAATTTTTCCCTTTGGTGCGCTGTTGTTTTTCCAGAGTTGGTGAAGGTTTGAAAAAGCAGCCTTGAAAAAAGGAGAAGAGACAATGATTAGGAAACCCTGCACAATTCAATCCTGGAAGCTCTTTGTTGAATTGGATTCGAGCCCAAATAGGGAAAAAAGAAAAGAAGACAGAGAGAGAGGAGGACAACCCACATTTACAAAAATCCTGAAAACGTTTTGTAAAAACTCCGGGGGGAAAAAATCCAAATGGTTACGTCCCCAACTCTGTAAAACTAAAATAGATTTGAAATTTCAAAACTGTTTGTGAAATTTGTTTTTCCCATTTCCTGACCAGGCTCAAACTGTGGCTCAGACCTTTTCCCCTTCTTAGCATCTCCTGCGTTACCCGGCAGGCCCGTGGGACTGGCGCAGGCGCGCCTGCCAAGGTTCAAACTAGGTTTGGCTGGGGTGATGTAGTTGGGCTTGGACTAGATGTGACCTCCTGAGGTCCTTCCAGCTCTGGTTATCTTCGGTTGTCTTTCTCCTTTGGATGGTCACTTCAAACCCAGTCCAGGTCAGCGGTGACCAGATTAATTTCTCTCTGGAGCCTGGCTGTTGGTTTACACGGGGGGCAGCGGTGGTCGGTCTGGGTCCCGGTGGCTGAGCATGCGCATTACAAGCCACTGCAGGGACTGGCATTAATTGAAGTCCTCTTGGCCGTCTTGGCAGAGGGGCTGTGGATTGAGTGGTCCTTGGGGACCCGGCTCTCCTCTCACCCCTTCACATCAGAGGTGAGAAACGGTGCCAGGCCTGGGGGCGAGAGACCTGCTGGTTCTCACTTCGCGCCTTAAATGTGTCCTCCTTCACCAGGGCAAGCTTCATATTGGACCCTGGGAGTGGGGAGGAGGTAGGGGTGGTTAGAAAACCCCTTCAGATGTCGTCAAGATTGCAAATTCAACAAAGGCCCCAAGGATTTACCGACACGTGGCGTTCCCGCTCCGTGGACACGCCGGCGGCCCAGGTCTGCCACTGCTTGAGGTGCCTTCCCTCCTGGACAAGGGCGGACCCTGAGCGCTTTCGGGCTGGATCGGTGGGTGGCCATCCAGGAACAGCCCTCGGGGCAGCAACGGCAAGCGAGCCACGCTCCAGCCTGCCGGTCCCGGCTCTGCATCGTTCCCTTGTTGTAACCCGGATGCTGCTTCATGGGCATAAAAGCAACAACACTGGGAAATGACCTCTAAATGGGGCTTGTCCCCTGCATCTCGCTGAACACGTTTGTCGTGCCGGCTCTGAGACCTGGTGATGTTTTTGAACGGGGTTTTGTACTCCCAGGAGTCGAGCAAAGTGCTCAGAAGGGCTGTCTCTGAACGCGCACACAAGGGGAAGGGGCCCTTTGGAGATTAATTAAACAAAAAGGCCTCGCTGTAGATGCAAGGTTTTCCTGATAAGCCACAGCCCCTCACCGAAGTGTGCCGCCAGTTGCTCTCGGAGGAAATCTGAGTGATCTCCCCTTTCTCCTCCTCCTGTCCCCACCTCTCCGTCCTCCCGCCTGTTTGCTTGTGTATAGTTAAGTTTTCTACGCCAGCGAGAAGCAGAGTGGAAATGTCAGGGGTCAGGCTGCAGGCAGGCAGGGGAGCAGTCGGCCGACCGGCTTCAGCTGCAGTCTCCGACTTTCTGAGAAACCCGAGCCGTGTTCCCGGGAAGGTTAACTCTTTCCAGCACAGCTGCCTCCCTGCCCACGGGGACCTCAAGAATGTGTTTAGCAGCTATAACCTCTTAGGATAGCTTCGGGTCCAGGGTTTTCTGGACAGGTGCAAACAGTGAAGTGGTGCTGAGTACAGTGGCCTTCATCCAGCTTCTTGTTGCAGTCTCAGATTGACCCCCCTGAGAAGATGCGACTGCCTGGGTCCTGTGCTCAGGGAGGGAAGCTGCCGTGCTGCTGTTCCAGAGGCGGAAGAGCATGGGATTTCTTTGTGCCTGGCCGTGTGAACAGCCCCGTGCGTGCCATGAAAAGCAAAGCAGGACTTTTCAGAACGGCTCTTGGAGCGGTGGCACGGCACGCCGAACAATAATAAATGAGGCCGATGCACGAACCCCGTTGCAAACCGGCGTGCAGGTCCATGGTGGGTCTTCCGCCTTTGCGTCCCACCAGCACGCCGTGCATTGTCCGGGCTCAGATGCAGACAGCTTAGCCGTTTGCGAGGGAGTGAGGTGGCAGGTCCTTGGGGAGCGCTTGGTGCAGGAACCACAGCACCCCCTTCCCTCTCTGGTGAAATCGTAGCTGTTTTGTCACCCGAACGCTTCGGGTAAGCTGAGCAGGCCCTGATTTCACGTAGCCCTCGGTGGTCAGTAAATTCCCTTGGGTGACGTCCCGGCCCTGTGGAAGTCTGTGGCCGCTCCAGCCCTGACCGCTCTTGGGATCCTTGCCCCCGTACTGGTGCCGCGCTGATCCAAGCCGTCTTGTGTTGCGTTGCCTAGGATGGTGCTGGTGGTACTGGGAGGACTGGCCGTTGTTGAGCTCTGGAATCAGCAGCCTGGCCCGTGGGGGCCGCTGGGAGAGGTGAGGGGGTGGAGGGGGGCCATGTTGCCCCTGTGATTTAGGCACTTTCTCCTTTCGTGCCTGACACCTTTTCGAGTGGCTTGGCAGCGTGGAGGCTGGCAACTCGCCTGTCTTCGGCCAGCAGGCATTTTTGAAGTGAAAATGATAAATGAGAGGGTGTGAAGTGACCGGTGTGGGGCAGAGGGCCTGGGGGAAGGGGGATGTCAGGAGACACTCTCGTGTATGAACCCCTTTCCAAAGTCTCGAGCTTGCCATTGTATAGTTAATGACTTCTGTGACGCTAGCTTTAGGCTGTGCCCTCTTGCACACGTGGGCTGAGTTAGTGTGTGCACACACGTGCCTTGTTGGCCAGGCACAGGGCTACAGAACTCCTCGAATGTGCTGGCTCACATGGTGCAGTCCGTGATAGCGCTTGTGTGCTAAGTGTGTCATTCACACCCACAAAAGCTTGGGTCCCGCTGCTGCAGTTCAGGGCAGCGTCTCCCTGCCATGCGAAGAGAGTGGGCTGCAAGAGCGGTGGCTGAGGCTGTGCCCCGTGCCCCGACGTGTGCTGGGAGAGGCGTGTTCCCTATTTCCAGCCTCCCCTGCATTTCTCACCGAAAGGTCTTTCCACGTAGCCTTTGCTGCGCAAGTCTTTCCTTGCCCCTTTCCCTTGTGTTGGTGCAGCCAAGAAAAGGTGTCACTTGGCTCTGCCTGGAAGGTACTTCTGCCGCGGGGGTGTGCATCTGCAAGTGCAAGGAGAATGGGTTGGGGTCAGCCCTGAGACGCAGGGGGAGTGCAGCAGACATTCAGCCCTGTAGTTGCGGGGGGTTTGTCTTGGCCTCCATAATGAGCGCCATAAAAGCACATGTCTGCAGCCCTTCTCATGCGGGGCCGGAGCAGCTTACGGGCTCGCTTAAGCGTGGGCCCGTTGCGTCTCCCGGGGCCGTCTGGGATTCCAGATGCGACTTCGGGGCGAGGTGCGGAAGTTGATTTCAGTATTCAAATATGCAAGCTGCGCTCAAACCAAACAGCTCCGGATCTTTGTTTGTTGCTCAATAGGCCGTGCACATGAGTGACAAGCAGACACCAGCCCCCAAACGCAGCTTTGTGTGCAGTGGGGGTAGCCAGACCACGGAGAGCCGAGAAGCTGTCCAAGTGCAAGCCCTGCTTGATATGCATTGCAAAAAGACGAGAGCCCTCGGGACAGAAAGGAAATGTCGTTGCTCCCACCTGGCCCCCTGTGAAAGCTGCCAGTCACTATGCGGTTGCTGGGGTCATGTTTTGGGGGATGCCGTGGCACCGCGGTGCCCAGCGGTCCTCTGCTCTGTGCCTTCTCCTGCCGCGGCTGTGTAGGTCGGTGCTCTGGGGGCGCTGGATTTCCTGAGAGCGGGAGTGCAGAGCTGTTGGTTCCCAGCACCAGAGGAGCTGCTTGTCGTCAGTTAGTTTTATCTTTGAAATTATTTTTGGAGATTTTGTGGAAAAGCAAAGGCCAGCTGGCCTGGAGGAGAGCTGGGAGGAGCAGTGCTCTTGCTTTTGGGTTGACAGGAGAGGAGACCGTCCCAGTACGGTCTACCGGCCAACTGCCTGATGTGCTGGGTTTTGAAACCTTAGAGTTGGTTTTGGTTCAAGGGATGAGCATTTGAGGAAAAAATGCAGCTCTCCGAGTTCATCTACACGGAGATTTCTCTCTATAACAGCTGTCTGCTCCCACCACTTTGCTTATTCTGAGAGCTGAATGAAGACTGCAGTGACCCGGCTCTTGGAGGGGAAAATATGCTTATATTCATCCTCTCAATAGCAAAACCTTTGGACTTGGTGAACAAATCTAGTTGCATCTTTTTTCCAGTGGATTTTTCTTGTCCCCAGCCCCCTCTCACACAGCTATGTGTTTCTATCTGATAGTTTCTTTTTCTCTCTCCAGATTTTGTATAAAAATCTGAAGTCCAAGCCTGCTGTAACCTTCATCAGCTGGCAGAGCATCCGCTACCTCGCTGCCTCTTCCTGTCCATTTTAGTGGGGGTTGCAAGATGAAGCAGTGTTTGGTTGGGAGGACTTGGGTTTCTTCATGGGGCCTGGTGGGGTGCTGCTTTTGGATGTCTGACTCCTTATGTAGCTAGAAATAAGTAAGAGCAAAATGATCAGTAAGTGCATTGTGAAGGCGTTTCTGGTCTAGAGGAGTGAGTTCTTCCCCTCCCGCCCCTGTTCCTTGCACATGGGTGGCCAGCACCTGTCTGCCCGCCCTGCTGTCCATTGTGCGGGGGTGCTTGCATGTGCAATGCCATTTGGTCTGTGTCTTGCTGAGTGGTGAAATCCTAGACAGTGAGAGTTGAAGGGAGTGCCGGAGGTCACATCTAGTCCAGCCCCCTGCTCCAAGCAGGACCGGCCCCAACTACATCATCCCGGCCAAGGGTTTGTTGAACCAGCCTTTAAAAACCTCCAGGGATGGAGACTCCACCACCTCTTTGGGTAACCTTGTCCCAGTGCTTCGCCGCCACCCTCCTCATCCTAATATCCATCCTAAACCTCCCTTGCTGCAACGCGAGCCCATTGCTCCTTGTCCTGCCATCCGTGGAAATGGATTGACCTCCTTTCGATTTTAGGAGAGACGGCTTGCAAGGGACTCCTTGTCTAGACTGCGCCTTGCGCACCCAACCGCGTGTCCCTGGTCGATGTTTCCAGGTAATCCTGAAGAACAGATGGGACAAAGCAGGCCAAGATGCCAGGTGTGGTTTCCTCTCGGGTACAAGA
>NW_017729001.1:34381887-34386159 GCF_001723915.1 Gavialis gangeticus | reverse complement strand
CGATGTTTCCAGGTAATCCTGAAGAACAGATGGGACAAAGCAGGCCAAGATGCCAGGTGTGGTTTCCTCTCGGGTTCAAGACCCCCGCTGGGAACTGCGGTTGTACTTCCACCACTTCCCTTGTGCTGGTGAGGTATAACCCAGAGTCCTAGCGTGTGCCACAGCCGGAGATGTGCGAGGCCCGTGGGAGCTATTGACTTTGCCTGTGGCAGTTGCGTACTGCAGTCCTTTGTAATTGTGAATTATAGCTACAGCAGAGGCACCTACCAGGCAGGACTGGGGAGGACTCGGAGACGAGGCAGGGCCTGAAGGGAAAGCCCGAAACACGGGCAAACGGCTTGTGGTCAGGGGTCATCAGCTACTAAGCAGCGCTTGCTGCAGCACTTAGGGCAGACAGTACTTTTAAATCTCTGAAAGCATTTAGGTGTTTCCCTTGCACTGATTTTAGTGGGAATCAAGGACCAAATTCCCCTTTTAAAATTCAGCCCCCTGGACCCATCCCTTCTGAGCACGAGGCGCACCCTCCCACAGGAGGGGGAGGTGGGGCAGGGATGTGAATCGTTTTTATGCTAAGTTTAACACGAGCTCGTTTTCATTTTGTACCCTAAAACTAGGCAACCTCAAATGAAGGCCCGTGAAGGGAGTCTGTTTCCTTTCACTGTGTTTTCAGTTCATTTAAGGAAAATAGATGTTTTAAACTGTAATATGTAGGGTTTAAATCGCCTCCTTAGTGTTGTCATTTCGGTGCGTTTCCAGCAATTATGTAGAAGCTGTTTCAGGGATCTGGAGAGAGGGAGCTGGGATTTACATGTTTCTCTCTCTGGTTCACTCTGTGCATAATGACCATCTATTTGTTGCCTTTACAAACTCCATTTATACACCCACTTCCCTTGCCAGTGCGAGTGGGCATTTTAATGCTATTTTTGGAAGCTGGTTCTGCGCACTGAACCCACATTAGACTGAAAGTAATATTAGTACTTCTGACCTGGGCGTCCTCGAGATGAAATGAGCTGCAGCAAAGCTTGCTGAAATGATACGACTGGTTATGGAGTGAACTGACTGTTAAAGTAAATATTGCTCTTTCGGTTACCGTATTGTGGTTGATGCGAATGGTTATGTCCACATTTAGCCTGCAGACCCGTGTTCACGAGCCAGTATTGGACCTGTTTTTCATTATTTATATACATTTAAAGGCGACTTTGTAACCGGAAAACAGCAGGCGAATCAATACGGTCTGCTTTCAGGCCAGTGCTCCTTTCCCAAGACCTCTTCTTTAAGGCTGCTTAAAGCTTCTCAGCAACTAATAACAGGCTTTCGAGGCTGTTGCATTATTGGGGACCGGTCGGTAGGTGGCTCTTGGGGGAGGAAAGGGGCTGTGAAGTAGAGTCAAGTGTATAGAAATTGCAGGCATTAGTCATCATTAATAGGCTCGGGTTCTTGCTAAATGTCAGGGTGGCAATTTAAAGCCGTGCACGTAAGCACGGTTTCTTGCAATTTTGCCCTGTCCTGAAATCTTACTGAGCGGTGCCCAGGAGCAGGTTTCAGTGACATGAACCAAGATTTAACCATTCCTTGGGGCTTTTATGGGGTCAAAATCCTGCCCTGATTTCTTTCTTTCTTTTTATTTATTTATTTTTTGCAAAGGGGGATCTTTGTGGGATGGCACCGGCATGGGGCATCACTTGCTGGGAGCCACCCACATGTGCGGGGCCAAATTAAAAACATTGGGTGCAAAAGCCAGCAATTCTCAGCTCCTCCCAGGGTATGCGAGTGGCTGCTTGCAATAAAAAAAAAAAAAAAACGAGATTAAAGTACTTAAAAGGCAACTGAGTGAAGTCAGCTAGCAACCTGGGGAATATCTGACCCATGAGCCAGCATGCCCTTCTGCAGTGGGGCTCTCCTCTGCATACTGAATGCGGAGCCCCCCGTAACGCCCTGGCTCTAATCTGCTTTCCTGGAGAGCTTATAACGCTTCCTCTCCTCGCCACCGGTTTAGGATGCAGCTGCGAGAAGGTGGGAGGGTGGGCCGCAGCGACGGGCTTGCTGCCAAGCAGCTACGCGGCCTGGCCTGGGTTTTCTTCCCTGCGTTCCCCAAGCGAGAACGGTTTGGGGGGAGACCCTCTGCAGGCCTCTCCTGACAGACGTCAGCCCCCTCGCGCAGACTGGCGGGGACGGGGGAGCGCGCTGCCGAGTGTGGAAAGCTGCTGCTTCGAGCGGGAGGTCGGTGGGAACACGGCACGCTTCCTGGGGGGGCCGCGCAGCTCCGAGCGCTCGTCACCTCCATGCGAGGGGCAGCATCGCAGTGGGCCGGCAGGGGTTTTATGGGCACGACTCTTCCTCTGCGGACTGTGTTTGCACAGTGTTTGTGCACGCCGCCCACCTGCCATGAGTCATAAGAAAGGTCTTTCTTTATTGCCTGGTCTTGGCACGCTCAGGCACTGGGCAGGCACTTGGTGCTCCCAGTGGGTTTCGTGGCTTCCCAAGTGGCAGGATACAGTGGCATTGGCTGCACTGAATTCCTAAACCAGCACAGGCTTTCTGTTGGACCTTGCAAAAGTGGCTTGGGGTTTGCAGGTGGGCTTTGGGAAGAGGGGGTCATGACCTGGGTGTAGCCCCACATGAGACCTCTCTGTCCATGAAACCAATATAGACCAGTTCCACGGGGATGAGCTGCTGGTTGCGCGTGCAAGAGCGGGTCTGGTTAGATAACGAGTGGGGCCTGTTGTTTGCGAGTCGGTGGCGGACACGACCGTGACTCGCCTGCCCGGGAGCGCAGCGGGACCAGAGCCGTGGCGCAGCGTGGGCTGTCCTAGCGGCGTCCGCTGGGAGCTGTGGACCGGGTTCCTCGGTCCTGTCCGGCCGGGCGGTGCAGTTTCTGGTTCACGAACTTGCAAGCAGGCGGGCAGGCACAAGCGTGTGAAGTGACTGGTGTGCTCCAAGCCAGCCCCTGGGCTGAGAGGTGATGTGTTCAGCTGAAGGGACGAAGTGGAGGAGCCCAGAAAAGTGGAGCCCATTTCAAAGCTGCCTGTTGTCCTTTCCCATAGGGGCCGTGTCCCTCGCCCGCAAGGCAGTGGGGCGCAGGCCTGTCCTTCCCACCCCTGCGGTCCCCTAACAGGCACCAGTCCTTTCTCCCCTGCTTCCAGCTGGAGGTCACCCTGCACTTTGAGCTCAGTGCTGCCTCTGCCACTCCCCCAGTTGGTCATTTCTCTGCTCGCGGAGGTGACCACCAGCACCGGATTGGGGCCGCGTTAGCAAGTCGAGCGCATCCAAGAGCCCCGCGTGCCTCCCTGCCCGCTCACGGCTGCAGCGTGCTCGCGATGCTGGTGAGGAAGGTGGTGTCCCGCCATTAACCCTGCCACACCCCCAGGGCCTCTTCGCTCCTCCCGTGGCTGTTCCTGGTGGACACAAGTGGAAGGAGCAAAGAATAAAGTGGAGACGCCCTTTTGCAACGAGCCTTCGCTCGCCTTTATCTAACCTGTGTGCAAGCGGCGAGCGTCGGCGGAGCCCCTTGCCAGCTCGGAGAGCACGGAAAGCAAAGCAAACATCTTTGCAACATGGTCTGACACACACTCCCTTTAGAGCGGCAGGCACCTCCAATTAATCATCCTGTCCGGGGAGGAAGAAGCTTTGAAGATTAGGGGACACTTGCCAAAGCTGACGGCTGAGGAAGAAGGGTGGGCACTGGCTCAACATTAAGGGTATATGGGCTGGGTTCCCAGCTGGGCGAGCAGTGGCAGCCCTGGCTTCTCACTTTCCCCTTCTACGCGGGTGATGTCTCTTCTGCGCGAGGCAAAGTCGGATGCTTTCACGAGCAAAGCTCGCGGTCCGGCATTGCGGGTAGGTGAGCAGGACGGGGCAGTTTTGCTGTGCGCTGAACTTTTACCGAGGAGCCCAACGGCCTTTGTGAGAAAAAGCTTTTACCGTGTCAGTCGCCTGGTTATAAAAATTCTTAGGCTTGCTGCCTGTAATAAATCCAGGGGCTGGCTGAGCCAAATGACTTCTTGAAAAGTTAATGGCCAAGATGCGGGCGATGCCCTGGAGTTGAGGAGGTCTGTGCGTGCAGCAAAGGGGCGACTCCCTGTTGAGACCGTGCACGTCGTCGCGAGCCGTGGACAGGCCGTGTCCGCCCCGCGGAGCTGCCAGGCCGGCTCGGTCTTTTCCTTCAGCTGCATCCGCTCGGTGGCAGGTGAGCACGGGAACGTGCCACGCGCCCCTTTCTCGTGGGCTTTAAAGAAGGGGCCAATGTTGCGCAGAAACAAGGGGCGAAAACCA
>NW_017729001.1:34364724-34376887 GCF_001723915.1 Gavialis gangeticus | reverse complement strand
GCAAAGGGGCGACTCCCTGTTGAGACCGTGCACGTCGTCGCGAGCCGTGGACAGGCCGTGTCCGCCCCGCGGAGCTGCCAGGCCGGCTCGGTCTTTTCCTTCAGCTGCATCCGCTCGGTGGCAGGTGAGCACGGGAACGTGCCACGCGCCCCTTTCTCGTGGGCTTTAAAGAAGGGGCCAATGTTGCGCAGAAACAAGGGGAGAAAACCACAACGGGAAGCGAGGACCGGCGGCAGGTCGGTGCGCGCTGCCTACGAGGTGCCCGGAGAGCGCTCGGCGCTGCACGGGGACTTTGCCGTCGAGACAGACGGACGGTCCAATGTGCACCGGTGCTGGGGGGCCGGGAGCGAGACTGCCCGCAGAGCGGGGCGGGTTTGCTAAAATAAACAGCGCGTGACACCTTTCTTTGCGTGTACGGACGCAAGTGAAAAATAAATGTTTGCATATCCTCCTGGCGCGCCAGACAAGCTCCCAGCGCTTCATCAGTGCTGCCTTAGCGAGCAGCTAAGTAGCTTGTTTGTTTCTCAACACAAGTGCTCCCATTTGAAGAGCAAATTGACCTGCAGAGACTAGATCCAGGGCGGGGAGGAACATGAAATGTTTTCAGACCTTATTTCTCTCAAAAACTGGAAGGGATGATGCCGGAGCGTGCACAAATGCAGAGCAATGTGCCCGAACCAATATGTCAAACTGTCACGCGGGAGATTTGGTGAAAAACATCTTGTCCTGAGGGAATCATTTTAAACGCTATATGTAGGTTTGTAGCCTCGTAAGAGATCATTACTCAAATCTATTCCCTCTTACGGTGGCTCGGCCCTACTTAACGTGCTCAAAATGAACAGCAGCCTATTAACGTGGCCTGGAAGAGTAGTTTCGGGATGGTCGGGGGAAACGGATCTCCGATCAGGGAATACGGGATGTGGAGCCAAATCATCTGATTTAGCCTTAACGAGATCAGTAGCCGTCCAAGAGCTTCACGCTCGGCTGGTCATTGAGGGCGGGCTGCGGCAGGCCGGGCCCACGCTGTGCGGGGCGATGGGCAGCCAGGGAGCAGGAGCCGAGGCTTTGTCAGAGCCGGTGAGGAAGTGTGAGGGACGAGCCCCGAGGCGGGTACCGGTCCGGGGATCTCCCCCTCCTGTTTGTCGCTTCAATCTGGTGGTGGCGCTGACATGGAGAGCGGACCGCCGGTGAGGGCTCCCCTCATCTCCTCCCCGCCTCCTGTCTCGGTTTTGTTCTTTGCCGACCGGGCCGGAAACCTCCCGTCCCCCATGCTGCCAGTCCCTGCCCTCCCCCGGCTCACCCGACCCCTGGCCCGGGGACGTGCGGGGTGCGTCCGCGCTGAGCAGGCGAGGATGTTTTAATGGGGGCTGAGTTGGCGTGGTGCCTGCTGGGGTCAACCAAGTGCCTGCAAGGTGCTTAGTTCATAAGCCTCTCGTTAGTGAGAGGGCACATGCGGGTGCAAGGGAGGAGAGGCTGGAAGGCAGGCGTGAAAGGGTGGGCGTGACGCCGTGCCTGGAAGGGATGGTGAGTTCGCTGGCGTGAACCAGGCAGTCGCAGCTTGGCCTTGCGCTGCGTGAGCAGGTGCACGTGGCTTTGTGGCTTGTCCTGTTAAGGGGCATGAAGCCTTATCCATGCTGGTTTGCCTTCCTGTTACCTCGTGTACTCGCAGGGTGCAAGAGCCTCCCCCGTGCACGACCCTCGGGAAGGGGAGCAGTTGCGATGAGCAGCCTCCTGAGCGCCTGCTGCCCTGGGAGCCTGTTTTGGGGTTGTAGGGAGGAGGCTGGGGGGAAGTCTCTCCTGTGAGCCCCTGGGTGCCTTGGTTTTGGTTTGAAGGGCTTGTCGTCGAGTTGTGGAGAGCTGCCCAGGGCTGATGCTTGCTAGGTCGCCTTGCCCTGGATCTCCCTTGAGCGAAAATGAACTCCCTCCTAAGTCTCCTGCTCGAACCCAGAGCACGTTTAAAGCGGTGATGCAGCCATCGGCTTGCGCTGGGTCGGTGATCCTGAAAACGCAGCTCTTAGTTGCAGAGAAGCACCACAGGGAAGGGTTGGCCTTGTGCCTGCGTCACCGCTGCGGTGTGTGAAATGTAAGAAGCCGCTCTCTCGCTCTCCTTTTCAGCGGCTGTTTAGAAACGTTTGCCTAGAAGGTGCAGCCGGGACAACTCCCGGTCACTAGCGTTTGCTGGAAGCCGGCACACGGGTGTGAGCAGTCGGACCTCAGCGTTTCCAGTGTTTGAGCAAGTATCTGAAGGTAGCTCTTCCCTCGCTGTCACCTGCGCCCCCAGGCATTTGTAGACAGGCCCACGTGCACACCGAGCTTCTCATGGCAGCGAAGTCTTGCATGACTTCCCCAGGCAGCCAGCCATCAGCGCGCCAGGCTGCTTTATTTCCTTATCGCCCTGGAGCACCAGGCACGGGGGCTGGCAATTATCGGGACGATGGGTCTCAGGATGTGTGATGAGTGATAGACTCTCGAACTTGGCATCAGACCTGCCAGGAGATGCCCCCGGGGAGGGTGCTCGGACGGCCAGCAGACAGGACGCACCCAGATAGCCCCTGGGGACAGCAGCGGGGCACCCCTGTGCTCTGGGCGGAAAGAGCTGGTGGCATCCAGAACTGGGGGATGTGGACTCAAACTAATCGTGCTTTATTTTTGGTGCATGAGGATGCCATACGTCTCCAAGCCCCTTCTGGGCCAGCTGCTCGGGCCTCGCCCCGAATGCACCCTATTTCACGTTCCCGTCCTGTCTGGCTGCATGTAACCCAGCAGAAGATGCAAGTGGCACGTCCTGCAAACCAAATGTTTCTGTGCAGCAGGAGAGGACATCTCCGCAGAGAGCATGGCCAGGACTGGCAGGTAACGTGGGGAGAGATGCCGGGCTGTCCTGCCCTGCTTATTCACGTGTCGGAGCTTAGGTTTCAGACAGAGCGCCGGTCTGAGAAATGTCTTCGGCCTCTTTGCTGGTCGGAGGGTCGGCACGTTGTAGCTGACAGTCGTTTATCCAGAAATCGGCAACTGGGGCAGTGAAAGGCCAACTCCCCCGGCTTTACCTGCTAGTCCCATGCATCTCTGCTAACAAAGCGCCTCTGGATGGAGCGTGTGCTGCAGAGGGCAGGAGCACAGGGATCGTTAGTGTGAGCGTGGCAGGGAAATGCTGAGGCAGGCTGAGTGCAACAGACCTGCCAAGGCCGCGCGGTGGTTTCTGGGCCGGCGTCGCAGCAGTGTTCGGACGTTCAGGACCGTGGCTTTTGGCAAGAGGAGCGGAACGAGTCCACGTCTGACAGAGCAGGAAGGTGCTCGCTGGCTCTGAAATACTGCAGCTTTGTCAAGGCCAAATAATAACGAGAAGAATTAATGACAAACTCGCGTAAACCTTTCCCCCAGGCCTGGAGCTGTAATACTTGTCAGCCTGGCCCCTCCCGGGCCTTCGCCCCTGGCACTACCTCCCTAGTCATTTGTGCCCAACCAAAGCCACCCAGTGCCCATCCCCATGATACCTGTTCATGGGCTTTCCCAAAACTAGGGCTGAATCCTGCTTGCCTGTTTATGTGAGTAGCCAGTGGGTTATTCTTGCCTCTGGTGGAAACGTCATGGTAGGCAATAAGATGGCTTAGCAGAGGAAGGGGAGCAGGAGGGTTGCTTTGCTCTTGTCACATGTGGATTTTAAGATGCTTTTTTGAAAAAATCCTTTTCTGTACGAGAAAAGCAGCCAAGTGGTGCATTTGTGGACACGTGTAAGCAGAGAACTTTTCTGTACAGGGTAGCGAAAGCCCGTATTCCTTACATGCATTATAGTGGCAGGCAGAGACCAAGTGGTTGCTGATGCAGGTAGCTAAGCCCAGTCGCAGCCCCGAGAGGCTCTTGGCTTGCGGGTCTGCAGGGTTGGCTGCTGGGACCTGGGACTTTCACGGCTGCGTTGGTAGGTGCTCTGGCTCTTCAGCTCAAAGGCTGCTGTGTGCGGTTTTACGGCAGCTGTGCCTGACTGAATTGCTGCTGATAGTCCTTGGACAGTGGTGCACGAGGGGCTCCTTTCCCACCCTCACCTCCTTTTCTCCAATGCAGGACGACCGCTGCTATCACACGGGATAATCACGGGGGACTGGCTTTCCCTGTGCTGAGGCCCGTCTGGAGAGAGGCTGAAAACAAAATAAATGCATGACGCTGGGTCCCGTGTGGGGTCCCAGGCACGGAAGAGAACGGGCTTCCCGTAAGAGCCTTATTTGTTCCTCCGAGCCCTCGAGCTGGCGTGCTCTTTGAGCCAACGTTGCACGGAGCACGTTACACTTGGGACATGTCATCTTAGACGAAATAGTTTCTTTCTCCCCTTTTGGAGGTGAGGAGCGGAAACGAGTCCTTGCTCGTCTGCAGTTCTCCGCTGCGTCGGCCCCTTGAAGTACCAGTGTGAAGACTGGGGAGGACCGACTCCCGAGCGTGCGGTTTGCTGCTCTTGTCCTGTCCAGAGCACAGCTGTGACGTGGCCGGAAACCACGGGGCACCCTGATCTGGCCTGGTGTTGACAACGGCTCGGCCTCCTCGACCTGCTGACCTTTGGGCTGTTATTGCCCTATTCCTGCCAGTAATTTAGACAGAAATGCAGGATAGGCAATGTGGTTTTGCATTGCCTCTGGCAGTGAGCGTGCTAACATAGCACGTTTGCTATGTAGGTGTCCGGGTCAGTAATCCAGACCAGTGCCCCTGCTCTCCGCTCGTGCCCAGGGCACGGCCTCACTGTGCTCCCGCAGCTCGAGCCCGTGTCTCCGTGCTCAAGGGCGATGCTGTGAGAGCCAGAACGCTGCTCTCCCCCGAAATCACCCAGCATTTAACACCTTTCCCATTTCAAGCCGCGACTATCAGATTGTTTCAGGATTTTTTACGGTTAATGTAAATCTGATGTCACCGTGATTCTGTCACCGTGCCAGTAGGATGTAGACCTAGTCAGGTCCTCTTTGGTATCTGATTTTAGCAGCAGGTTAAATGAGCCAAACATAACTTGCTCCATGGAGCGTGATAAGCTAACACCACTTAGGTTTATGGATATTAGTAAGACGTCGCAGAGAAAAAGCCTTAGTGGGCTTAAGTGTTTTCACCCGGTTTCTGACGCAGTCAGCGCGGTCCGCCCTCCGTCCGGATGCGCGGGGGAATTTGGACTGCACGTGGAGACGTGTCCTGGGGATGTGGGAAGGAGCACGTGAGACGGCACCGTGAAGGAAGAGGCTCTTGCCTCTGCTGCGGCTTCGTTTGGGAGCACGGGTGTGCGGTTCACGTTTGAGTCGGGCTGGGTTCTGGGTATGTCGCATGGCCCGAAATAGCTCCTGCTGCACCTGAGGTCAGAGGCCAGCGAAGCAGGGAGACCTGTTGGTGGTGAGGGGTCAGCAGCCCTGGCTGAGTCTCCAGCCACGGTGGTGGTTTTGCTGCGTGCAAGGGGGGAGCCTGCCTGGGGTTTGCCTTTAGAGCGTCGAGTGTTGACTCTCAAGCGCTCGCCCCCTGCGTCAACGAGGCGCGTGACCTGGCGTGCAAGAGGGCCGTCGACTGGTGCATCCTTCCTGCCTCTGCGCGCGAGGCAGGGCGGTGCGGGAGCGTGGCCAGGGCTGTGCCCCGGAGATGGGACTGCATGGAAGAGCGGTGGCGGTTATGTTTGAACCCTGGACCGAGGGCACGCCGACTTCCTCTGCCACCATCCGTGGCTGGACCCGAGGCCGTCTGTGACCGCAGAGCTCCTGTGGTTGAAACCTCGGGCCTGGGGCTTTGTTGCTGCGGTGGAAAGCTCGGCAGACAGGCATGCAGAAGACGCTGTGGTCTGGCTGCTGCGGAGGGGCTTCTTGTAAGACCCTGGGATGTCCTTTGTGGGTCTGCTGCTTTGGTGGCTTCAGGGATTGCAAAATGTGTGTGTGTAATCATGCAACTAATGTCGTGTGCTGTTTGGGCTATTGCAACCCAGCAAGCTTTGCTTCGCTACCAGGCAAATGGATTTAAATGGTAATTAAGTTTTAAGACACCTAGAGGGGCACAGCATGATGTGGGCAAGGCAGTGTGGGTTTTGCGAAGAAGAAAGCCATGCCTCTCTAGCCTGTTTTAAAATTCTCCAAACAGGTCAGCAGCAGTAGGGCTGAAGGCGCGTGGCCGGGGGCAGCAAGGCCTAGCGGTCGCTGTGCTGGATGGGTTTTCGGCATCTGTCCAGCCGTAACGGTGCAACTGCCCATTGATCCTGCAACTCCGGGAATGCGCTGAGCTTGGGTAGGAAGATCCCTGCTGCTTTTGGCAGCCAGAAAGACTTGATTTCTGCTGAAATTGGGGGGTTTTCTTCCTGACAGCAAAAACATGCTGAGGAGTCTCTGGAGACTGAAGGGAGCAGGAATAGGGTTCCTGCCGGGGCCTTGGCGTGGGGGCAGGAGAGGGCCCACGCAATTAGACCGAGGGGGAGGGTGGGATATGGGGCAGTGGTTAGGGACAGAGCGGGTTTCTGTGCTGGAAACGGTGGGTTCTGCAATGTCGGCGCAATGTTATGCTGGGAGCACGGGGGTCAACTCTTGTTGGGCTCCAGGTGGGCTGGAGGGCTCCGCCAGGCAGCTGTCCGCCCCGGGCACGTGTGATGGGCCTGGCGTGCCGAAGTGCAGCTGGGGCTCGGAGAGGCTCCCTGGGGGTCTTCAAGCAGTGAGGGGGGTTGCGAGGTGAGAAGCCGTCTTTGCTGGTGACCCGTCCAAGAAGGGAAGAGTGCAGAGCAAAGGGCTGAGCTGTCGCACGGAGGGGCAGCTAGCCAGGTAGCGATCGGTGCTCTGCAGGGGCGTGAGGCGAGGGGGCCTGGGACGACTTGGGTCAACCAGGACAAAAGGAAGTCCGGGAGCAGATCTGGGCAGCGTGGAAGCTCAGGTCACAAAGGCAATGTGCATTGGAGGGGTGATTTGTACAACCGTGCATCCGTCCGGAGGGAAGGGACTGGCAGGGCCTCAGCTGGTTCCAGGGAGATCTGCCTGCATCACTGGGATTGAGCACAGTATATGGGCGAACGAAACACGGACTGCGCCTATGCTTATCCCATGGTGCTAGAAACCAGTGGGATGCCTTGGCCTCCAGTGCAGGGGATTGGCTTGGGCCCCTTTTTCTCAAAAACAGGGCCCAGAGATGGGGAGGGAAGTGATGGAAGAGGAGAAGTTTTGAGAGGACTAGGTCTGTGCAGAGAGCAGGGGCGGGGAGGGCAAATCCAGATCCACGTGATCCTTTCCTAGAGCAAGGACAAAACGCTGGTCAACCCGTAAAAGGAAATGCCTCTTGTATAGCAGGTCGATAGCTGGCGAAACGTCTTCATGTGAGAGTTACCAAAACTGTTGAGCATGCATGTGGCATGGTGGGAACTGACCCCTGCCGTTGCACTAGATGGGGCAAAAGGTACGGGACGTGTGTAGGGCGTCCGCCTAGCATGGGGCAGGGCTGGGGAGAAACGTCTCTCCGTTGTATATCCACCATGAGGTTTGCAGCACCTTCCTTGGACGCAGCCACCGCCGTTGGGCTGCCAAAGGGGCTCACGATTCACCATCTCGTGGCTCCTTGCATTGCAGGACCACCGCCAGCCCCCGTGTGCGGGGGCTCCCCAGCGGTGGGAGCTCTGCCGGGGCTTGCTGGGATCACAGATGCGTTCAGGGCCACGGCATGTTCCTTGCTTCATTCAGCCCCGTGTGAATTGCTGCTGCGTTAAGTGTAAAACCGATGTTGCATTGGCCTTGTAATAACCTCTCTCTCCACCTTTCCAGCCCACGACCTTCCCCAGAACAAGACCTCAGCCACGGCGCAGACGGGCAGCCACTTGCAATGCCTCTCCGTCCACTGCACGGATGACATGGGCGACGCGAAGGGGCGGACTGCGGTGCCGACGTGGAGATCCCTGCACTCGGACATCTCCAACAGATTCGGGACATTTGTGGCTGCCCTGACTTGAACAAAAGAGATTATTTTTTCCCTCTTTTTAATTTTAAAGGGCCGCTACTGCTAGGTGGACTATTTTTCTAGGTTGGTACCTGCTTAGTGGCATATGGACTGGAAAGGGTTAATTTAAAGTAAACCTCAAATTTTTTTTTTAATCTTCTGCCACAGTATGTTACCAGTGTTAACCCTTCTGCAGTTAGCACACTTTTGCTTAAGATTTTCCTGCTAGATCATTTCCCCCCATTATTCTGTAATCTTGGCATACCTTTATAGATGAGGCCTTTTCCCTTTTCATCTCAACGTATGTCCAAGTCATGTATGTCATAATAAGACAAAGATACTACTTCTCCTTCTTCTTTTTTTCTTCTTTTCCTCTTTTCTTTCTCTCTTTTTGCTTTGTTCAGTGCTTATTAAAATGGAAATCCTGAAGAATAGCAGTTCAGGAATAAATGCCGGTTGAAGTGAAATTGTCATCATAATATTATATATTGACACCAAGTTTTCGTCAGTCACATGCAAACCAAACAATTAATGCTCAATTAAGTATTCAGCCTGTGATTTTGTCTTTCCTGAGAGAATTATTTTTGTTATCAAGAGTACATTCAGCCTTCATCTCTCTCTCTTAGGTGGAAACAGCTACTCAGTGCATTTGCCCAGATCTAGCGTTGTGTTTGGAGCGAGGGGACCGCACTCAGGCAGAGCCCTGTCGTTCGGAAGATGGCTTGACAAAGCCAGTCTAACAGGCAGTTTTCAGTTGCTTTTTTTTTTTCCTTTAAAAAAAAAGAAAAAATTCAGTTTCCCTTTTCTGCCCACAACTCCGGTCCCAGTGCAGTTGGTTACTGCCGCCCCTCTGTCTGGGGAGGATGAGGGTCGCCAATCTCCGGCTGAAGTCTCCCGGTCTTCTGCCGCCGTCGCTGGCAGAAGAAGGCGAGCTGCAGTGTCCCCGTATCTTCTCCCCTGTAAAGCAGGCGTTCGAGGAAAGTGTGTGCCTTCGGCATGGCCTTTCCCCTCTGGAGCAACTTGGTGGTGACGTGGTTGCGAGAGAGCTGCGACGTCCTGTGCTAGGTCATCCGCCTGGTCCTGCCGGCTCCCGGCGTGGGCGGGAGCCAGCACCGAAGCACCGGCCCCGATTCTGCACGTGCTTCCCGAGAGGCTGTCGGGCTGCCGCCGTCCTGAGCGCGGCGGTGGCTTTGGTGCCGTTCCTGGACGTGCCACTTCCAGATGCAGCGGCGTGCGCGCTGGCCGTAACCGTGCCGGTGCAAGGTTGGACGTTGGCAGGAGGGGCACCAAAGCGGGAGTTTGAGGGGTTTCATCTGTCAGTGGCAGCCCCTCTATTGCAATCCCTGTCCAGATTGGGTGTTCCTGTGTGCCCGAGGGTAGTGCCCTCTAGTCTGTCCGGGGAGGGTGGAGCCACGTAGACCCCTTGATCCTTTCGTCACCGTTATCATGTGTTGGAAGCACGGTATTATTAGCTGCATACAATAAAAGGAAAACCATTCTTTCCTGCCCTGCACAGATAATGCGCATCTGGGCAGAAAGCTGGAAGCAAACCAGCTCTGAACAAAAATGCCTCGGTGATCTGACGCTTCTGTGGTTTTATGTAATGATGCCTATTATTTGTGTAGCCTCGGTTTACAATGAGAAAGGCCAGCCCCACCCTCCCCAGACCAGCTCCGTTTCCTCTGCTCCCTCGAGGTTAACAGCGGCCCGGAGGTGCAGAGTCGCCGTGAAACGAAGGGCTCCAAATAAAGAACTCCAGAGTCTTGCGCCGTTTCCCCCGGACTCTCTCCGCGTACCCCCCAAGAGCTGGACTTGGAAAGCAGCTTGGATTTATCAGTTGGATTTTAAGCAGACTTCTTTATTGACACCAGTGGCGAGGGGGTTCTGCTCAGCAAACTTTCCATGAAACATAGACCCAAAAGTCTTGCTTGCAACCAGATGCTCTTTCAAAACTCTCCCAAGCCCTGAAGGTGGGATGGGATTGTTGTCACGTTCCCTTCCTCCTCTGCTCTTTTGTGTTTAACAAGCTCTCTTTGGCTTTATGTGGGATTATTTTGCCTGTTGTATCAGTGATTTGACTTTGGGTAAATTTTGCAAAGGTTTTAACGGGGCTTGTTTATATCTTTTCCTGGAGCTGGGTTGTTCTTGGACTGTGGGGTTTTTGCCCCTTTGATAATTCCTGAACTTGGAGTGGAAGAGAGAGAGACAGTCACTTGCATCTTTCCATAGGCTTGGATCTTGATGGGAGGCGCAGAGCCTCCTCTCTACCCCTGCTATCGGTACGTGTCTGTCGCAGAATATCCTCAGACAGAGCGATAGCTGAGCAGCCCCTCGCTTTGGCCAGTATCCCCCATCCCCAGGCAGCCCGGCCCAGTTCCTCATGTCTCAGTTCAGCAGAGGTCTTAAGGACGGTTGTAATCCCATCTCTGTTCAGCAGATCGCTGCAGCGTGTGCTTCACTCCCATTAAACTGCAACGAAATTTAAGCCTCGGCTTAGATGGGGCAGTAAGTATCCAGCTGAACTGGGACCACAGTGAGCTGAGCTGGGTCCTGGGTGCGTGCGGTTATGGTGCAGCTTCTAACCCCATCCTGGAGCAAGCCCCGCTAGCCACGTGCACAGCCCTCCAGTATTGCATCGCGGCTCTCGGGAGTGAAAACTGGGCTGCAGTTGGCGTCCTCCTGGCGTTCCCGGACCTGCCTGCGGCATGCCTGCCCCCTCCTCGTCATGCCAGCCCAGGGAGCAAGGTTTCCCAGCTCCCTCGTATCGGAGACGTGCCCTGTGCCAGGTTTATCGGTCAGTGCTGCAAATAGCCTGCAGATGAATTCCTGCCCTGGCCAGGAGCACGTGGACTGACTGAGGGACACAGTTGCTCTCCTCCTCCTCCTCCCTTTCCTGGCTTAGTCAGTGCAAGCCAGTGCTTCCACCCCAGGGTGATGCTTTCCATGCACATGAGGCCTGTTTCTTCCCTTTCTTGCACTGGCTTCGCTCAGGAGGAAGCTCCCTAAAGTGGATTTCCGTGGGAAGCGAGATGCTGTAGGCCCTGGGTATTTGGAGGGCGAGGGGTAGGACTCAGCTGGTGCAGACGGTGGAGCCAAGGGGGCTCTGACCGCCCTCCCCTGCTGGACATCCATCCTGGAGTTGGTGGTGCTGTTGGGTCCCGTACAAGAGGAGAGAGCACTTTGGGGAGGAGCAGGGTGGAAATGAGATGCTGCCACCAAACCATGTCTTGCCCCTACCAATTTGCAAAGTGATAGGACTCTGCCTAAACCCACGGCTAGTTTTATTCTGGTCTCACCAGCTGGAGTGGTTCATTCTCACCTGAGCAGAAGGGCGGCTGTCGGAGCTAGCACGGGTTCCCTTCCTTCTTGCCGAAACCCTGATGCGACGCGGTACGTCCAGTGGCCGACCGGATCGTCATAGCTTTGCGGCTGGCCCTGGTGGGTTCGGCACCGAGGACGCATGCAAAGGCTATGTGTTCGCTGTCAAGCATTTGTCACCCGCAGTATGTTTTTCTTGCCCATGTTCTCTGTTGATTTGATACTAAATGCACTGATTTTTTTTCTCTTCTTTTTTTTTGGAAACATATAGAAAATATCAGCCAAGCACTGTTTGGTTAGAAATCAGATGATTTCCTTTCTGGAAAAAAGAGTGGCTTTTTGTGTAGGATTGGCTTGTAGGATGCCGTGTCGGAGCCACATATCGCTGCTCCTGCTTACCCGAGGGAAGCGATACTGGAGATGGGCGTAAAGCAGACACATGGTAGAGTTGAGATGGCCAGGCCCCTTCCAGGTGTTACATTTGTCGCGGGCTAGATCTAAGCTTCCTGCAGCAAATGGGAACGTGCCAGGTGTTAAAAGAACTTGCCCGGAGGAAAAAAGGGCCGATCTGCCACAACAACAGGGGATCAAACAGTAACGTGCGTGTCATGCCAGGGCAAACGTAACATCCGGTCGGGTCTCCACAGGGATCTCCTGGCTCCTAGCTCAGTGCCTGAACCTTGGGTCATCTCTTCAGGGCATTTTCCAACATGCATGATACGTATGAAAATGATGTGAGCTAGAAATGCTGCAAAAGTCACTGTACAAAGCCCCCAAAACTTGGAAGCTCAGCTGCCTGTTTACAAGAATTCAGTAACACCGTTTGCTAAACAAGCCAGAAGTTTTGTGGTGGAAGTGCACTTACCAGGCGCTGGGCTTTGCTGTACGTAGCAAGTAATGGCTTCAAATAGATCCGCGTAATATTTGTGCT
>NW_017729001.1:34354406-34359724 GCF_001723915.1 Gavialis gangeticus | reverse complement strand
GTGGTGGAAGTGCACTTACCAGGCGCTGGGCTTTGCTGTACGTAGCAAGTAATGGCTTCAAATAGATCCGCATAATATTTGTGCTGCCGGATCCCTGTTGCCTTGCCTAGCGTTTCCACGTTTTACACGGGTGTAGTCTAGACGGCGCATCTCTTAGCTCCTGCCATGTGAGGATCAGTTCTTCCCGACAGTGCTTGCTGATGTTTTTAGTATGTGGTAAAAGAAACTTCATGCTTATTAAGTTTAAATGTAGTAGCCAATGAAGTAAAATATCTATTGTGTTTAAGTTATGAGGAGTGATGAGTAATCTCTTTGCCAAAAACGAATGAATAGGCCTTATTTATTAAATGCTCTTTGGGACTTGAACCCAATGAGAACGTAACCTGGGGACATGTTTTTCTGCTACTACGTGTAGTTGTCAGAGCATCAGCGACACAAGGCTTCGACTCATTTTTATATAATGATACTGAATTTCGGCCAATGTGTAAGGCCTTCAAGATTCACGTGGTGTGTTAGGTGAAGAAGAAATACATGAAAAGTATGCCATCTACTTCATTCAGTGGACTTGCTCTGATGCCATATGTCGAGGTGGTTATTCGAAGGGTAGCCGACCTTTCCACAGCAGGAAATTGGTTCCAAAGCTTTCGGGCACAACGCGATAGCTACATGTTCACAAACTCCTCAAAGAAGTAAAATGTAATATGACCACAGGTCTCCTAAATGCTCTGGAGGAAGTCACGTTTGCTCTAATATTTAAAAAAAAAAAAAAAGAAAAAAGAAAAAAAAAGCGAAAGAAAAAAAGCAAAAACAAAAAAACAGGATTCGTATTTTTTTTTTAAAGCTGCAGTGTACCGTTTTCTTGAATTCTAGATTCACAGCTGTTCAATGGATGGTGTATGAGAGCATAATCCATTTTTATAGAATTGTTTCTCCTTTATTGCTTAAGGCTAATGGAAGAAATAGTCTAATTTTGTCTTAGAATTTCTCTATTAAAATTGTTGGTTTGAGTCCATCCGTTCATAGATCCTGACTGATGAAACTGCAGGCTGTGAATTCCGGCAGTTATAACTTTATCACTATTCACTACCCAAGAATATTACAGCTTTAAAACAGCCTTAAGCAAAAGGATGTTATTTCTTTGTACTAAATTTGGTTCATGGAAAAGAAAAAATCAAAACACTGGTAATCCGTACTGCATAGCAAACTCTTCTGAAAAATGTTATTGCACATGTAAAATATGAAAACTTGACTCTGCTGTGTGTTAGGCAATCCTGTAATCTTTTATTTTTTTTGACTCTTGTTAAATTCATTTCTTAAATGCTTGGTTGGAAGACTGTGACAATAGCTCATGAAATTGAGTGTTATTTTTCTTTCTTTTTTTTTTTAAATATGTAAAGTGCAGTCTTCTGTATTCATGCATATTGTATATATCTGTATATGTTTTACTGAGCAACTAAATAACAATAAATATGATGTTAATGGTGGCTATTGTATACTTCATGCCATGCTTTTACATTATTTTAACGGGTTATGTTCCAAGGTTTGCGGGAGTGGGGAGACGATGCAGCGCGGATGCCACGGGTGAAATCCCGGCCCTCCCGGGGTCGGTGGGAATTTGGGCATGGATTTTGATGGAGCCAGGATTCGGCTGGTTGGCGCAATCCCCCGTCTGCTCTCGAGGTGAAACTGACCCGCTGCGGAGTCGGGATCGGGGGTACCAAGGCCTTGTGCTCCTCCTGGCCTGGAGGTGAAGTCCGCCCCAGTGAGCCCGGCTGCTCTGCAGAAGGTGCGCTGTGAGTTTCCTTCCGTCCCAGATCGAAGTGACTCGGTCTTATTCTTCGGCCAGAAAGCCGTGCCATGCCTGCCTTCAAAACAGCCATCTAGCCAAACCTTTTGTGCCCAGTGTCCTACTAAGCTTCTTAAAAGCCTTTGTTTTGTAACCTAAGTCATACCAGGACATAGACTTGTAGCAAAGGTTGGGCTCAATTTAAGATTTGTGCTTAGAAAAACATTTGTAGCCTAATTCTTTCTCCTGATAGCATTTTTGAGGCTGCGAAATCCATGGGAAAGCTGCTTGCTTACGGTATTTTCTTGCGTACAACACACACTTCCCCCGTCCCCAAAAATTGCAATGCACGTTGTATAAGAGAAATGCAGTGAGTTTCTGTTGGCTGAAAGCAAAAGTAAAATCTGCACAGGATTTGCAAGGAGCAGGCTCTGCTCCCTACTTACTGCAAGGAAATCTTCCTTCTGCCTTTCAAAAGCAGGGCGCGTATTATATTCCCTAGCAAGACAGTGCAGCATTACTGATCAGTCCTGTCAGCCTCACGTCCCCTGGTTTTGCAAGGGGTCCCCTGCAAGGTCCGAGAGCGGGAGCAGGAGCTTTGCCAGTCCTGGGTGGAAGGAAGGGGCAGGGCTGCCGCATCCTTTCTGCTTTGCTGGGGGCACGGGCCCTCTACCCCCTCCAACAGTGCTGCTTCCACTTGCTGAAAAGTGCAGCTAGGTTGGTGTGAGCAAAAATGATAAACAGATGAGCTCCAGCCGGTGCGTTTAAAAATCCTTTCCTGTCTCGTTTGCTCAAGATTCAAGCTCTGTTACACTCTTGTTAGTCTTCCAACGAGCCCTCCAGCAAAACAGGGAACTGAATATGTGGGATTTCCTCATGCAGAAAAACCGAGCAAAACCCAAACAAACCTCAGCTTTTTGGAGATGGGAACAACCTGCTCCTGGAAAAAGGAGAGTGCCCGAGCCACTGATCTCTCTTTGGAAGTCGCCCGGCGCAAGCTCGAGAGCAAGAACCGCTGCAGGTCCAGATCTGAGACCGGGTGTGAGCGTCATCTGCATCCTACCCCGTGCTTCGTTAGGTAACTCATAACTCACACGAGACAGCCACATATAACGAACCTACCAGTGTGTGCGCATCCCTTGGAAACCCCACTTTATTTGTCATCGCTACCTCTCTGGTAACCTTTAAATCCGCTTCCAGTTGGAAGCTCAAGTAGTATAGGGAGGAGGAAAAAGAAAATCCCTCCAAAAAGTATGATTTACGACTGATTCCAGGCTAGTGGAGGGATGAGATTTTTCTTCATTTTAAGGTCTTGTGAACAGTATGTGGCTTATAACCGTACTTCACTTCCAAAGATGTGACGTCCTGTCCACCCCCGTGAATAAGCTGGCTTGCTACAGAGATCAGCAGAGAGGGGACTTTGTTAATCTTAGCTATAAAGGCCTCACTATCCGTCCAATACGGGCTCCTGCTAAACTTGGCGGTTATACTTTTAACTCTGTCCTTTGAAAAAAACAAATTGTCACTTCTTATTTTTGCAACTTCGTGAGCTGTGAATATTAATATTCACCACAACTGCCCGCTCACTCCTTGCCAGGCAGGGGAAGTGCAAGACTGAAAGTCCAGGGAAAATGTGCAGCTGGTGAAACAAAGTACACACTCAGCTTGAATATTTACGGGTTTTTTTCATCTGTTATTGCCATTTTACGTGTCAGGTTTGTTGTGACTCTAAAAGAAATCTGGGGAAAATTGCTAGGTGCGATGAATTCTTTCCCCGTGGGGGAAGTAACAAGGTGAAGCACATCTTTCCAGACAACCGACTTTTTCTCTGCAGAGCAAGATTTGAGGGGTGGTTTCGTCCCACTCGTACGGTCGGAGAGCCCTCCGAGGACCCGGATCCCATCCCTAGGGGCTGCCGCGGGGTCTCCAGCATTTCCCCTTCGTACAGGACGGACCACGCTGGGGCAATGCGCTGCTCACTGGGGGGAGAGCCCAGGTTTCAGACTGCATCTAAAGGCCCGTAGTGCCAGATGACAAGCACGGGGGTCCGAAGGGCTGCTAAGGTTGTGCTTGGAGGGTCATACGGAGACCCACTTGACGTGCGTTTCCAGCTCTCCACCTGAGGAAAAACAGCAGCTTCCTAAAATCAGATGCTGCTAAACATACTTTTCCTGACTCCATTGCAGCAAACGTCTGGGCCGTCCACAGCAATTCAGCATGGCTGTTCCACTTCATGCCTTGTCCTACCCGCAGTCCTCCCTGGACGTGGTGCGTGCAGCTTGGCGCGTCGTGTCCTACCGGTGCAGGGACACTCAGCCGCGCTGGGCCTGGCGGCGTGGTGCTCCGCAGCCCGTTCCTCTTGCCGCTGCTTGCTCCAGCTGCTTGCTCTGCGGCCACGATCCTGTGGCAATGCCGGGATCAGAGCAGCTCTTTGGAGCAGGCGATTTCTGGCTTCCCTCGCCCCGTCTTGGCAGCTAAGTCCGTTCCTGCCTTGCCAGCCCTGTGGATCTTGGAGAGGCTTTGCTCTCGCGCTCAACCTGGGCTCCCTTGGCCTTTGTCCTCCCAGCTGTCACGTGCGTTTTCTCTTGATTTCCTCCCCCCACACGACTTCTGTCCGTAGGGCCGTGGACCCCATTGGGAGACCGCTGACATTTATACAGCTCCATCTCCTGCGTCTCCACGCCGCCCTTGGAGAGCGTGTCTGGCTAGGCAACAAATGCAATCTCCTTTTTGCCAGGAGAGGTGCTTTAGGGTGCCGGGGGCTCTGTGCGGTTTCCCAGCCTGTTAAATTTATCATCTTCCTCTTTTTTTCCTCCCCCCCAGCAAACGTGCGTATGTATAAGCTCTGTTTGTTTTGCGGTAAGTAATACTGGGATTCGTGCGCCGCCTCCAGCACGCCCGTCTGATGGCTGCTTCGTGACAGCGAGCACGGCTTGTGTGCAAAGACTTCCCCTCCTTGGTACCAACCAGAACTGGCAGCAGCTGCTCCTCTGCCTTTTAATTGTCAACGGTGATCATCTTCCTCCTGTTCGAGGAGCCGGGGGTCGGCGTTCATCCCGTGGCACGGGAGCGGTGGGGGGATAAGCTGGCCAGCTCGCTGGTTCGTAGCCATTGTGCTGGGTTTACATAAGGCTTTTGATGGCTTCCACGTTTCCCCCGGTGCTGGGGGTGTTTAGCTGCCTCTCGATGTTTGCCTTGCTGTCCTGCTTTGTGCTTTGTGGTCACTGGGTCCCGGCCCCCGGTTTGTACTGGAGTTTAGTGAATAGCCCATAATCCGTATTTAAGGAAAGGCAAAAGCTTGCCTGGAGCTTTTGTCGGTCCCGTCCTCCTGGACATGGCGCTCTGTATTTTGAGCCTCTGCCGAGGTTGGAAATCTGGCTGTAGACAGACCTGTTCCCCCAAGCCGTTTAACTGATTTAATTATGTCCTTTGAATTACTTTCTGCACAAGGCTTTGGCATGCTCATCACGGGAGAGACTCTCTAAATATGTATTGTGTTCTCGGCACCCCGGGGTCCAGCCGCACGGCTGGG
>NW_017729001.1:34344253-34349406 GCF_001723915.1 Gavialis gangeticus | reverse complement strand
CGAGGTTGGAAATCTGGCTGTAGACAGACCTGTTCCCCCAAGCCGTTTAACTGATTTAATTATGTCCTTTGAATTACTTTCTGCACAAGGCTTTGGCATGCTCATCACGGGAGAGACTCTCTAAATATGTATTGTGTTCTCGGCACCCCGGGGTCCAGCTGCACGGCTGGGGGGTTCAACGCCAGAGAGTCTGCCAGACCCTGCTGCAGTCACCGGAGGACATACGAAGCTTGCAGAACAAGTGGCTGCCTGGCCGCCCTGCTCACGGGCCTCGGGGCCACGTGTTTCTTTTTTGGAGGGTGCTATTGTGGCCAAAGGACTCAGCATCCTGTTGGAAAGTGGCTGTTTGAGGACCATCATTGCTAGGTCTCTGGGAGCTTTGAAACGTGCACGCATGGCCAAAGCAGACCAGAAAACCTTGATCCTTTGGTCACAGAGCCCCCGTGTTGTGCTTCCCGGTCGTGTGCAGCCCTGGGTGGGTTTGTTTCCCCCGGTTTCTGGGTGCCGCTGTGCATATCTGTGCAAGGAGATTAGCAGGAGCGAGACACGGGATCCCCATGTCACCAGCAAGCCAAAGAGCAGAGCAAGGAAGGGCACTTTGGATCGGTGCTCTGCCAGAGACTCGTTACAGACTGCCATAACGATCGCGCTCTTGCCTTTTGATCGCAATCCAGGTGTCCCAAATTCTGCAAGCTCCACGCTCGAAGGCAGGCAGTCGCCTACCTGCCGGGAGGATGTAGTGCGTGGGCCCAGATGACAGCAGCAGCGGTTTGATGGCTAATGTACATTTTGTTTGCAATGTGTGCAGAAGCAGTCGGCGCAGGTGAGTCACACAGCGCTGCATTGGCCTGCCCCGGGGGCCGGGCAGCTTGGGGGGTCTATCTGGAGCCACCTGTGCCTGGAGGACGGGGCACCCGGGCGTGCTGCTGAGATGAAGGAGGTCCAGGTGGGATTGCTAGCGCTGCCCCTGGTCCCTGCGGCCGTGTTCGTCGGTGCTCTGCCTGGCACGGCTAACACCAACGGTGAGCTTTTTCGCACTTCGAGAGACCTCACTGCCACGTTCACGTTTCCCGTGGGCATGTCCGGGCACGGGTTGAATGAGGCACCCTTCTCTTGCGTGGTCGCTGCCACGTTCATATTTAGGCTGGCGTGACCGGTCCGGGAACTCGCAGGAGACGTCCTTTTCCAAAGAGCAGGAGGGGCCTGTCCGCTGGACTAGTCACGGGAGCCCCGGCGTCCACGATACGCCCACGCCTCGTGGCCTGCGGTCCCTTGCTTAGCCCACAAGTGCCCTCTTCCCCAGCTATAGAGCTGGGATACGAAGGATGTTGTGAGGCTTAGACAGTGTTTGCAAATACTTTCCCAAGAAGAACATGTTGTTGGTATCCGGTAGACAGGCATTTGTTTAAACGTGACCCCACGTTTAGCAATAAAACAAACTCGGTGCGTATTTCTTTTCCTGAGCAAGCCCCAGTCCAGTTCCCTGGAGGGGAGCTCTGTTGACAGAGGGACCCATGTTCTGGTGAAAAGTCCTTGGCGTTTTCAGTACCTTGGGGTTAACTGGCAGGGAATATGCTGTTCAGGAGGTGGGAACTTTTCTCAATTTCCTTTTATCCCCTGTAAAATGCCCCCTTCCCACCCCCCTTTTCTCTTTATAAAGCTGGAATTCTTCCAGACTCTGCTCTGGGCTTGCAAGAAAACTTTACTGTGTAAATTTGCTCTTTGTGTTGGGAGCCCTTTGTTTAAACAGCATTGTGAGTTTGCTGGGGAGGGCTGGGAAGAGGGGGAGCCGGCGGGGGAAGAATTTGAAAAGCCCTGACCCCTGATGAATAAAATCCAGCACATTAACACATTCTTCAATAAATTCATGATTGCAGATAAGGTGGGGAGTCCCCAGGGTTGGGCTTTTCATTAACCCCCTGCTGGCTAACCCAAACACACTGCCCTGTTTTGTTAGTTCACTAGGACAAGCAGAGCCCTTTTGTGGCCGAGGGGGCTGAGTGCGCTTGGAGAGATCTCATCGAGGAAGCCAGGTTACAAAATGGGACTCTCTATTTCAGAACAAACTCCTTTTGGTTAGCTTGATGAGATTACAAAAGGGAAAAGGCTCGAACAAGGGGCTTATTGAAGCTAAGTAACTGTTTCTGAATACAGTAAGGGCCAGGGCAGAAAACATACGATTGTCAAGTAAACAGAAGTCTCTAAGTATGGCCGGACATGCTTGGGACGGCTCGCCAGGAAGGTCTGCGCCGGGGCCTGGGGGTGCGGGGCAGCCGTGGGCAGCCCTGGCTTTGGGGTCGCCACTCCCTCCTGAGCGTTGGCATCTTGCTTTCATGCCACCTCCCTCCCAGGTGGGAGGCAGCAGATGTGCCCGAACTGGATGTGCACGTGCATGGGCGTTATGTGCACACCCGGGACCGGGAGAGGCCCCTGGAGTCGTCCACTCCAGTGCCCTGCTGTCCCTGCGAGCACGGGGCCTCGTGTCCCCGAGCTCCTCCACGTCCATCTGAAAGCTAGCTCAGCTTGCCTGCGTGGCTGCAGCCGCGAGCCGCTCCCGAGCCTTGCTGCTGGAGGCCTGCTTCCCATTTCTGGCCTAAATTGATTCGTGGCCAGTCTCTGGCCCTTCGTTCTGGTGCCAGCGGTATCCTTTAGCTCCCCTTGCTCCCCTCACCGTAGCCATCCGGGTGCATTTCTACTGCTCTCGCCCTCTTCAAGCCCGTTGTCTTGTCCTGCGAGATGGGCGCTGCGTTCCCCTGATCGTCCTCACAGCCTTTGTCCCAGCCTGGATTCGTCTGTCCCGGGTGCACGTGGCCGGGGTCACAGGTAACATCTCGTGCACTCCTAGGAAAATGGCACTCCTGCTCCTGGGAGAGGGGCTCTGCCGATCTGGCACGTTGCGTCCGTCCGCGAGGAAAGGCTGCCGCTATTCCTGCCCTTCCCTCGACGCTGAGCCCACCTCGTGGCAGGCACGCAGCTCCTGCTTGGCTTTGCTCTGAGAGTTGCAAAGTCTTTGGTGGCTCCTTTTAGTTCACGCTAATTAAATGGCCTAATGGCCCCGACACCCCCGTTCTGATGAGCTACGACGACGCTCTCCGTGCTAGGACCCTCCTGCGCTCGGTGTGGTGCCCGAGGTGGATTGGGGCCCTCCATAGCCCGGTGCTCACGCTTCTTTGTGCAAACAACCTCCTGGCTGCATTTGCCCTGGAAACTTGATCTGCTCCTTGCAGGAGACGGCAACCCCACTTCACGAGACCCCATCCAGCCCCATTTGTAATGGGTAAATCGCGGCGTGCTGGTGCTGTCCTCCCAGGCCGCGGCGCTTTCCCCTTCCAGGGCCGGCCTGCTCCCCCGACAAAAGGTGGAGTGGCATCAGGTTTAATATTTTGCAGGCGTGGCTCGGAGGAGCGGGCACATTTGACCGAAAGGAGCAGTCGCAGCAACTTCCCACGGCAAACCCATCTGTTCTGCGAAGGGACGGCCGGGGCCGCGGCGATCAGGAGCCGCGCGGCTCCGTGCACGAGGCTCAGCCGGGCATGTGCCTCGCTCCCGGCTTTGTCAGAAAGCCCTGGGCTGCGGCGTTTCCTCGGCTAGCCCCGTCTATTCCCCGCGGCCGCCTTCGTGCTCGGCGCATGGCCCCTCGCTGCAGGCGCCGGCCAGCCGGGCCCCAGGTGCGGAGAGCGGGCCGGCAGCAGGGGGGCGAGAGAAAGGCCCTTTCAGAGGTGGAGGGTGTGGGATTAAGCTGACAGGGAAAGGCTCTTTTTTTCCCAGAAAAAACAATTGACATTCAGCTCGCCGAGACGCTCGCCAGCAGCATTGTGACGGGCCCGATCAATAGGTGGAGGGGCCGCGCGGCCGGGCCCCGACCAGCCGGCCCTCGGGGAGCGAGCCGAGCGGCGCGGAGGGCGGCCGTGGTCAGTGCCAGGGCAGGCGTCATGGCCTGGGCCGCCCCACGCTTTGTCCTGGCAGCCGGACCTCGCTCCCCAGGACGGGGGCCTGCGAAAGCCTGGTGGCCTGGCCCAGATTTCTCCTCTTGTTGTTTTTCACTCTCCTGAATGGGCTGTTCTTGAAAAGTCATTAACGGGGGATAATTGGCCTCCTCGCTGGGGCAGCAGCTGCAGGCAGCCGGGTGACCTCACCGGGCCGCGCGCACTGCTCAGCCCCAGCCGGGCTCGCCTTGCTTCCCGCTCGGGGATGCTCCTGCCACGGAGCAATAGCCAGGTCCGGTCCCCTAGAAATGGGGACGGCACCATGAAGGCGTTGTGTCGTCATGTGAGCTGTTAAGAAGAGTCTCTGGTGCAGTGATTGTGGCTGGGAGGCCAGGCCCAGAGCCCGATGCAGCGCCTTGCACAGCTTAGGTGCACGGTTCCTGCTTGCACTGTCTGGCAGGGGCTGGCCAGGCATGCAGCGCTTTGAAGGTTGCTTGGCTTTGACTGGCTGATGCCTGTCAAATGCTGTCCAGCTTCCCACCGTCTGCTCCTCTGGCCCCCCCGGCCCGCATTTCGGATTTCACACTGATGCACAAACATTCTTGGGCAATTTGAGCCCATTGTATTAAAGCTCGTTACATTCCTGATGCATGTGCCTCTCCCCGCATACGGAGGTGGTATTTATAGCAGGAGGACCGGGGCGGCCCCCACGCCAGATTACGATCCTTTGATTTGCAGACGTGCGCACCCTGCGGGGACGGGATTGTTGCAACGTCGGCGCTGCCCCGCCGTGCCCGGCAGAGCTGGACCGCATCAGGGTGACGCTGTGGTTGTCTTCTGGGTGCTTGGACGCAGCCCAAAGATGGGGGTGCTCTGCTGTGTAAGACGACAGTTTTGGGGGGGGCTGAGAATAGAAGCATGCCCTGATTGCAGAGCGGCTGGCTTGGAGCGGGGTCTCTGGGGAACGCCTGGTGCGTGGGGATGGGGGCAGCGTGTGGCACACACGAGTGCACGCAAGCCAGACTCATCGTTTCATAGTTGGTCGGGTCAGAAGGGACCTGAGCAGATCATCAAGTCCGACCCCCTGCCATGGCAGGAAAGAGTACTGGGGTCAAACGACCCCAGCAAGGTGATTGTCAAGCCTTGTCTTAAAGGCCCCCAGGGTAGGAGCCTGCACCACTTCTCTTGGAAGTCGGTTCCAGACCCTAGCTGCCCTGACCGTGAAGT
>NW_017729001.1:34334819-34343579 GCF_001723915.1 Gavialis gangeticus | reverse complement strand
TCTCTGGGTGCGGCCCTCCAGCCAGTTGGCGACCCATCTGCCTGTGTGGGTGTCGACACCACAGCCCCCCAGTTTCTTAATGAGAGCGGGGTGAGAGACAGTGTCGAAGGCCTTCCACGCAGCCCCAAGAGTTCAGGCCGTCGCATGGCTGCACTGAGGATGAGGAAGGGGCAGTGCAGAGGCTTGCAGCTGAGACAGGCGCAGCGTTTGGCTTTCTTGCAGCAGTGGCCGGGTCTCTCGGGGGAGTGTGGGCCGGCCAGCAGCTGTGCCGTGCTGGGTTCCTCGCCCCAGCGAAGGAAGGGCTCCGGGGGGCTGCGGTCAGTCCCTCGGCTGGAGGAGGGGACCTGAATGCAGAGCTGTGCTGGCGACCAGGTGAAGGTGGTCAGCTTGGATGGGGGCGCTGCTGGAGGAGGATGGGGCTGACTTGGGCCCTGGCATCTGGATCTGGTAGGATTGCACGTGTGCGGTGCTGGCCCCGGCTCCGGCACCCTCCACATGTGGCACGGTCACTTGTGAGCTAAGCTGTGTTGCCCCACGGCTCGCGCGCTCCTTGATGCCTGGAAAGGTTACATCTGCAACTCGTTTTCTCTGTCACTGACATTCTTTTCTGACAAATAATTTCAGAAATATGCAGCAGAGCATTTTGGCCTGGGACGAGCGCTGCACAATGTGCGAACACCGGCAGCCTTGCTTCGTCTCTGGGGGAAGCTTAAATCCTTGCGTGCTCAGCCCCTGGGAGCTGGGCTTGGGCCGCACCACGGCAATGGCATGTGCTGGGCAGGAGGGTGGCACGCTGCGGGGTGCAAGAGCAGTGCCCAGGCCTGATCAGAGACAGGCGGCTCTGCAGTGAGTGAGTCTGACGACTGCTCCGAATCCTCCCCTCCTTCACCAGCACCTGGGTGGACATTGCCACTTCTTCACTTCTCCTGCCCGGGTGTAAGGGGAAGGGTCTTTGCACCAGCGTTTGCTACGCTTGTGTTGCCCCCGACTCGGGGCGGTTCTGGGCTGTCCCCGTGCAGGCCGTTTCAGCGCAGCTCGATGGGACTGCAGGTTATTGAGTGGCTGAGATCGATGGGTCTTGCCGCACAATCCCGCTTGCCGTGTGACGCCCTGCCACTGCCTTGCAGCGTTGGGCTGCAGGATCGACACCTTGTGCTCTGCCCGGCGCGGGGATGTGTCCCTGCACTCGTGCTCAGTGTCCCCTGCTCTGCCGCCACTGAGGATTTGCATTTGCCACTCGTGTCCTGGGCACATCCCTGCCAAGGTGGGGGGCAGTGCAGGCCTCTGTGTCGTGGTCGGTGTCATGCCCCGTTCTGTCCCCATTGCAGAGACCAAAGACGGTGTCCTGTGCACGTGCGTCCTCTCAGCCCAGCCAGCCCAAGGTGTGTTTCCCGCTGCGGCTGTGTGAGGCTGGGACAGGGTCCCTGGGCTTTAAAGTGCTGTTTGACTGGGGCCGCCAGTCTTCCCTGTCCTGATGGCATGCACATGGCTGTGAAGATAACTTGTCTGCATGTGCGTGTGCTAGCACATTCCTGGTGCCCCAGCGCAGAGCTCAGGCCTGTCGCTCAGGTGTCCCTGGGCTGCAGGAGTACATAATGGCAGCGATTAAATTACTGTTATTAATTGTGGGCATGGCTTTTTTCCCTCCAAGTTTGGTCCGTGAGAGTTGAGTAATTGTATTGTTTATTGCACTTAATGGGACATTAATCAACAAGGCTGGAGGAGCCCATGCACTCCCAATAGGCTACGTGCTCTGCTTATTATCTTAATAGCAGGTATGGTGCTAATTATAGGAGCAACTCTGGAAGTATAGCTGTCTGCTCAACGCCCATCTTCGCACGCGGTGGCCTCACAGCTCTCGCTGGGCCTGCTATTCTGCAAAGCCATCCTTGTCCCTTCCTGGTCCGAACTGTACGGACTAAAGGTGAACTTACTGCCTAGCCTGAGCTGGCGTAAGGCCAGAGGCGTCGCTGGTAATGTCACAGCACCAGCTCTGCAGCCCAGAGCAAGCGGGCCGGATTCAGTGCGTGCAGTGCTGCGGCGCGCACGGAGGAGCTGACAGCTCAAGGGCTTCCCTAGGGCTGGCGCAAACGGACCCGCCTGTATCCAGCGCGCTCCTCTGCCTGGCGAGGGGGCATTGCAGACTCCTCGCAGGCTGAATTACTGCCCTTCTTCCAGCTCTTTTATTTCACCGTTTATGTTCGTCTCGTTAACCGTCCTTCTCTTTCTCTTCCCCGCAGCCCTGCGAGTGCCGTGGTTCCCTGCTCCCGGAGCTGACGTCCTTCCGCGTGACCTCATGCCCGTGTAGAGGAAACCATCTCCTGCCCTCAGAGCCCAGAGGAGAGCGTGCCGGGGGTAGCCGTGCACGAGGTCCATGCCCCAGCCCGGTGCAAGAGCCGCCAGGATCGGTGCCTCGGCGGGATGCGTGGGGCGGTGGCTGTGGCATGCATCGTGCCTTGCGGGGATGTGCGCTGACATGGTTGCAAGGCTCTGGAAGGTGTTTTCGTGCTGGGGAAATGGAGAGCGGAGCGGGTTGTCCGAGGAAACGACGATCCCTCGGGTACCAGGGCTGGGAGCAGCGCCCATCGGCGGGTCTCGGTGGGGGAGAAGCACCCGGAAACCACGCGAGCGGGCGCAGCTTTGGTGTCTGCAGAGGGGAAGCTACCGGCTCTCTGCCTGACTCTTTGTGAAGCCGGCGACCTCTCCGTCCATCTGTTTGTCCTGTCTGTCTTTAAGGGAGGCTGACAGGAGCTGCTCGGGCAGATACCCTTACCAGGGAGCGGGGTAGGATTTCCAGAAGGGATTGCAGCCAGGCTGGGCTGTTCCCTCCAGCCAAAGGTCAATGTTTGCTTGCTCTCACCTGGACCAGAAAGACATTTCTGCCATGGAGATGTCTGCGGTGGATTGAGGCCGGCCCCATTGCTCTCGTGACACTGGTCTAAAGGGCCTTTGAATGTCATGGTGTCAGCTGGGTGAACCAGGTACTCTTGTACTCCGGCTATGATGCACAGGGGAGGGGGTATCCTGGCATCTCTAAACCAGGCACAGTGAAGGGCAATGAGCAGGGGATAGATCACTTTAGGTCCCCCCAGTGCAGTGCTCTCTGCTTGGGACTCCTTGCCGACCAGATCACTGAGCCATTTCACCGTGAGCCAGACCTTCGGGCTCGACGGGGCGGCCGGCAGGGGACGTGGTCCCGGCATTGCATCTCGGCCACGCGGCACAAAGACGTGGAGTCTCGCTGCCTTCTGGGCTCTTTCCATTTGCTCCTGGAGTAAGCGTTCAGTGGATAGGAAAATTATTTATAGATGCTAAGTTACTTATAATATAGTTCTCACCACAACCAAACTGGATAGTATCCAGGTTAAAAGCTGATATATAAATAAGTCCCTGGAGTTTCCTTCTCCTAATTAGGAACACATTGTAGAAGCTGGCACTGTAGAGGCTTTCATCCACATCTTTATTCTGTAGGAGAAAACTGTTGACTTGAAGGGTCTGAATGCTCCTCTCTCCTGGTGCCGGGCTTGGACTGAATGTTCCTGGAGACTAATCTCCATCAAGCAGATGCTGCTGACCCTTTGCTTGGAGAAAGATTCAGGTGCATCAGGAAAAATACTTATTTAGTTTTGGAAACTCCCCCGGGCTGAGTGCAGAGGAGAGGAGAGGAGTCTGCCCAGTGACAAACAGCTCTGCCTTTCGTTTCCTTTAACAAAGCCTTCCTCCAAGTGCAAGGGGATGGCTTAATGTCTCGTCGCCCCAGGAAAAACCGCAGGGAAAGCAAGCAGTCTGTGGGGCTCCGACCCCATGTCCTTCCAGACGGCCTCTTGCGGCCAGCTCACCTTGGTGTGCACGGGGCAGGCGCCCGGCCTTCGAGGACACGTGTGAAGGGGGCTCAGAGCATCTGCTCCTGGATGGCTCTGCTGGAAGGGGTGAGCTTCGAGGCCAGCCGGGCCCTGGCTCCTAGGGCTGCTTTGCAGGGCGGTTTCCGTAATCAGACCCAGAGACACCTGCATTCACCATGCCGGTGACCTGCATCCGCTCCGCGCGTCGCCGCGCACGTGGGAGCTCTCCTTCCAAGAGCCCAGCTGCGGGTTTCCACTCTGGGAGGAGGAGGGGAAACCTCAGGACCAAGGTCGGAGCCATCCGTGGGCAGGAACTTGCAGGGGCCGGGCGGCCAGGCTGCACAGCCCCGGGACCCTTCCCACAGCACCGCACTTGGCTACCGCCGCCTGGCCCGGGCTGCTGGCATGCCCCCTCCCCAAACTCTCATTCTCCTGTTCCTGTGCAGTGGGGCTGGAGGATTAGCAGGGAATGGAAAGACCCTTAGACAAAAAGGCAGGGGAGACCCATCCAGGTGCAAGGCGCAAGGATGGGAGGCAGGTGCAGGGATGCCTGGGACTTGGCTTGCGTGTGCCAGCCAGCGAGGGCCAGGCTCCCCCTTTGTTTTTTGCCACCTGTACCCCTGCCTTGTGTGTGGGTATTAATGCTCCTCTCTGCGGGACGCCTCTCCCGCCGCTGGAGCGGGTCTCGGTGGGAAGGGAGCATTTTGTATTAGTTTTGCACACTTCGTGCCTGTGCCCAGGGCTTGGGGCTGTAACAGTGAAGGGAACTGCAAGCAAACAGTGACCTCGTGAAGTGCGCTGTGCAGTAATGCCCAGTGCAGCTGTCTGGGTCCCAGTGACAGAAACCGTTCCCGGGCTTTGTGCTGCATTTTTGCCCGCTCCTGCTTTCCTGGACTTTCTGCCCTGCCGTGCCACAGGCAGGGCCATGGATGCTGCCATGCAGCGGCTTTTGCCTGTACACAGGCATCCCCATGTTCCCAGCTGAACGGGGGAGAGTTGCCGTGTGATGCAACCTTCGCAGTCCCGGAGAAACCCCGTACGTGCCGTCTGCCCGAGGGTGGCTGAGCCTGGCCCCAGGCCCCAGGCAGGTGCGGCTGGGAGGCCTGGAAAGATCTCAACGAGGCAAAAAAAGGATGAGCTCTTTTTAATGGGATTGCAGCATCCTTTGGTTTAATTATTCTTGGCACCCTGCCCACCCACAGCTTCTTCAGTGGGAAGAAATAACAGCTTGACGAGCAACCACTCCAAAAGACAAACTACCATTCACACATTGGTGTTTGCTCTCCGGAGCCGCGGTAGGGAGTTGTCTGAAGCATTTGGAAGAGGAGGAATTAAGGCCGGTACCAACGCGGCACATCTTGCTTTGCTCCTCGTGCCGTCGGCGCTGCGGGCTTGTGCCCGGCGTTCGGCAAGGGAGCAGAAACCCGAGGGGCCAGAGGGCTGTGGAGGGGCAGGGGGCAAGGGGAAGGCTTGCGTTGCACCCCTGGGGGCTTGCATGGCTATGCTTTTCCAGGTCTCTTGTCTCCTGAGTACTTCAGAGGAGGCAGCACAGGGGTGGGTCACCTTCTCCTTGGCTCTGAAAGCAGCTCTTGGAAAGGAAGCGGAACAAGGGACGCCCTTTCCTCCAGCCTCCGGCACAGGCCAGGCGTGTCTTCTCCAAACCCCGGCGGCCTTGCCTCGGTGGCTGTGAGCTCTCTCCCGGTCCGGCCGGCACAGCTGGGCGCTCCCCCACGTAGGGAGAGCCAGGCCCTGTCCTGCTGGGAGGGGAGAGGGGGGATTTTTTTGTCCACCGAGTTTTAAATTAAAGTTTCGCACTTTCCTGAACAGCTAATTAGAGCGCATTTCCTCGCTATTCCCCCACTGCCCGCCTGTGCGGTGGCTTGTAAACCTGCCTGTTTTCCGTGGTATTTTTCTCCGTAAGATAATGGGAAATGCCTTTCTTGGCTCAGGTTCGCTCGGTGCTCGTGGGAAGATCATTAATTCCGAGCTATAACCACAGCTTAAAAAAAATATATCGCTCCTCAGACCTCTGCTTCATTGCCCAAATAAAAAATGGCAACATGCAGACTTTCTTACCGAGAGACTTATGGCAGGGGTTTACTGTGCTAAAGTGAGACAAGAGACCGGCACGCTTAGCCGGGTTTCAGCAAGTGGGCAGCGTCTGTGCGGGAACGTAGTTTGTGGCTTAACAGGAATTAAAAGGGGCCGGCTAGGAAAAAAAAACAACGCAGCAACTTTATTTGAAGTTATCGTCTCGGCTGGACCCGCCTCGTTCCCAAGCCCGTCTCCCTTGTCTTTCAGCTGCGCCCCGGGCCCTGCGAGCCGGTCCTCGGCGCTGCCAGCAGAAAGCCCGGGAGCCGGGCCGCAGCCAGACGGCTCATTACCACCGGGAAGGCTCCCCTTTGTTTCTCATTCTGGTCCTCGCCTAGTAATTGGCAGAGCAGGGCTAAGATCAATAGGGTCTCTTTGTAAATTGGTGATAGGAAACATAATTAACAGTGTTTGGGATTTACTTAATGGCGCCGGTTAAGAATTCTAAATGACCTAATTTGTGGCTTTGCTTTTGAGTGCGTTTTTGCCTTCATTGATCACACGAAGATGGCCAACGGGACAGCTGTCACTTATAAATATAATAGTATATATATATATAAAAAATATATGAAATATAATATTGTGTGTGTGTGTGTGTGTGTGTGTGTGTGTGTGTGTGTGTGTATATATAACATATATATAGAAGGGGGGATGGAGTAACCTGAAGCAATCCCAACTCGATGCGGGGATGCTGGTGAGGCTAATAGCCAGGGTGCATCTAAACCCGAGGAGCTTTAGCAGCCGCTGGGTAACAGATTGAAAACCTGCATGGAAACAAACAGAGCTATTCTTATGATACTGGCTGCGAACAATTTTTGAGTTGCTGATGGTCCTTGCGAGCAACTGGATATCTCCAGAAGGCCTTCTCCCGCTCTCAGGTTTCACACTGCTAATAATCCCCGAGGTTATCAGGCGGACAGATGGAGAGGGGCCGGAGCCAGCGCGGAGCCTGAGCACGGCCGCGTGGGCATGTTGTGAACGCGGGGGAGGTCATGTCGCTTGTCCTCCGAGGTCCAAGGACTTCGGCCTGGGAGAGGAGCCATCCGTCACAGGCCGGGTGTAAAGGTTTCCGTGTCCGCAGCAGTCTCCCGGGCCGGGCAGCCATAACTCACTTCGAACTGTCTTGTGTGAACTATGGGCTATTTCCTTACCTGGGTTTTTATGAATTAGACATACATTCCACATATGTTGGGAATTAACTTGCTGGTGTACGTTCGATTTCAAACAACACGTGTCATTTTGTTTAATGAGGGTCTGAAAAAAGCTGGGAGCAAGGACCGGGGGGGCATCTCTGCCTCTGAAACACGGCTCCAGGCGCGGTCCTGGTGGCGACACGGGTGCAGGGCCCACGGCATTTGCCATTGCCTGCTGCGCGGCGAGATCGTCGGCTGATCGATCGCGTGGAGCTCGGGGTCCATGGTGCCTGCAGCCTGGGGAGACGCTGATTTATTTTCACACGCAGGGCAGCGGGAGGGGGCACATGTGCACACGTACAGATATGCATGCACAGGCTTGCACACACCTCTCTCTCTGGCAGAGGTGGGATTGGGACTCGTGGGGTAATAAATAAAGTGATGACACCAGAATTTAAGCTTGCATCGATTCCAGCAGACGGGGCTTGCGGTGCCATCAATTGCCCGCTCTCCGCTCCCTGCAATTCTGGGGGAAGGGCAGGGGAAACGAGCCTGCCTTTCCCAGGGCTGCCTCGCGCTGTCTCCGGCTCCGCCAAGGCCATTGTTTGCAGCCGCGCAACACCGGCAGGGCTCTGCTCCCAGCCCTGATGTGATTAACGGTGCTGCGCGGCAGATGTCGGCCGGAGCGGGGCGCGGGGCTGGTTTCCTGTTGGAGCTGCACAAGGGCATGATGGCACGGTGCCCCGGCACAGCCTGCCTGTGCAAACAGTGCCCCCATCTCTGCCCCGCCGCCCCGGTGCCCCAGCTGCAGGGACCCCAGCCACGCCAGAGGCTCACACAGAGCGGGGAAATGTCCCGGCAGGGTGCGAGGAGGAGGCCCAGCCGCTACGCGAAGGCCCTTGGGTTGTCTGCGGGGAGTGCCCATGCTCAGCCCGGCTGAAGCAGGTGGAGGATGGACACAGCCTGCCCTGCCCTGCAGCGGAGGAGCCCGGGGGGTCAGGACGGGTCTCCCCAGCACCGTGGGCTGAGCCGTGAGCAGGGCAGGGCAGGGCAGCCTGTGCCTCGGGGCTTGTCCTGTGCAGCCCCGAGAGCCACGCCATGGCCCACCGTCCCGCCAGGCACGGCTGGCAGAGCGGGCCCAGCAAGCAGCGTGGAGCCCGTGCACATCCCCCAGCCCACAACGCACCCCCGAAGCGTGCCACGGGGGGCTCCTGACACCGACGGGGCTTTCAGGATCCCCCCAGGACAGGCCTGGGGCCCAGGGATCCCTTGCCTCCCTAGTCTTGGGGTGTTCAAATAGACACACATAGACACAAACAAATAGACACAGAGCAATATACACACACACACACATACATATACACACACACAGAGAAATATGTACACACATGCATGCACAAAGATATATACATATACACACATGTAGAGAGAGACACACACACACATATATATATATAAATATATGTGTCTGTACATGTAGACATGGATGTGTATACACACATGTGTAATATATAATACACAGACACCCAGAAATAGGCACAAACATGCACACTCAGATACACACACACACTCATGGATATACGTGTGTGTATATCTGTGTGTATACATATACACACACCACACACACATATATATGGGACATATGTGTGTGTGTGTGTGTGTGTGTGTGTGTGTATACAGATGTATAGCTATGT
>NW_017729001.1:34334453-34334702 GCF_001723915.1 Gavialis gangeticus | reverse complement strand
GGTGGGGAGGTGGGGGCTGGGGTGAGGGTTGTTGCAGCCTGGGCCCTAACACCCCACTAACCAATGCTCAAAGCACAACTCTGTGTGTGTGGGGGGGAAGGTGGGAATGGGGCTGGGCATCGGTGTGGGCACCATGCCCCCCGCCCGTACCCTGATACACTTGTGCTGTGTCACTTCTTACTAGTCACTGCTGACCAGGTGTGGGGGGGTGTGTTTTGCACCAGTGCTCACACCCTGGCCCAGTGCCAC
>NW_017729001.1:34307187-34329453 GCF_001723915.1 Gavialis gangeticus | reverse complement strand
CCCGTACCCTGATACACTTGTGCTGTGTCACTTCTTACTAGTCACTGCTGACCAGGTGTGGGGGGGTGTGTTTTGCACCAGTGCTCACACCCTGGCCCAGTGCCACGGCCTCTTGCTGCATCCCACCTGGGCTACACTGGCCCCGCTGGGCTCTCCCCTGAGCCCCGTGTCCCACTGCAGGCTCTGCTGCTTTCCCCGAACCATCGAGCAGCCCTGGAGCCTGGCAGGGGCCCAGGGGTGCTAGGAGCCCAGCACTCACCAGTGCTGCCTCTTGAGCCCCGTGGCCTGGTGCAGACGCTCCCCGGAGCCAAGGTGTGGTGTGGGAGGCATTCCTGTATGTCCCCATCCTACCCCACGGCCTGTGCCCGGGCTGTGGAGCCTGAACCGCTGTGCTGCATCCACCGTGCCTGCAGCGTGGCCATGGGGCTGGGCAGTCATGGACAAAGCCACCGTCAGCCGCTCTGCGCGCCTTGCTGGGCTCCGCGAGCCCCTGATGCTCCAGTACTTGCAGCGGTGCCACGTCAGCAGGGGCCTGCGGTGCACCCAGGACAGCCCAGCACGCAGCGCAGCACGGCGTGGGCTAATCCAGGCTGAAGTGCCACGGGAGGGCAGAGCGCTGTGCCAGCCCCCAGGCGAGGCCACAGCTGAGTGACCCGCAGACACAGGTGCTGCAGAAAGCACGTGGCAAGAGGCAGCTCGCCGATTCCTAGAAATAACGTGATATATTAGCCCTCCACCTGGCAGAGCCTGCTTCATACTAAAGAGGAGGAGAGTGTAAATTGGGATGATTTGTGGAGAGTTTCTGACATTATCTTGGCAAAAAAGGGCCATCTAAACCGATAAAGGCACTTGATCAAGAACGTGCACGTGAATTTTTATGGGCTCTGTTTTCCGTGATTAGAGACTCTCCGATGGGGCTTAGCTGAGCTCTATAAAGTGAGACTTTGTCAGGAACATCATCTGCAACCTTGGGAGAAAGCCTCCGGCGTGCTCTTCGCCTCCCGCTCTGCACATCCACCGAGCAGACAGCATTTTGCCCTGCAAGGACGTGAAGTGTCTAGGCCTGCTGTCCTCGGGATCTGAATGATCAGCCGAATGCCGAGCTGAGGGCTGCAGCAGTGCGTGCTGGCAAGAAGTCTCCTGCTTGCTGATATGGGAACTTCCTGCTGAAAAGAAGAGCTGCAGAAGGAGACACAAAGGCCAAAGGGAGAGCGAAAGCAAGAGCAAAAAAATGTAGATTCTGAACGAAAAATACAAGTTTTGCAAACAGTCAACTTCCTCCTTGCAGAAGCGGATGGGGAAGCAACTGGAGAGAAACAGGGTGGGTATTCGAAGGGCTCCCACCACGGAGCAGCCCACAGAGGAGACCCTGAGCTGGGCGGTTACTGCCCCAGGGGCAATGAGGAGAGCAAGGGCACAGCCCGGTCTGTCCAAGTGGACGCCAGCGGAGCAGGGAGCGCCGTGCTGCTCCGTACACGGCGTGCCCCTCGCCCGGCATCCCGGCTGCACAGGGCGCTCTGAGCAGCTCATGGGTCTTCGGTGACTATAACTCTCCCTCGTTCATTATTTCACTGGCTCCAAGTGTTCCCGCTTCATATAACCCAGCAAAATCAACAGTTGCATTCAGTACGACTGAGTAATTCATATGGCACAGGTACTGACAGTGGTAATTCAGCCTCTGAATTATGATCATAAATTTCCCCGGCCTGGCTGTGCCGAGGAGGCGATGATTTTATTGGGCAAAGCACGGTGGCTGAGCTAATTAAACAGGGAAGGGATCCTGCCGCTGACAGCCAGCGCCGCCCGGGGAGCCCGCGTGCAGCCGGCACGTGGCGTGGGCATGCTGTGGGGTGTGCGTGCACGGCACATGGCACCGCCGGCTTGGCAGAGCGTGGCATGGTCAATGCTGCCGCACTGACTTGGAGACCTCAGGAGAGGAGCTCAGGGCCGGGGCACGAGTCAGCAAAGCACCCCAGCAGCAGCAGAAACAGCCTGGGAAGATGCAGGGAGGAGAGACGGGAGAGAGGAGGCCAGGAGCAGCATGCAGCAGAGCCGCGGGCGTCCGACTCACCTGCCCAGAGACTCCCGGCTCTCGCCCTGCCGGGAGCGTGATCTCCGACGTGCAGCGTGGACACCTGGACACATGGCGTGGGCTCAGCCAGCAAAACCTAGCTCTGGACTTCTGCCACCAGGGCCACGTGCAGGTCCCTGACTGCATCCCTGTCAATGCAAAAGGGAAGGGGTTTTAGCCATAAGTGAAGAAACCACGCTGGGGACAGCAGGCTCATGGGTCTGCTGTGTGTGTGACAGACAAGCTGGGCGTCCCCACCACGCGGCCGGCTCAGGGCACGGAGCAGGCCAGCCCTGGTGCAACGTGCAGAGGAGGAGCACGGACGGTGCTCGGTGCACGTGGGCTTGGCCTGGCTCTTCCCAGGCTGCGCCACGAGGGCGAGCTCCCGGTTCCCCCGCTAGCGCAGGCGTCCTGCTCGGCGTTCGTGGGCGCTGCTCTTCCGGGCGCCTTCCCTGACTGATACATATAGACAGGCAATAAGTTACTGAACCGTGGCAGGGGTTTATGAGCCAGACATGCAAGAACGGCTGAAAGTTAAAGGAAATGTATTTATTACAACACTTTTCATGGGCAAGTTATCATTTTGTCAAACTTTATTAGAGAAAGTAATTAATGGCCTGTAAAAGGTGCTAGTGCGTGGCCAGTAAAAGAGCTCGTCCTGCGCAAATTGGCAGTTCGTAGATTTATGGCCCCTTCTTCCCCCATTTATTAATATGGAGAGTGCGCACGAGGAGCGTTATATATGGGCTTACGCACCGCAACGTGGACACGCGGGGGCCACGGCTCTGTGCCCGGCCACGGGGAGGGGAGGATGGGCAGTGAAGGGGCAGGGGTGACCAGGTGTGCATCCTGCATTGCTCCCGGCCCTGCTTGGACGTGGCTCGTGGGGCCGTGCGTGGCTCATTGTCACGGAGATGGCAGGGACCTACCTGGACGACACCCAGAGAGAGCCATGGCGAAGCCGCTGTGGTGGGGTGTGGGGGTCTGTCCCCAGAGCCCTGTGCTGCACACCCACCACCTGCAAGCACGGGGTGCTACCCCCGCTCTGGCTGACTCTGTGCCCGCTGAAGCTGGGGTTCAAGGCCTGGCCAGAGCGCTCTGCACGTGGGCGCTCGCTGCTTCGGGCTGATTTCTGATGACTCTGGAAAAGAAAAGTGAGAACTTCTGTTTAATGTGAATTCTCCCCAGTAGCTCCAGGGTCTCTGCTGCCAGCCGTGAGAGGCAAAAACCCACCCCGAGCCTGCATCCTGGAGCCCCCAGGCCCTTGCCCCTGCCCCTGCCCCTGGGGTTTGCTTCTCCGTGCAGCCCTGGGCAGTTTAATGCAGCTTGGAGCGGGGACAGGCATGCGGTAGCTTGCTGCATGCCTGCCTCCTCTCCAAGCTGCTTTAGACACAGCTCTGGGGCCCGGTGACCTTCAGAGTGGCCACGGCCATGGCCACGTGCCAAGCCCTCCTGCTTCCCACCGCCCCGGGGAGACGAGGCACCATCACGTGCTTCCTGAGTCCCCGCTCCAGCCCCCGCGCTCCAGCCCCGTCCCACCGTCTCGCGGTGCCTCGGCCCCCTGCGGCTGGGGGCACCAGCACCCTTGTGGGAGGAGGTTGTCGAGGGCCGCGAGCGTCGGGCCACCCCAGTGCCGAGGACCAGCCTCCCCCCAGCCCCTGCGGGTGCAGGGCAGGGAGTAAGGGCCCAGCAGGCGTTCGGCCAGACGAAGGGTGCGGGTATTCATATAGGGAAAGGGGGGGTCCCTGCTGTCTGATTCAGCCTGGCCTTTGAAGCTCTGGTGCTTTGCAGCTGGGGGCTGGAAAACCCTCTGCGGCAATGGGAAGATCTCAGCTACACCATTCGTGGCGATGGGGGTTGCTCCCCAGCTCACCCCTTCTGCCTTTTGGCTCGGGCAAGCGAGAGGAGGGGGCATCCGAACCCCACGGCCTCCGGGCTTGCATGTAGGATCCTTCCGTGGGTTTGGGAGGCTCTAGGATCCCAGGCTGAAGGGAGGCAAGATCCTGCCGGCGGTAGCGCCTCACAGACGGCGTTCGCCCGTGGGAACGCGGTGGTGCCAGGCCGCCCTTATCTGCCTTTCATCTCCCGGGCGCAGATGTCCCTCCCGGCGATGCCGATGTTCTTGCAGCCGCGAAGTTGCAGCTCCCTTGCCGGCGGCGCCAGCACAAAGGAAATCTTCCAGGCATCTTTCCAGCCGTCGCCTTCATCTCTTTCTCCTCGGGCCGGGCTCCCGTGGATCGCTAGCCACTCTCGGGGCCTGGCTCCAAGCTGCAGTCGCGCGGCTGTCAGCATAGATCCACCAGCACGTTGGATGCCAAAAAGCCGCAGCAGAGGGAAGGCCACCAGATGTTTGGGAGCCAGGGAGGCTCTCTCCCTCCTGGGAGCTCATGGCAAGCTGCGTGGACCTTGGTGACTTCGGCTCCGTGGCTTGCCACCTCCCGCTCACCCGTTCTGCAGCCCTGATGGGGAAGGACTTTTCTGGGCCAGAAATGCCACAAGACAGGCTGTTTGCACGGCAGCCCAGCACTTCCAGCACACCCGCAGCCAGCGTGGGCAAGAGGTGGCAAGACCAAATCATCCTCATCATCACCGAGACGCTCTCTGGGCTCCCTGAGCTGCCAGCGCGCTGGCTATGGCTCCCGACCGCCCGGCCCAAACCGCTCGGTGCTTTCCTGGTTGCAGGAGAGAGCTGATTTTGGGGCTCATTTCAGATGAGCCGTTTCGCACCTAAGAACACAGGAAATATGTTCGGTTTCTGCAGCCACGCGGCGCCAAGTCTTTGCCTGCAGCAAGCTGCTGCCCAGGGGGATGAGTCGCTGTATGGCAGGATTGTGGTGTCCTGAGGGGCTGCAGCCGCTTCCCCATGCCGGGGCTGAACCAGACACATGCAAAGGGCAGCAAGCGTGGTACTCAGGCCCATGCCGTGACACGGGTGCTCCGTGGCCCCGCACCACCCCGTCCCCAGGGCCGGGTGCTGGAGGTCTCTTCAGGGCGACTCTCTCTGGGTGGCTTGGCACTCACTGTGGCTTGCTTGTCACAGCCTGCCTCACTGGGCCGTGCAGCCGGGTACCCCCATGCCCTTTTTGCTCCGGCTTCAGACCCCTGTCATGCTGAGCATCTCCGGGGGAGGAGGGTGAACCGCAGCCAGCTGCTGGGGGCTGCTTCTACGCTCCCCATGCGCTGCTTCGTGGCAGCATGGGCCCATCCAGATGTTGATGCAGCTGAGTGCCGTGGGTGATCCCTGTGTGGACTTACCCAGCTCCTGAATCCTTCTTGGGCTTTGTTCTCCCGAGTGCATCACACACAAAACCACGACACAGAGCAGCTGGGAGTGAAGGGGCCATGTCCTCGTGTTTTGCCAAGGTCCCGAGCTCCCTGCATGGTGAGCAGCGCCTGCCAATGACGCCTGTTTGCTCCCATCCCTCGCATCACAGGGACGAGCAGAGCGAATGCAGGCGTGAAGCACCAGACGACAGACCACGTCGATGCACATGCCACGAGACCAAGGTCACATTGCTAGCTGGAGCGCTGCAGGACAACAGGTCCCTCGTGCTCTGCAATCAACCACAGACGCGCGCTCGGGGCCACGGCCTCCGGGACCACAGCCGCCGATGGGCAAGTACGTTGTGAAAGCCGCGGCGAGGAGGTGCTCCCGGGAAATCCAGCTGCAGGGGTCCAGAGAAGGACCACCCATGTGCCGCCCCGCACGCGGCCCACTCCCACAGCCGCGCGGCGCTGTGCCCCTCTCTCCGGGGCTGCAGCGCCACGATGCACCCAGGGACTTCATGCCAGAAACCTGCACGCTTGTAGCAGCCGAGTTACATAAAGTAGACCCGAATACAGGCTGCCCTTGCCATGTGTTGTAAGGGAGGGAAGAGCAAGCCGTAAAGCAGGATATTACAAGGTTATTTAGTGATTCTTCAACTGTTATACATCTGTCAACAACAAATAAAAGAAGCACTTGATAGCACCACTCGGTGCGCCAGGAAATCCTCCTGGTTCCTTTCCTTACCTACAGACAGGGCCGACCTAAGGCGATTTGGATTAGCACAGTGTGATGTGATGCTCCCGCGCAGACCGCGCATCCTCGCCGAGGCGCTGCCAAGAATTCACTCGTCAAGGCGATGTGCAATATGATTGCAGTGGAAAACACATGTAAATGTTTGCCCCCCCCCCCCTTTTTCTAGAGGGGAAGAGATCTTGATTAAACAGTAATTAAGAGTGTTTTGGACAACATGAGGCAATCGCAGTCTCTCTCCCAGGTGCTTAATAAGTGCCAAACCTGTCGAGTGAAGTGTTTATTTAGCATAGTAACAGGAGTCAGTTATTGCCAAGTTTACCAAAAATCAGGTCTCTATTAAATAGCGCAACCTGAGCGAGCGCTGGCCTCGTGCCATTAGCTATGCTGTTGGAAAGGCCCACCGTCCACCCTCCGCGACCTGCCAACCTCCATGACTGACCGCGGGGCAGGCTGGACCCCACCGTCCTGCTGGAGACGGTGCCCGGCCGCGGGCACGGACCGCTCCAAGGGGCTGTGCTCCCGATGGATGCACAACGGGGGCCGAAGTGAAGCTGAAGGGGCTGTGATTAGTCCCCTGCTTTCCCTTGGGAAGAGCAGGCGAGCTCCGCTCTCCACGGGGAAGGCCAGCTCGCACGGGGCTCGCTAGCCTGGGAGCCGGCCTGGTGAGCTCTGGGGCCAGCTCCCAGGCAGCGCCAGGGTTAAGGGGAAGAGAGCTGCGCGCCAGGGGCTGCCGGGCTCTTTCTTTCCAAAGATGCTGTTTGCATTGATAGATTTTCGGATGATGCTCCAGCAGAGAAAAATCAATGTCCCTCTGATTGTACCAGGAAGGGCAGTCGATTGGCGAAAAGCTGCGGCAGACGCACTGGGAAATGGATTTTTCTGCCCTCCAGACACGAGCTTCAGATTCCTGGCGAGGAGGGGAAAACCAGCCGTGTCAGAAAGGAAATCGAGGAGGTGTGCAGGCTCCTTCGCCGCTCCTCCTTGCGTCCCCCGTGCCCAGCCTGGGCCCTGCCCCTGCCTCTCCCAGCCCCGCTCCTGGCCGTGCCGTTCACCATGGACGTGTGGCCAGCCTCTTGTTTGAAGATTTGGGACCCCGGTGCCCAGAGGGCCGGCGCTTCACGGAGGCCATTTGCTGGGTGGGATGTGAGCAAGCCTGTCGGGTCGGGGAGAGAAGCTGTGCAAAGCATTTCCAAGGGCCGGGGTGCTCACAGTTCACACACACGCACACCCGGGTGCCCCCAGGGGCACGCCGCTGTGCTCAGGGACAATGCGTGCCCAGAGACCCCGGCGAGCTCCCCCGGGGCGAGGGCACTCGGAGGGGAAGCGGGGCCGGAGGTGTCATTCTCTTGTTTTCCTGCCTGGGGTAATTGTCTGCGCCGCGGCCTCTCCAAACAGCACGCCGCTCTCTGCCTTTCTTTCCCGCGGGACCACTTTTTCCCAGTCCCTTGGGTGGTCTTTTTATGCAGGTTTTTATCCATGCTGTGGTAGGCAGTAGGCAGCTCTCCAGAGAATCAGAAAACCTCTGCTTGCTTTGCCTGGCTGCGGAGGGAAAAATGAGCTCCCAGAGCCTTGTCTGAGAAATTAAAAAGCAGGGAGAAAATGAAGAGAGCTTAAATGATGGGAGGGATTTGCGGTGACTCCTGCCTGCTCTGAGGAGCGGGCTGCCCGGGACCCCGTGGGCACGGGCCACGTGTCTGCAGACCTGCCCGTGCCCCAGAGCCGGCGGGGTCAGGACAGCGGAGGGTCCTGGACTGGACCGACCCCCACGTCCTGTGGCTCCTGGGTCCGGGCACGAGTCCGTGCCATTCCTGACAGACACCTTTCTCCCCTGCCATCGGCCATCAGCAGTGGCAGGATCTGGCCCATTTTCCCTCTGACCTGGCTCCCACCGGGAGAAGGCGCGTGCTCCCGGGGCTCCTGCGCAGTTATTTCCTGCAACGCCCGGGGCCACTTCTCTAGCTCCCACCTGCATCCCCGTCAAACTTCATCGCTCGAGTCATTCCCCTTCGGTTCAGCTCTGCAGAAGGAGCGAAGGAAATCGCTGAAGTTAACTGTGAGGGAGCAGGGAACAGCAAAGGACATATGGGTATGTACGGGAAGCAGATGGCCTATCTGACTAAACCACATCATATAAGTTTATGAGTCAGGCAGGTGCTCTTTCCTGCTGTTTTATAGTGATGTCTTAAGGATTTCCCTTTTGATATACGAGGGCGAATCGTCAGCTGAGCCCTCCTCTATCGGCGGCTAATCCCAAAGTAAATCACTGCAAAGAAGCAGCAGCGGCAGCGAGGGCTCGCGAGGCGCCCACGATACAGATAGGCCTTTGCTGTAAATCACCCGAGTCCCGTCCTCAAGAGATAACACTGGAAAAAGCAAACAGTATAAAAAGGTCAAATGCAAACAGCAAAGACCGAATAGCTCGGGGCCTCGCTCGCCCCACCTGCCGGGAGAGGCCGCGGGGCTGGCACCTGCCTCCCGGCCCTGCTTGTCTTAGCAGCACGACCTCAGCGTGAGCCCCAGCCCTTGCACAAGCACGCGTGTGCCGGGGCTGAGGACAGGTGCCACGTGCTGGAGCGGGGCAGGGGGGCTACCTTGCAGCTGTGGCACCCAAAACGCTGCTCTCTGCCCTGCCACCCCTTTAACACCTGCCCTGGCCGGAGGCCTCCCAGCCCCTGCCCCGGGCTGGTGAGACCCTCTGTGAGGCCAAGCCGTGGATATAAGCGCCCCGCCACGATGCCGCAGGGCTGGGCACTGCGAGCTGTTCCCTAACCTCTGCCCCAGCCCAGCCAGCGTCTCCAGACCTAGCTCGCAACCCGGCCCATTGGCTGCGGGGTGGACAGACGCTCCAGCCCTGCATGTGATGTAAATACGCAGCCAGGCGCGCAGCAGAGATGGGGCTCGCTCACTCTGCTTCCTTCTGACGGCATCTGTGTGTTGCGGCAGAGGGTGCAATCATGCCAGCTCCCTGGCCGACTTCCCACGGGGCCTGCAGCGTGGCCGGTGCACACCTGCGTGCGCCCGCCAATGCCCGGGCACGTTGGCTCTTGCTGCGTTTCCAAAACATTCGCCATGGCAACCACCTCCGCTTGCAAGCTAGCCGGCGCAGTCGCTACCTGAGGGCGAATGGGTGGGTGGGGAAGACAGGTGAGACAGGACCCGGCGCTCCCCCTGCACGGTGCTGGGCTGCATGGCAGGGGGGAGCACGCACGTAGCCCCTTTGCACGGGGTCACGTACAGCGACCTTGCTGCTCGGCCCCGGGGCGCTCGTCCCGGCCGGCCCTGCAGCCAGGGACATGTCTGCTCCCTTCAAAACAAGCCGACTTTAAAGGCTGCCGGGTCTGCCTGGAATAGGTCGCCAAGCTGGAGGAAACCAGAGGCCGGGTTTTAAAGTCGAGCCAAATTTAAAGAAAATCAGTTTTAAAGCCAGGAAAGTTTAAGTTCAGCCAGGGGACCGTTTTAACTCCTCTGGACTTATAAAGTTATATTACACGTAAAAGAACGTTAGGAAGGTTGCAGAGTCCACAAACGAGGGAAAGCCAGAGCTATGTCTGCCCGTGCATGTCACCACCTTACACGTCTGCTTTTTGGGGCCATCTTACGCCACCCACTAGCATATCACTTGTCCCCAGGACCCCCAGACCCCTTCCGAGAGCCCCGGGGACCTGTGCTTTGAACATCAAGACCTCCAAGAAACCAGGTCCTGGGATCTCACCTCAAATTCACGGCTACTTTTCACCTTGAGCCCTCTGTGCCTCAGTCTCCCATCTGAAAAGGGGAGGTACAGTAATGTTGGCCCTTCCTCTCTCAGGGCTGCTGGGAAAATAAATTCATTAGTGCTTGTTAAGCACGCAGATATCGTTGCCACGAGCACCGCGGAAACAGCCCGGAGGAAATTAATAATTTGGTCGTCAAGAGAAGGGTTGGACTAGTGCTTGGCAAACAGGGCCTGGGGCCACGTGCTGAGCACCGAGGACAGGATGGACTTGCCACTGCCCAGCCTGCGCGGTGACCGAGGCAGGAGGGATGTGCAAGACATGCGTGTGATCAGACCAGCAAATGCACGTGCCCCCGGGACTCCCATTCAGGACGCAAAGGGAACCCGAATTCTAGCACTGAGGAAACCTAATAATATCACCGCTTAGCAGTCTTGTGTGTGTGATTTCCTAGGTTTAAACAAACTCCCAAATGAGACAACCCCCCCAGATTTCCATGCTGGGATTCAGGGGCCTGTCCGCACTCCACTGCAGAGCTGTCAGGGACTCCAGTTCGCCGAGTCCGTGACAGCAACAGCAGAGTTGTGCCGTCTGCGAGGACCAGCGCTGGGGGGCACGGGACACAGGTCCTGCTCCGGGATCATGAACAGAGCACGCTCCATGGGGCAAAGCAGGGAGAAAGATCCTGTATCCCTCCACCAGCTTTATTCTCAGAAACAGCTGAATTGTACCGAGCAAAACCAAAAAGCAAAATACATAAATACCATCTGAGACAAGCACCAGGGATGGCCAATTTTCAGGCGGTAGGCTTGGGCTCAGAAGGGCTCTTGGCGGGTCTTCTTTACAGCACCTGTTAGAAAATATCACCATTTCCATAACTTTTTTTTCTTTTTCTCCCCACTCCGGGATCTCAAATGCACAACCATTGGTCAGGGTGACCAAGGTTGCCCTGTTAAGCACTGAAAATTCGAGACATGTAAAAATTCAGCTGAGGTGCTCATCTCTAACTCTGCCCCCTTGTGCATATTCATTAAAATACAGTCCTTAATGATATGATCACAGGGTATTTCCACTGATACGTTTCAAGGAAGAAACTTGCATTAACCGGTATGCTGCGGTGAGCAGCTGGCTACCCATGAAGAGATCATAAAGGCGTCAGGTTTAAAGCAGCACGTTCGACTTCAGCTTTCCCGTCTCCTGACCCAAGACTGCTGCACTGTGGCACTGTACGCTGCTTTGTATTGTACACGGGTGGAAAGGTTACACCCAGCTCTTAGGATAACGGTTCTTAACCTCTTTAGACTCAAGGCGCCCGGCAGAAAACATCAGCTTTCGCTTCCTTTTGTTTCCTGACTATGGAAGCAGACAAGCAATTCTGTTGCAAAAAAACTTAGAGAGACCACAGCAGGTCAGAGTGTTTTTGACGCTATGCATTCCTATTTGAAACCTCTGGGCATGTCTACACATGCATTAATGCAGTTTAGCTAATGTGCATTAAATCTAGTGCCAGAGATCTGGTGGGTCGAAGCAGACTCAATCTGCACTCTTTCCTGCCTGGGGCAGGGGGTTGGACTCGATGATCTAATAGATCCCTTCTGATCCTACAAAAATCTATGAAATCTGCACTGCAGAAAAAGGCGGCAGTGCACTTTTGAATTAAAACACCTGCGATGTGTTTTAGGACAAAACCACACCACCATTTTCTCTGTACTGACACACATTTTGCCGCTGATACAACTGCACGTGCCACAGTGCGAGCATGTGTACAGATACCTTCCATTGTGAGGTACTAGGAAAATGCACATGAGCTTGTCTTAATGTGCATTAACTAAGTAGTATGGTTTTCGGAGTGATGCTTTAATCCGCATTAAAATAGGCTAATGCGCATTAAAGTGCACGTGTAGAAGTGCCCTCTGGGTTTATCTTGTGAATCATGTGTGGGTGTTTGCACAACAAACATTGGCTCAATAGTTTGTGGCACCCTTGAAAGGATCTCACAACAGCCTGGTTGAGAATTGCTGCTCTAGACAATCAATAAACTGGTGCACTGTGGCAGAAAAGATGGCTATATCCCTCTTCCGGTTACAGACACTTATTCTTAAGAAAATAAGGATACTGAACCTGGCTTTGCTTGCAGGAGGAACCGGAGTGAAACCAGCAAGCTCGGGCACCCTGCATGCAACACGGAGGCATCCATGCTTCCCCAGCCAGGCTCGTGGCACTCAGGGATGGAGCTGGAGGATTTAAAGAATTTGGGGATGTTGTTTCAAAACCTCCTTCCCTGGTAACCAGTAGCTCAGGGGACAGGAGCAAGGGACAGGGCTTCAGCTCATTTCCGGATGGCGAGGGCCAGGCTGGCTTTTGGTCCCCCGTTCTCCATCTGTCCATCTGACACGTGCCCCTGCTCGGAGGGAGTCACCCCTGTACACGTGGCGTGCACACCTGCACCAGTGCCCGTGCGTGGTGGAGGGCAGCTGTGCTTTCGCTGCTACACTAGGCTCTCGGGAGGACTCTGTGCCCCGCTGGGCACATTCCTGAGCCGCTCAGCTGGGATTTCTCCTCTCTGCTCATGCCCCCTTTCCTCCCTAACTCTCCCCTCCTTTTGAGCCACGTGAATAGGAGGGGACTTGATGGCAGATCTTCTCTGCAGACACCTTGCCATCTCGGCATTCAGGCGCTGATGCTGAATGAGCCGTGCATTCGAGCCAGGGAGCTCAGGGTGGTGGAAGCAAACATGCCAGGGCTAGCGGAGGAAGCCGAGGGCATGTCAGTCTTCACTGCTTGCTTGGCTGTGAGTGACATTTCTCTGCTCGTAGAGCCATGAGCTGGGCCTCAAGTGAATAAACAACTCGAGTTGCTCATGGCTCTTCCCTGATTACAGTTCAGCTGGTTTCCTACTTTACATCCTTGTCCCAGGTGGAAAGAAGTGGGTTCTCATCCCACGATGGCCTTAGGGAGCCCATAAAAGAGACCCCCTACCCATAGCCACTGGCATGACCCGGAGCTACGGCCACCGGGATATTTGCTGCCCACACCTCTCACCGTGGCAAAGATGAGATGTCGGGCCATGTCCGGGAGGTGCGTGTCCCCCTGGACATGGGTGTCCTGCTCTCTGCTCTTACTCGTGGCCTTGCTTTCCCCTGTGGCCCTTCCTTCCACTTCCCAGGTCTGTAGTTCGTGTGCGGGCATCCCAGCAACGTGCGGTGCCCTCGCACGTGCCACCATCACCACCCGCAGAGTGTGGCCTCGCACCCTGACCTGGGACACGCCGGGGCTGGGATTGCTCGCAGGAGACGTGCGAACACCTGGACAAGAGAAGCCCTGCACGGCTCCCCTTTGCGGTGCTGCGAGGACACAGGTAGCTCCTGGCAGGGCGGCCAGACAGCCTCCCTCTGCCATGGGTGCCTCCACCCACGGCACAGACAAGATGTTCCTCGAGCAGCGCACAGCGGAGGTGAATCACGGCTGTGCCGGTACATGCCCCAGGCCGCTGGGCGAGGAAGGGCTGTGGAGGAGCCTTGCTAGGCTGCAGGGGCAGAAAACCCGACATCTCAGTAGTGCTGCTGAGCTCGGTCCTCAGTCTTTGCAGCCGTGCCCCTTTGGCAGGCATGTCAGAGCCCTCGGACCGGCATGTCCACCCGTCCAGCCGGGCTTCGTGGCAGCTTGGAGCAGACGCTGCATGTGGCTGCTGAATGCACCTTGTGTAGGAGAAAAACCAGACTTGAGCAGAGGAAACGTGCAGGGCCTTGCTGGCTCGGGAAGTCTTTCTCCTCCTAGAAAAAGCCTTAATGAGCTTGACTGTGAGACATGGACTGATAACCCCATTGACCGGGGACTCCTGCTTGGGCATCGTGCTGCCAAGGGAGGCCCTGGCCGGACTGGCTGCTCCAGAGCCGGCCCTGGCAGCTAGCCCATCGCTTCCTTCGTTCCCCCGGGCTTGTTCCTCTGATGAGCAGGGGTGCCGGGAGGCTTCGTCTGCATGAGACAGCCACCCATTTACCTCAAGGTGCAGTGTTAAACACGGCTCAGGGCTGGTTGCATTGTAACAAAGCCTGCTTTGCAGCCTGTTTGGGACCAGTTAAGGTTCAGCTACTCGAGCTGAGCATCGCAGAGAGAAGCAGGGCTGGAAGGGACCTCCAGAGATCATCTATCCAACCCCATGCACATGAGTGTTCACGTGTGCTGTGCCCTTTGGGCTCCCTCCGCCCCTCACGCCTGCAGCCTGCCCCTCCTCACGCGGCCCCTGCTCGGTTGCATCCAGATGTTTGTGCCGTGCAGATGCTGGGCTCTGCCTCGGAGCGGTGGTACCCGAGGAGGCGTGCACACCTCCCATCCTGCCCCCAGCACCTTCTCCTGGCGGGGCCGGTGGCTGGAAGAGGGTGGTGGAGATAATGCTTGCTCTGTGCTTGCAATCTGGATGCTCTTGACACAGGCTTTGGTTTAAAGGAAACATTGAGCAGGAGCAGGCTGATCGCAAGGGCATGACAAACCTGAGACGGCTCAGAGTGAGAAACAAAGCCATTGGTTTCCCTCCTCCTGGTATCTGGGGCTGGACCTGGTCTCTGGTGCATTCACTTGGGCAGTCAGAGCAGAGTCCGGGATGCCCCTTGGCAGGCTCACAGCCTGGGCTACCCACAGAGGGAAGACATGGTGGCTTCCAAGTCGGGGGAATAGGCGGAGGTGGAGACTGCCTTGAAGAGAGAGGAGAGGAAGGGCACTCGAGGGCGCCTGGCCCGGGCTCTGGGCTTGCTTCTGCAGCTGGGGATAACGAGAGCCGGGGGGAGCAGGAGCAGGATTACCCAAGATCGGAGCAATCAGCTCTGGGCCAGGCTCAGACCTATCCCTGCTGATGCAAGCCGCCCGCACGCGGAGGCCTGTGCAAAGGTCTCGGGAAGATGCCGTGCGTGTATCTGGGCTCCACCAGCATAGCTGCGCCACCGCGTACTTCCCCGCCGGCTCAGGGAAAGGAGCTCTCTCCCCGCCCCAGCCTTGCCCCCCAGCACTCAGGTGTTGCTTGGCTGCTGTTTCCTTCCCGCCGGGAATGGCGGAGAGGTTCAGCGAGGAGACAGCCGGGATGAGCCATCCGGCCGGCTGTCCCAACACGCCCGGCAGCTCCGCGGCCCCGGGCTCTGGCTCGCCCACGCGTGCCTGTTGTGTCATCTGCAGGACGGGTGCTGGGACGGCCTGCCCCGTGCCCCCGCCCAGGCGGGTAGCAAGAAGCCTTGATACCCCTTTGCCCATCACTGAGCCCTCTCCTCCGTGCCTCTTCTTTTCCTCAGCTCTCACAAGAGGCATCCCGACCCATTGCCTCGGCCTGGGCCTCGCCGGCCCTGCCCCATGGGGGTTTCACCTTGGACAGCAAGGCTGGAAATTTGGAACGGACGCGTTTTACTCGGACTTTTGCTCAGAGGGGGAACCAGACGCGAAGCAGGAAACCTGGCTGTGACAGGCCGCGAGCGGGCTCAAACTCATATACAATCACTGCCGGGGGTGGCCAGTGACCTGGGCTCCCTAATGACCAGTGCATGCGTTACCCTCCGCAAAGGTTTTCCGGCCGCCCCCCGGTCTCCTCTTCCTGGGGCCCTCGCTCGCCCTCGGCCTCCGCTGCGCCCGTTCGGTGGCACATCCCTGACCCCGTGGGCAGAGCTGCTGCTGATCGGGGGGCTGGGAGAACGAAACGGATTTGGGTGTACGGAGGCCTCATGCTTTATGCATTAGCTTTCATTGCAGAGGCTTGCTGCGATCGCGAGGCAGGGAAAAGACTTTGGGCCGATACGAGATGCCGTTAACAAGACTCGCTGGCCCGCACGCTGCTTTCCTGGGTGTATCTATCATAAAAAAGTAGGGGTTTTGCCCTGTGTCCTGTGTGCCACAGGGCAGAGGGAGGCTGGACAGGAGCATGACTGGGTCTGAGCTGGGTTTTCCCCCCGTTCCTCTTGCCTTTGCAGCCTCCAGCATTGGCGGTGCAGGAAGCTCTGTATCCTTCGTTGCCACGGTCAATAGCTGGACGCCCCTTTCTGCCAACGACGTGTCCCGGCCCTTGGTGACGCTGGCTAAACTCTCAGCTTCCACCACATCCGGTGGCCACGGGCTTCACGCTTTAATGCCACGCCGGGTGCGAAAGAACGGCTTGCTGTCCATTTTGAACTGCCGGCCTGCTCATTTCACGCTCATTCTTGTCTGGTGCAAAGACCCTCGCTCCGGTGAGGGTACAGGCCCTGCACACACAAACCATCCTCGGCGCGGGAATGGCCGGGGGCGCACCGCATGGCACGGACCCCAGTTGCTCCCCAGCCAGCAAACCTCCTCCCATCAGCAGCCCGGTGCACGCAGGCCGGGGCGGCGATGCAATGCTACCGACAAGGGCTTTCCGGCGCCCGTCGGGTCAGCACTGATGCTGTTTCGGCCGACGCTCTCAGGCAGTGACCACCCCTCTTCTCGCGCCGTCTGGCCAAGGCAATGGTGGAGCTTCCCCAGCACGCCGGCAGGCTCTAGGTGACCTGGGATATTCAGTTCTTGCTTCGTGAGCTCATGCATGTTTCTGGAAGGCGCCCGTGCAAACCCCGGGCCCTAGCCGTGATGCACACGCAGGGCGGGCTCACGCAGAGGCACCCACGTGGTCTAGCTTGCTCTTAGCTCGCTCAGCTCGCAGTTGCCCTCTGGGCACGACCAGCTCGTGTCAGGAGCACGTTCCCAAGGCTCGTTAGCCCCAAACCCCCGCGTCAGCTTCTCGAGCCACTCTCCCGCGTGGCGAAGGTGAGGGGGTCACGCGCTAAGGCAGCGTTTTTCCCCTCGCGTGAGATGCACCTAGCAGACGCTGCGTGTCAACACCGATTTGCTTCCCCGGCATTTCTGCAAGATGATTTCCTTGTTAAAAGTGACAAGAAGGTGCGGAGCCGCTGGCCTTTCGCCTGGGATGTCACCTCGTCTCCGTGCAGGGCAGCGGGCACACGATGACAGGGCAGGGCTGGGGGGAGCTCGGTTTGGTCCAAAAGCAGCGTCCCGCCTTGCTCCGACCCCCGGTGAGGAGAGGGCTGTGCTGGGGCCTGCACCCTGCCTCCCGGGACCGGGTCTGAAGCATCTCAAGCGGTTTGACCACAAGCGTTTCAGACCTCCCTGCCCGGTCTGCCTGTTAGGGATAAGCTGGAAGGGTTTATCCTGGGCAAGCTGAGATGGGGGCGCAGGAAAAGGGATGCAAGAAAATCCCAGACACACCACGGATGTTTTCTAGTGATTCCCACTCCCGCGTGGCACCAGCTCGTCTCCTCCAGCCCCGGTCCCGCACGGTGGCTTTGCACAGCCCACACGGTGCAGCGAGGGGTCCTGCATAACAGCGCCCGTCTCCTGGCCTGCGCTGCCTCGGGAACAAGGTCGGCTCCCCCCCGCCGGCCCCGGGACGAGGGCAGGTGGCTTCCACGCGGGTTATGCTGGGGGCCCGGCCTGCCCGGGTCACGTTTCGGCACCGTTTTATCTCAGTGCTGAGCAAACAATGGTGAGCAAGGTCTCCCCTGGCCCCAGCGCATCCTTCGCCGTGCGCTCTTTCCAACCGTTTTCTATAGCGATCAGACGTGGCGATTAAAACCACACAGCGAAGGCTTTGAAAAGCAAACGATAGGATCAAAGCGCTTATGAACTGTGAACTTTAATGGTCAATTGAAGGGGTTTCTCCCCATAAATTCTGCTCTTTTCACGTGGGCTGACAGGTCAGAGTAAGGACGAGAAATCCTCAGGTCCCAGGGAGATTTCCATTCGGGTGAGTTGTGTTCCTGGTCCCTGGACCAGCCGGGGGGGAGACCAGTGACTGCATCAGGCGTCCTAGGAGGTGAGGGGTGCTGTACACATGGCCCCTCCAAATGCAGTAAAATGTCATTTTTGTCATCTGCTTGGTTCCTCCTGAAAGGCGGTGTTGCAGGATTGCGACAGGGATGATGACGGCATGGGCAGAGAAGTACTTCCTCAGCACGCCCTGTCCGGAGAAAACCCCGACCCCTCGGTCTGAGCATCTCCCTGCTCATCCACGGCCCCAGGTGATTTGTGTGCACAGGCAGCCGGTTGCAATAGATGTTTTTGCACCGGCTGTGACCGTCCCATCACAAAGCCTGGGTAGGTTCAGGACGGCTTCGGCGCAGCGTTTTATGCCGAGGCTGGTAGCAGCCCGTCTGCGTGCACGCGGTCGCGGTTGGGAGGAAGCTGCCTCGAAGCGAGAGGAGAACATTTCTCTTTCTGGATCTAGGTCTGGACATCTGCTCACAATCAAAACACGCAGCTTCTCTGCACCGAGCAGCAGCGAGGCCGGTCGGAAGAGCAGGGGGGAGGCCGTTTTGTCTCGGCTTTCATCCAACCCCCTGCGCCGCCACAGAGCTGGGTAAAACGCAGCAAGAAAGCAAGTGCCACGCGGAGAAATAAATCGACGTGAAAAGGGTCCGGGGAAGACTCAGGGTGTCGCAGAGCGGGGGACCATTGGGGGTGCTGACATCTCTCTCGGGAGCGTGCCCACATGGCCCTGCGCAGAAGCGAAGGAGCAGAGGTGAGCACCGCTGGTCCGCCCCACGCGAGTCAAACCCCAGAGAGTTTCCCCGCTTGAAGGAAAGGCCAGGGCGGTCGTCATCTTTCCTCTAAGCGGAGGAACGGGCCGGCTGATGGCTTTTGCAGACACGAGCAGCTTGGGCAGAGAAGCCCCCACGCTCCCCAGCACGGCGGCAGGGAGCCGAGCGATGATGGACGCAGGACCTGATCGTGTCCGGGCACACGCGGGCGGCAGTGTGGGAAACGGGGACTTCCGGGGCCTGCTTGCTTGCACGAGAACGCGCAGCCCAGGACGACGCTAGCTTCGGGGGTGGGGGTTTCCCTAGGGCTGGTCCAGGGACTCTGCAAAGCTGCCACCTGCTCAGCCGTTTGGGGCAGGTTCAGCGAAGCGCGCTCTAGTTTGTCTGCGGCTGAGCCCGGCTCTGACACCGTCCAGGCGCAAGGCCCAGGGTAGGCGTCCGAAGCGTCCGAAGAGGTGATCGGTGGTGAAGACCCGCGCGGGTTAGGAGGTGCGCTGTGGGCTCCGGCCATTTGCATGACTTCAGGCCTTTTCCAGCTCACGTCGGGTCCCAGGTTTGCACCCGTCGTGCCCCATCTGCAGTGCCGTGAAGCCGCGACGGGATCCCACGCCGAGGCTGAAAGGATTTATTTGTGAGATAAAGCGTCTGTGCAAAGACACCACTGCCGGGTGCTGGGGGCCCGCCGGGCTCACGGCAGGCTGGAGCAGCTGGCGGGTCGGGGCCTGGCCTGGGGGAGCTTGTCTGCGCGTCTGCTGCTCGCTGGTCTCGACAGCCCCGTCCTCTGCTCGCCCTCGCTGCTGCAAACGGCCGTCGCTGAGGGCCACGGCTGTCCTGGCAGATCCCGGGCCTGGGGAGCCCTTCATCTCCACGGTTCAGCCATTACCTCCGTTTTCACCGGGAGAGCAACAGCCGTCACTTCATCCCAGCCAAGCGTTGGCACGGTGCCGCTGGCAGCCAGAGCGCGCTGCGAAGAAGTGCGCGAGCTCCTTCAGCTGAGGGGCAGGGGCTTGCTCGGAGGGTTATCTTCCAGCACGGAAAGGCTCGACTTCTCCAGCGATGCAGGGCAGCGCGAGGGGTGCGCAGCGCCTTGCCTTTGAAGGTCTCCAAGGCAGAGCGATCAGGTGCAGCACTTGTGGCCCCAGACATGGAGAAGCAGCCAGGTTGTGGGATCCCCATCCTTGGAGGTTTTTAGACAAAGCCTTGGCTGGGTGAGATAGTGGGGGCTGGTCCTGCTTGGAGCCTCCTGACCTCCTGAGGTCTTTCCAGCCCTCAATGTCTCCCATTCGAAGTGGAGCTGGGTCAAAGCCCACCTGTCCCGACTGCCGCCCTGGGGATCCCTTGGGGCTGCGACCTTGAGCACATCTTGCAAAGCTGGCACGAGGGGGCCTTGCTCGCTCGCCCGTCCCAGGGCATTGCGGCGTCCGGGCCGGGATTAGAAAGCAGTCGGCAGCTGGAGCCAGGGCCCAGGCCCGAAGGAGTGCTGGAAAGCATTTCCAAGTGGGAGTTGCGCTCTGCCATCCGTCATCGGTTCAGACGGAGAGGAGGGAGTCGGTGTGAGACACGGCAATGTCTTCCTCCCTGTCTCCAGCATTAATTTAAATGCCAAAACGCAGACCGTGTGGAATGCACCGGCATTATTGAGAGCCCTTGCCTCTAATTCCATATGGCATGGAAATATCCCCCAGGTGGTATTTAGCAGACACCTGGCACTGTCTCACAGCTTGGAGGTCAGCGCAGCCCGCTTGGCTGTTTATTCATTCTGGTATTAGGCCGCGTCGAGCAGCCGCTGCAGCAGGATGCCTAAGGTGACAGGAGAGCCCGGGCAGAGATGGATGCAGTGGAGACAGTCGAGTGCGGGGCTGGAGACGGTCTGGGGAGAGGAGAGGATCGTGCTGCTCTCCATTTTTGCTGAGTTTATCTCCGTTTTTATCTGATTACACCCCGGATAACTCATCAATATTGTGATCCTGCTGACATATAAGTGAGGCACTGCATAATTCATGGCCGCTGCGCTGCTCCAGCAATGGGAGGCACATACTTAATTAGACACTTAGCCGTTTCGCGCGTTGGGAGGAGCTCCTGGATTGCACCTGTTTGAGCAAACGCCGCCGTGTCCGTGGCCGGGGGCCACCTCGCGGGGGCTACCGTGCCACCTTCGAGCGGCAGCCCCGGCGCCCAGGGCACTCATCACGGCATGGGCTCCTGGCCCGGGAGCGTCCTCTGCTCTGTGCTCTTTGGAAGGCGTCCCCGGTGCAAGGGCTCGCGGCTTTGCACACCAGCGAAGTGTGTCACGGCCAGCTGTGATCAGCGTTTCAGGGCCAATCCCACGGTAATTGTCCAGATCAGCTGTGTTTGAGGGGACCTTGTGTGTGCCATTAGCACCAGGATGACTGCAACCTTGCTCGAAGTGGGAGCCTTCTTAAAGGCATGAGCAATGGGGCATATCCCCCACCACAGTGACCTGCATGCAGTGGTGGTGGGGAGGTTAATAGGGCATCCCTAGCAGGCAGGGCTGAGGGTGGGATCCTGAATTGCACCTACGCTGCAGCCTGGTTTGGACAGGATTGCAGGGGCTGGACTGCATGCCGTCCGGGGGTCCCTTCCAGCCCCACGTCTCCATGACTGAGCCCTAGCCAGGTCGGTCTCCATTTGGATCCAGTTTTGCCTGTCCGCCTTCTAACACGGCTGCCTCTCGCACGACGTCGGTGCTACAGAGCACAGGAGCTGGGGAGGGCCGGGGGCTACTTCTGCAGCCCTGGGAAATCTCCCGTGACGTGCGATCATGCAGCTGGTAGGAGAACAGGTGTATCACTTCCTGCATGATGCACAGTTGGTATGACAGGAATATTTTGTCCTATGGGGGAGAATCTGCTTAAAGTAGGTCAATACACTGGAAGCGATAATATATACAGTATAGGCTGGATGTATACTTCAGTGGTGACATCTCTTACAGGGCTCAATGTTCAAGCATGAGTGAATTAATAGGATGCTCGTGTCAGCTCTTGGCACCAAAACGGGGTGTTCGCCGGGTTCAGCGCTGATCGGAGGCGCCAGGTGCAGAATTGGGAGGCCCTGGGAAGGCATCCACGTCTCGGCCTCGTTCCCCAGTGCTGCAGGAAGCGATGTGCAAGCTGTCAGCAAGCGGCTCGGGGACAGCAGGTGGGGGAGCGTGCTGGTGTAATGCAGCCTGCACCAGCAGTCTGTTCTCCTGGCCCTGCACCTCGAGGAGTCTCGTGGCCGTCCAGCCCATGCCGTGGCCGTGGGAGGGGCTGGAGTCCACGTGACGATACCTGCATCTCCGCGGGTGCCTTCTGCAGCTGCCTGCAGGGTCTCGTCCACCTTCCCACGCAGGTGCTAAAGCAACGTCCCTTGGGGATGACCGTGTTTGCACGCGCAGCGTGCTGGGCCGTCAAGTGCCACCGACCCTGCTCTGCCTAGTCACGGCAGCACGGGCTCTCACCATCTCTTGTCTTAGGGCACGTAAACATGAAGACCTCTCTTGCTCCATCTCAGACTGGGGTCGGCCGTGCCCAGACCCGTGCTCACCTCAATGGTCTTCTGGAGCGAGGCCTCCAAGACGGCCAGGACCCCCGTGTCCCTTGGCCCATGTTTTGCCTCTGCTGAGTGCAGAGAGATGGGCAAGAGCTCTCGCCTCTGGCAGACGCTCACGTTTCCTCCCCCCACGTCTAGAGATGGATCAAACGGTGTAGCAGGAGGGGGGTCAACATGTGCCAAGATACACGTGAGCAGCAACAGGGTAGCCTGGATGCTCTTGCTAGCCTCATCCAGCCCTCATGAGTCCCTGGTCTCAGCTTCCTGTGGCCAGGAGGGATCCCTCCTAATGAGACCTCAGCAAGGGACCTTGGTGCCCCAAAGCAGGTCCAACAGTCCCCCACAAAAAACTCTTGCTTCTTA
>NW_017729001.1:34279368-34302187 GCF_001723915.1 Gavialis gangeticus | reverse complement strand
GGTGTAGCAGGAGGGGGGTCAACATGTGCCAAGATACACGTGAGCAGCAACAGGGTAGCCTGGATGCTCTTGCTAGCCTCATCCAGCCCTCATGAGTCCCTGGTCTCAGCTTCCTGTGGCCAGGAGGGATCCCTCCTAATGAGACCTCAGCAAGGGACCTTGGTGCCCCAAAGCAGGTCCAACAGTCCCCCACAAAAAACTCTTGCTTCTTAATGCCATGGTTGAGGAAGACTTATTTCCATCTCCCTTTTGGATACTCCCCTTGACTTTCACCGCTTGTTGTCTTGCTGTGCTCCTTGCTCTGCCTCCTCTTGCTCGAGATCATTCACCGGTTTCTACGTGGCTGTCATGTCCTCTCTGATCATCGTTCACCTGGGGTGAACAATCCCGAACCCGAAACCCCGTGCATCTTCAAATGGAGGCAGCCAAAAATGGGTGCTTGGGCTGGTGGCGTGCCAGTATCTCCCCCCCACAGACCATTTGAAAATGGATCTGGGATAGTGAGAAATTTCTCCATTTTGTGGTGCTTCCCTTCATTAATTTCCTGGTTGTAGTACATTACTCATGGATAATTAAGAGTGAGCTATTAATACAACATTTAATATTCAAGTGCAGTGAAGAGGAGAGAACAATAAGTCAAGGAATCATATACTACAAGACATTTCAGTTTAGTGATGAGATTTTTTTTTTGCTGGCTTTGGCTATCAGAGCATAGTCTGCTTCCATTTGAGTGTGGTCCCGAGGACTTCATTTATTGATAGAATACAAATAGGACATTAAATCAGGGGATGCACATTTGAATTGCTGGCTGTAGATGCAATTATGAATGGGATTGGCTACTTCCACCCCGCGTACCTTAAGTTAGGAGAATTATGTTAGACTCTGCTAAGGAGAGCTCAGAGTGTCTTAAAATTAATGAGATTGAAGTCTGCCTAGGAAAAAACATTAATGCTAAAATGCTGGTGCTAGCGCAGAGACATAAAAATTGCTCCGGAGATGGTGGCTGCTCCGGGTGGTTCTCCCTCAATGAACCCCTCAATGGACTCGAGGCACCCTGTGGAAAATGCCAGCTTTCAGTTTTCCCTTACCAGTTTGACTCTAGAGAAATACCAAAGCAATTTTTCTGTTGCGAAGAACTCGGAAAGCCCAAAACAGGGCAGGACGCTTTTAACACACTGCTTTCCTATTTGAAATCGGGGTTTATCTTACAAATCATGTTTGCACACCTCATTGCACGGCATCCTTGGAAGGATCTCCAGGCACCCCAGGGTGCCATTGCACCTCGACTGAGCTGGAGAAGTGCTGGGCTGGCTGTCGGGAGCCTGTCCTGAAAAGGCCCAGGCCCTGCACAGAGTATGAAATAAGCCAATACAGCCAGCATGGCTCTGCCTCGCCCCACCTGCTTTATCCATTGGGAACCAGGCGCCTGTCGTACAGAGGGAGGGGAGTGAAGCGCACCGCCCCAGCCCGAGCTTGCTCAGCCCAGGAGAAGCGACTCTGAGACCATATGTCCTGCTGTCTTTCAGCCTTCTCCCTCCTGGCCTCATGCCTGGTCCTCAGCCCGTATTCGGACACCTGCTTTTTAGAGCGAAGGAGTCAAGCCACTGTGTGGTCTGCTCCTTTTACATTGTGCTGGAGGTCTTGCAAGGGAAGCCCCCTGCCCGTGTCCCTGGAGTGGGGCTGTCTTGGCCGGCTGGACTCCAGAGGGCCATGCTTTTGCGGGCAAGATTTTAGCCCATCGGTGCATCATGGAGTCACGACAAGGTATTTTAAGCCAGCAGAGGAGGAAATGTGTGTATGCATGCACACTGCAGTCATCTTGTGGGCTCCATCCATTAGAAGGCCACGTTACACATACATTTACACACATGCTGCACACCTACATGCACACGGCTGACACGGTGGGCACAGGTCAGCGTCGTGCCTTCTCTGCACACATGGCCGTGCGGGCCCTGAGCATGGAGTCGGGATTGGTTTGCACCGCTCCAGCCCCGGGCAGGCTGAGACAAGGGTCATTCACTGCCCATGTGCCAGGCTGTGTTCGCACAAGTCCCAGCCTGAGTGGGAAGTGCCTCTGCAACCTGTGGGCCATTAGCAAAAGTGACCGTGCCGGACGCCCCCTTGCCCACCAGGCCTCTTGGGGCCAGGCAGAGCCGTGCGAGGCAGAAGAGATGGTGTATTTGTGCCACTTGTGCTCTGATCACTTTTTGTCACTCCTCTGAGACATTTCCCGAGCGCGGCTCTCAGTCACTGCTCACTAGTGCACGCTTGCACCCCTCAGCCTAGGTAAGCACCCACGTGCACGTGCTGTTTTGTTTGATCAGCAGCATAATTGGTTATTTACAGTCAGCAAAGGGTAAGTGTGGCTCTGACCTTTCTTCCTGCAGGTTGCGTCGTTAATAATGAGCCCGCTAAGCACATCCATTTGTCTAATAGGGCCCCTCTCCTGGGCTGGCATTCAGCGCTCCTCTGCTCTCCGAGTCCTGACAACAAGCTCCCTCGCCTCTGTAAAGTGGTTGAGAGAGACCGACCGATCTCCCCGGCTTACTCCGGAGTCGGGGAATGTAATTAAACATAGGCACCGTATTGATTCCCAGTTAAACAGCAGCAAAACAAATTATTTACTAGCATAATAAAAATGTTGTGGGAGTGATAACAGCACTTAGGCACAAAGCTTTCCTAAACCCACTGCGTGCATGCATTCATACGTGTCACGCCAACAGCTGCATTTGTCCCGGAGAAGTCTGGAGCAGAGCTGGGCATGGGGAAAACCCGTCTGCATCGGGGCAGGGGAAGGGCCGCGTGGTGCTCAGAGGCCAACGCATGCTCCCAGCGATGCCCCTCGCCGGCATTGCCTTTCCTCCTGGTTGGACGAGATGACCTCCTGAGGTCCCTTCCCACTCACATTTTCTATGAGGATCGGCTCGAGCAGAGCAGTAATGAAGGGAAGCTGCGGGTCCACATAGCGCCTGGGCATTTTCCTTGGTTATACCATGCAGCAGTACCATAGGCCAGGGGCAAGGGTGGCCCAGGAGCTACGGCCCCGATCCTCAGAGGAATTTAGCATCTAAATGTCCTTGAGGACCCAGGCCTGAATCACGCAGAGGGACTGGTTCAACCCCCGACCAGGACCTCTTCCTCCCTGGGGGTCGTGGGACACAGCGCCAAGCTGCCTGGCACCTCTCCAGGTGCTTCTCCCTCCCCTGCAATCTCTCCAGTCCCACCAGCACCTTTGATTGGGAGGAAACCAGGACCCCCATTTTCAGACCTGCTAAGGCACTCTCTCGCACATCCCGAAGGCCATTTCCAAACGACGGGCCCCCCATTCCCACCGCACGCGTCCCGCGCTGGACCAGGGTGCAGACGTTTGGCCTGACGGAGAGGCCGTGTCCTCCCTCCCACAGGGCCCCAGGGAGCATCTTTCCCTGCACGCCCTCTTGGCCGGGGATTGCACGGGGAGCACCTGGGTGCAAGCTGATGAAGAGCCCTAAGGAACCAGATGGACTTGAGGCAACTGATCTTGGGCCAAACCCTCCCCGCCGTGCGGTGCCTTGAGTTTCCCCCGACGCTTCTCAGGTGTGGGGCACGCCGCCCGCTACCATCAGCAATTCCCCACCGGGATCGGGGCCCTCCCCAACTGCAGAGCAGCAAAACCCGGCGGTCGCTGACCTGTGCGGTCGTGGGGCTCACTCAGAGGTTCCTTGGGGACGGGACTTTTCTCCCTTGTCCTGAGCGTTTACAAATGACCTGCAACCCCAAAGCAAATGTGGTGTGCACAGGGGCTGGGGTGGGCGCTTGCAAGGGTTTGCTGTGCTGCTGCTTTGCTCCAGAGCCCCTGGGATGTGTTTTTTGCTGGGAAGAGCGAGCCCTGGTGACCTCTGTTTCGACAGCAGCAGAATATTTCTGTTCTTTGGGGGAGGGTGGGAGCAATGGACATGGAGAGGAGGGACCCGGCAGCAGGCAGGACCCTCCAGGGTGGAGAGGCAACCTGAAATGTTTCAGAGCAAAATTGATGGCCTCCGCGCTGACACGGAGCTGCATGTCTGTGCCTCCGGAGCGCTGATGGGAAGAGGGGATGGCGAGGCTGAGCGAGAGCTGGAGAGGCAGTGGAGGTCCTCAGGGCATCTGCTTTTCTTCGGTGGAGTGCGGATTAGCCTTGACAAGTAGCTGCAAGGCAGCAATACCCACCCATGAGGCGGAGGGTGCTCAGCCACGGCCCCCCATGCTCACAGCACCACCATCCCGGGGAAAAGAGGGCATGTGCTGGGGTCCTGCAATGCAGACAGGGCAGGGCTGCATTCCTGTGCAAGGGCAGGGGAAGGGACCTGCTGCGGCTGCCTGGACAGATGCTCCACCAAGCCGCTTTCCCGAACAGGACTTTCCCAGGACAGGAGGGGCAGCCAGTGGAAAGGGCATGGATGAAAAGCGCGGTGTTTCTCCAGCCCTGCAGGACAGGGTTGCCCCATCTCTCCGTTGCAGGAGGCTTTCAGACCCTTCTGCACTGGTGATGGGTACGCTCACGTCCAGGGTATGGCGAGGAGAGAAGACCCAGTGCCAGATTTGGGAAGCTCACGTTCCCTTTTTCCCACCATCTCCGGGTGCGAAGGTCCAAAATGTGCAGCGGCGCAGAGTGGGGTGGAAAGCCGCACGCTCTGCTGTGCATTGCGGGGGCAAAGGGGGCATGTGCCTGAACCGTCAACCGGCGAGGCTGTTTTTCCGTGCCGGGGACACAAGCGCAGTTAATTGAAACCAAGCAGGGAGTTTATCTGTCTGCACCTACAGTGCACTAAATAGAGTCATCATGCTCCCGGGGCATTGGGGGATCAGCGCAAAGATGGATCTTCTCTGCATGGCTTTCCAACACACTAGCTGTTAGTTAAAGGAGATACTGTTGTTTCTGCTTCCTGCGGTGAATAAAATTAAACAACTCTTTATTTCTGAATGACAGCCCAGGGACTGTACTTGTGCTGGAGCTCAGGATGAAGTGGCTTCATCCCACTGCAGGTCCTCTGGGGCCTCGAGCCTCCAATTCATTAGTTGTCAGGCTTGTAGGTGGATTCCGCATTAGGCCTTTAATTTAGTGTATTGCCATGGGCTACTGACCACATGACACTGCTCAAATGTGAGCAAATCTAACAAGAATCTGGGGCGGCTCTTTAATTTGGTGAGAATAACAGAGTGAATAGGGGCCCTGCGAGTGTTAATCATAAAGGAAAACTCGTTGAAACCAGGTCACTTGGTGCAGGTTTTCAGCATAATATGCAGGGAGAAGGTGGAACGGTTTCAGTTCAATAGCAAGGAACCGAACAATGGAGCTAGAGCCGCGCGCACGGGCGGCAGCAGGACTGGCTCGACGTGCCGCTAATGAAGCCCTGTAATAAGGGAGCTGCAAACTTCTTGCCAGGCCTCTGGAGAGGCAGGTAATTGGCACCCGAGGCATGCGGGATGGTGTGCAGGGCTGCGAGGGGCCTCGCGTGGACTGCGCGCGCTGTGGCCTCACCTCCCCTGCCACGGCAGAGGCGTGGGACCAGGACACGCTATCTTCTCGCCATGCCACGGCACCTCCAAACAGGCTCTCCTGTATGCACACGTGTCCGGCAGGGTGGCTGTGGGCAAGAAGGGGCCAGGTGACGACTGAGCGGCACCAGCAGGAAAGCTGCTTCTGTGACTCCAGCAGGCCCAGGATGGCGAGCTGGCCACCCTCCGTGTGCTGGACACAAGCAGGAAAGGCCGTGTCAAATGCCTGCCCAGCTTGCGCTGCCCGCCTTGCTGGCTCTTGGAAGGTGTCATTGCAAACCCTCCCCGAGCATCCTGCTTCTTCCATCAGACAGCATCCGCGCCCCACCGCGCCGTTGGTCTCATGCAAGGACCAGATCCCTGCTCCTCCGACGCGCCGGCCGTGCCTGCATGGGGGGAGCCCCGCTCCGCACAGACTTATCCCATCACCCTGCCCGGTCCCTTTAAAGCTTCTCTTTTTGGGGGCGGTGGGGGGCGAAGGGTCCAGGAAACCGGTGCTGTAATTCCTGTCGACTGCGGTGACCGGTGAGGCAGAACGGATCGCCGGCCGGCCTCCTGCTGCTGCGCTCTGCCCTCAAAGTGCTTACATCTGCTTTTATACTAATAGCAGCTTTCTGGCCTGCTTTGCCCCCTCCCAAGAGCAAATTCCAGCGGGGTCACATGCCAGAAAAGTGCCACTTGACACCTGCCGAGATGTGTTGACCCAGCTGGAAGAGACGGGGGCTTCTGGAGCAGAAGGGCTAACGCTGCCCTGCGGAGAGGGGAGCCCGTCGGCGTGGGCTGAGGTCGGACGGGCTCCCCCTGAGAGCCAGAGATGAGGGCAGAGCAAGGGGCCATCCTGCGGGCTGGCCTGAGGCATCGGCTCTTCCCTTTGACTCTTCCTTCCCTCCTTCCTCGCCCCCAGCCCACATCCCGTGAGAGCTGCGCACGGCGCACCAAAGCGCTTGTGCCAGCACAGACTTTTCTACTGCCACGTCCTGAGCGAGTGGCTCGGCTCACGTGGGGGAGTCCGTGGCTAGCGAGGAATCCCCATCAGGGCTGCTTCTGCACACGGCGAGCCCCTCAGCCCAGGCGGGCGTCTATCCAACAGGCCTTTTTGCATTCATATCAGTGGGACCGAGGCCGAGGCTGGGGTGGGCAGTGGGTGCTCTGCATAGGGGCAGCACCGGGCGCCTGTGGCCCAGGGCCGTGGGTTAGGAAGAGATGCAAAACTTGTCACACAGCTGCGGCTGAGGCTGGAGGCAGGGAGCCTCTTGCAGGCCTTGCTGGAGAAAGATGGGGTGAAACGGCGCCGTCAGTCTCTCCCTTCCTTTGTTCCTCTCTGAAAGTCACGAGCTTCATCCGTGGCTTCTGTCCCGAGTTGTTTGGGACACTGAATATTGGATGAGAAACCTGGGAGGAGATGGTCTCTAACTCCACCTGTGAGACCCAGCCCACCCAGCGGTCCCCAGTGGCCGTGCCTGGGCAGGGGGTGGGGGTGCTGGGTGCTCAAGCAGGCTACGGCAGCAGAGTTGACGGGAAGAAAGTCTCCGCGGCCACGCCACTGATGTCAGAGGCGGTCACGTCCAGCTCGCCAAGTGCTGCTGCTGATTTTCCATCCCTCCTCAGCTGCCTGGACGGCGCTTGCGGGGTGCGCAGCCCTCCCTGTAGGGCGAGGGAGGGACGCGGGGGTGTCGGGGAGGCTGCACACCCCGAAGAGGCAGGACAACGACAGCGTCCCAGTTGTGGGGCTGAGGGATGCGGTGGACGGGGCTGCCGCCTCTCCCCTGCGTTGCTCCCTGACTTCTGAGTATTGCACAAAAGCCCAGTGTCTGCTCAATGCCTCCTGATTTGGGAGATCCTCTGTGCGTGCGTGTGTGCGTGCATGTGTATGTAGGCGCATGTGCAAGCATGCATGCATTCGTGCATGTGTGTGTGCATGCATGTATGTGTCTGGGGGACCCAGGCTGTGAAATGCCTGCTCTTGAGGGCTTGCATTTTCCTGACTTCAACAAACGAGCATCTCAGCATTAGTGTTCATTAAGGTGATGAATACTTTAATTTGGGTGCAGGAGAGTTTGCAGAAACAGAACTTGCTCAGGCGCCAGAGTCGCTGTTCATTTTTCAGGGGATACAATCAGTCCAGACAAGCCCTGCTGAATTGTGGCCTGGCTTGGCAGGCGGGGTGTGAAGGATTATGGACTACCTCTGATGAGCTGTCTCTTTTTTAATCTAACATTGCGGAGCCCTAATTGCTCTGACTGTTAGCAAAACAGGAGACGGTTTTCGTAATGGCGTCTCGTCGAATCGTGCGGGTGTCGCCTCGGGCTCCTGCAGCCCAGCGTCGTAGGGGACCGGGAGCACAGATGTGCCGGGGGACATGATCCTCCCTCAAATAGCCCCTGCCAGCAGAGCAGGGGAAAGGGAGACTAGGAAAAAAAGGTGAAAAGTGACCCCCTCCCCCACCCCGAGCCTTTTGCTCCATGCCATGCTGCTGCCTTTTGGACCAGAAAGAGGGAAGAGAAACACAATGCTGAAATTTTGGGGGTTTTTTTTAAACTTTATAATGCAAAAAAAAAAAAGTTTCCTTTCCCCCCTAATTAATCACTGGAAAAAAATCGATTGGAATTTTTTCTGGAAAAGGCTGTTTCCAGTGGAGCCCGGGCCCTGTGGGTGGGGACGGGGGCGGGGGGCCACGGCATTGCTTGAGCGAGCCAGGGCTGCTGCCTGGCTGAGGCCGCCCCCGCCCCACCATCCTGCTGGGGCCAACAGGACCCTGCCCCGGGCAGCCGGGGACTGACCATCTGCCATCTCTCTGGGCAGGGGGGCAGAGATGAAGCCTTCGCCCCTTGGCTCTGGACGCAGGAGCCCACGGCGCCCCGAAGGGGCGATGGTGATGGTGATGGCGGATAAGAAGGGAAGGGCCAGTACAGCCGGGACCATTTGGGTGCCAGGGATGCAAGCCAGCACGGCAGTGGCCCGGCTCAGGCTGCAGCACTGCGGGGGTCTACGGCAGGGGAGGCCGGAGCCCCGAGCGAGGAGGCGGTGGTCCCCTTGGGCAGGGCAGCTCATCTCCAGGTGGGCCCGAGAGCTCGTGGCTGGCCACAGGGCTTTGCCAGGTCCAGCCGGACCCCGAGAGCAGCACAACGCGCCTGGGCTGCAGTGCAGAGGAGCTCATCCTCTCCCACTCGGCGCAGGGCTGCTTGCCCCTGGGGAATGGGCCAGCTCCTGACCCCCAGCTCCTCCTGCGGCGCCAGCCCAGTTCTCCAACGTGGCTTTGGAGGCCGGGAGGTGACTGCATCGGTTTGCCTTCAACACCGAGCCTGCCTCCAGGTTGCACCGACGATCCCTCCGCATCGCCAGGCTGCGTGTGGGACAGGCGGAGGCATCACGAGGTTCCCGGGCCGGTGGGAAGGCTTGTCACTGAGAGCACTTCGTGGGGAGAAGGCGCTTCCTAACGAGCGTGAGGTTTAATTGGTGCGCGCTTGTAGTCCTTTTATATCTGTCTCCTCCTTTCTGGGGGCTCTGGCTTGGGCTGCGACCAGCGCGACAGCAGCAGCAAAGCCTCATTGTGCCCGTGCAGTAAAGAAGGGATGTGCACTGAAGCCCAAGCTGCACCCCGAGACCCCCAGGTGCTGGACGCCACCCTCCGTACCCCCCCCAGGCCTGGGGACCCCCCTTCCTGCCTGCTAGGAAACCCAGGCTGGATTTATTTTCCTGTTCCGGGTTCTCCTTTTGCTACCCTGGTGACACGGAGGCTTGGAAGATAAAGCTTTTCAATGCATGAATAGTATGGATAATTAATGTCTGTGTCAGGCTGACCACTCATTGCAAGATTGATTGACTATTAAGGTCATAACGCAGAAGCCACCCACACGAAACAAGCAGTCTCGTGTTAGGCTGCAGCTTGAGCTGAGCGTTGGTCAGCTGTCCGCGGTCACAGTGGGGGCTTCCAGTCATCTGTCAGCGAGTGATTGATTGATGTGGACACCTTCCAATCTTATTCTGATTATTCTCAGCAGCTTGCCTGGTGGCAATTTTTCAGGAGTTGGCAGCGCTCAGACCTCCAAGACGGGCTGCGGTGACGGCGCGGAGCTTAACCCTTTCCTTTGATCTGCAGGGGCTTTGTTATGGGCAGCGACAGCGGGGAATACTTGTGCTCAGGAGCCCTATTACAGCGGGGGGGAGAAAACAGGGACGGCCTCCCCTTCGCTGCGCTGGAGGCACCGGGGCTTGGCTAGTCACCCCAGCCCGAGCGGCCCTGCAAGGGGGCGTGGGGCCGATACAGCCCTTGGCCACTTGCTGCTTGACCGTGCTGCAGTTCATTGTCACGTGTGACCACGAGCAACACGTGCACCCACAGCAGCAGGTCTGGGATGGGCAGGAGAAAGCAGTCCCGGCCCGGTGCTGGCTGGGCTGAGCACGCACAGGTAGTGAGCGGCTGATGGTTTTGGGAGGTCACTAGGGAAGAGGATGGTGGTACCTCTGTGCGTGCACGTGCACGTGAAGGTGCCTGAGACGGATCTCGGTGGACTGGTTCATGCGTTCACGCGCGTGCATGTGGAAGACGCACCTAGAGATGCTGCATTGCGTGGGCATGGTACATGCACATCACACGTACGAGCTCTCGGGATGCCTCTGTTTCCCCTTCTTCAGAGCTTGGAGGAGCTGTGAGGTTTCTGTCACTACATTCAATGGGGACCTGACGAGCCCGCCTGGGGGAAATGTCAAGTGCCTTTTCTCTTCCAAAACTGGGGTCCTTATGCAACTCAAGTGCATCGTTGCCTTTTTACAGCAGCATCTAAATGCTAACACTTAGCGGAGCTGCGATGGAGCTATTGTGCACGGGCAGAGCCGGCGGTGCGGGGGAGGTCGGGGTGGGCTGGCTCCGGGTGCACACACCTTGGCATGGACACGCGGGTGGAGGCGCGGCCTCCTGGCCCTTCCAGCCGAAACAGCGCAGGACCAGCAGCTAGATATGGAGACGCGCGGCTGGATCCAGCGCCCACTGTGTCAGACAGCCTGGCCACGCGCCGCCTCCACCTCGAAGCCAGACCTGGGCTGCCCCTGTTAATCCAGCAAATCTTCTGTCCTTTCCTGGCTGGCATTCCCCCTCGGGGCCCAGCGGCCGTGCTCCCTGCCATGCGGCACCTCGTGGACTCCCGGCGTGGCGGCCGTGGGGCAGGGCAGAGGTTGGGCATGCTCTTCCTGGGTCCGAGTGGCCTCACGGCTATCACAGACCAGGAGCATGCTAGGCACGTGGCACCGGACCCCGTGGCACACATGGCATCACTGACTCGCTGCAGGGCTCCACGTGGCCCGTGACACGTGCTGCAATGCCTGAGCTGATCCGGGCAGGATCCACACGTGCTGGTACAGACGAGAGTAGGCGGCACTTGCCGTGGCACTGCCCCGGAGTGGAGGCAGCGAGAGGCTGGGGCAGGCGCTGGGCGCGCCTCGGTGGTGCTGAGCCCCACAACACAGCCGGAAGGTCCCTCCCAGACGGCACGGGTATAATAACACTGATGAGAGGATGATTAATCCTCGCAAGGGCAGCCTGCGGTAGCTATCATCTCGAACCGAGGAGATTAGTGCTGATTTGTCATCCTGATTGTTTCAAAGAGAGGTGCAATTAGTGGCTCTAATTTAGCAGCGCTCCGCGCTGAGTGGCATGACAACGGGGACGCAATCAGGGGATTGGCGCGTGGCGGTGGCGCCGGTGACGGGTGCAGCTGTGTCAGCGGCCATTTCCTGCGCCAAAATGGCCAAGCAACTGGTCCTGTCTCCTTCCCGCAGGCCCGGAGCAGGGACCAGCTGCAAGGACCTGCATCCACTTTCCTTGCTGCAGCCTGAGCCCATTGCTCCTTGTCCTGTCGTCTGCCCCCACTGAGACCAGTCCAGCTCCATCCTCTTTGCAGCCCCCTGGCAGGGAGGTGAAGGCTGCTGTTCAATCCCCCTCGGTCTCTACGATGTGCGCTCATCTGAGCCTTCAGCCCAAGTTGCTGCAGGGAAGCAGGGGACTCACCCACCTTCGATGCCCCTTGCCCTTCAGCAACTCCAGCCGGGTGGCGTAGCTGCTGGAGGTGGGGCAAGGAGCTGGCCCACATGCTCAGCGTCATGGCCAGAGCTGGGCAGAATCAGGAAAATTTGCAAAATGTTGTCATTTCACACATCAGGACGTTTCTCTTCCTTCCTTCCCCACCGGCCCGCGGCTGTTGCCTCAAGGTGCAGCAATACGGGTGGGGCCTGGGAGGCTTTTTCTTCGTGCGCTGGTTTAGTCCGTGTCTTGGGAAGTGAGGGTAGGAAAAGGAAGCAGCTACTCGCTCCATCGCATCCTGCAGCAGGCGATTGAAAACCAGGGAGACAAGGGGAAAAAAGCAAATTTCTGCAATGCAAAAAACCTAGTCTTTTTTTTTTTGTTTAAAAAGAAGCAAAACAATCCCGTGTTTCAGTGAAAATGGCATTAAATAGAATAGGGGTTTCCATCGAAAATCCCCTGTTGGCCGCGTGTGTCCCGACCAAGAGTTTCCTGCGACATGCTGCTTTTCCAGCGCGGCCGGCTGCTTGGGTGGGAGCGGCTTTTGGCAGGGCAGCCTGGGCCAGCTGCGTGCGGGCCCCCGGCGCTGCCCTGCTGAGCGCAGCTGCTGGGATCATGTTCCCTGCCCCATGCGCTGGCCACCTCAGGCCCTAGCCCTGCACCGCGCACCCCGCGTCCTTGCAAGGTCAAGCTCTTTCGTGCCCTTCCCAGGCTCCCCTTGCAGCTTGCTCTGTCGGGTCAGTCCTTGCATCTCCCCTCCGCCAGCTACCGCCGTATCTAGCCTTGCTGATCTTTGTTTTTACCCAGATGTCTCCCATCTGCTCTGTGTCACCCCTTCTCCCATCTGCTCAAAGACCCAGGCTATGCCCAAGTTCTCAGCCCTGCCTTGGCACCGAAGCTGTGCAAAAAGGTGGAGGGCAGCGATTCTTCCCCTCCATCCGGCACTGGGGAGGCCGCATCTGGAGTCCTGTGTCCCCGCGACAGACAGGATGTGGACACGTTGGAGAGAGTCCAGTGGAGGGCAATGAAAATGGGTTGGGGGCTGGGGGACAGGACTGGTGAGGAGAGGAGGAGGGAAATGGGCTGATTGAGTCTGCAGAAGAGAAGACCGAGGGGGATTGAATAGCAGCCGTCAGCTCCCTGCAGAGGGTTGCAGAGTGGATGGAGCTGGACTGGTCTCAGTGTTGACAGATGACAGAAGGAGCAATGGGCTCAAGTTCCAGCAAGGGAGGTTTAGTTTGGATATTAGGAAAAACTTTTTCACCAGGAGGGTATTAAAGCACTGGCACAGGCTCCCCAGGGAGGTGGTGGAGTCTCCATCCTTGGAGGTTTTGCAGACCCGGGTAGACAAACCTTGTCTGGGATGATGTAGTTGGGGCTGCTCCTGCTTTGAGCAGGGGGTTGGTCTCGATGTGACCTCCTGAGGTCCCTTCACACCCTCGTTGTCTATGACTCTATGATAAACCCTTCCAAGGGCTTGAGGGAGCCGTGGGGTGAGCTGGAGCTGCCTTGCATGTGGCTGAGGTGCAGGACTCTGTGCAGTGTCACACCCCTGCCCCACTCCCCCACTGTCCCTGGCCTTCTTTGGCACAAACTCCCTCAAGCAGGGCCCAGACCCATGCTCAGGTTTGCACAGTGCAGGGCAGCTAAGCAGGACTGCCATCGAAATGCCAAAGCAGAAAGAGCCACGCGAGATCATGTGCGAGCGCTGGGGCGCTGCCAGAGAACCGAGGTCCCGTCGTGTGGAAAACTCCAAGTTGCAGAAACGCAAGAAGCGGTGATTTGAAACCATCAGCACGATTCCTTTTGATCGTGTTTTGCTAACGGCACAACTTTGCTAATGGCACAATGCGAATACATGGGTCCCGCAGTGCCGGGGAGTCACCGCACCCCAAACCAGAAGTCTGAGCAGAAGGAGCTGCCGGCCTGCGCTGGACATCACGTGTGTCCCCCTTGCTGCACTGTAACATTTCAAAGCCATCAGAGCAAACTACCCACAGACTCGAGATTGGTTTGGATGGTTTTCCCCTCAACACCCGACTGCAGAGCGCTGGCCACGTGCCTGCCTTTGCGGGCTCCGGTGAACTCACCTGTACCGATACGACTTTGTGGCCCATTTTTTCCATTATTAAACCATCCACATCTGCATCTCTGCCGTATCTGGGCCACAAAGCAAGAAGTAGTGCCCCCCGACCCTGCTCCTGCTCCGTGCAGCGTGTGCGAGGGCTGCGCCACGCTCCGGGGCGCAGTCGAGGAGGGGTGTGTTAATGGGCATCTCTGGCTCTCACCCTGCTGAGACCATGTTCAAAGCCATCTTTGCCTCCACTGCGCCAGGGCAGGGTTGCTTTGCCCAGCTCCTGGGGACACACTTCGGCTCTTACTGTGACTGGCATCGTGCACGTGTACACAACACCAGTGTTAGCTACCAAGCACCGGCGCAGTGCCGTGCCCTGGAGAGGCATCTGCGGCTCACACTGGCGATGCCTGAGAGTGCTGTGCGCGCGGCGGCTGGGAAAGCAAGTGGCATCCGACTGGGACACGCTCCACTTGACTCGCCCGGCTTGGGTCAAGGCTGCCCGCGTGTGCGGAGGGCGAGGGGCCAGGCCGGCAGAGGAGACACAAGGAGGACATTTCAAAATGACTCCGCTCCCCCACAGCTAAATATAAGCCCCAGTAGGAAGCCTGCTTCTCCCTCGTGCCTCTGCCGCTGAGCTTCCTCAGCCTGGCAGCAGGCCCAGCTGTCTCCACATCGACGATGAAAATACCCTTGCAAATCCCACTCATAAAAATACGTGCTGTATTCCCAAAACATGCCTGAGATAGCTTCCAGAGAGGATGGGGAGCTAAAAACAGACGCATGAGCTCAGAGCCCCATACTCGGGGAACGAGCATTTTCCACTAGCCCCACGGCTCCTCCCTGCACCGAAATGGAAACAGCCTTGGAGCCGCGCGGCGCCTGGCTCCGATGCCCCATGCGGGACGCCGGCCCACGGGAGAAGTGGCCTCACCTCCGCAGAGCCCAGACGTGGCGTGCGCCGGGGGAGTCGGCGCAGCGAGCCTGGCGGGTAGCGGGAGGCCGGACACCTGTTCCTACCAACAAAGCCCCCTTTGTGGAGGCAACCTGATCTCCTGGGAGCCCTGCGTGCCGGGCAGAGGTCTGGGCTCACATCTAAAGGAGCCATGAAGAGGCTGGGGCGACCTCTAGCAAATGCTGCCCAGAGCTGGGAGGGGTGAGGGGCTCATGCAGCCTTTTCAGCGCCCCTCGGTGTCTGATCCCCAGCACCCAGACTCCCAAGGTGGTTTTAGGGGCAGAGGGTCTGTCTTCTGGCTCTGCCCCGTGGCGATGCTGCCAGGGGACAGACAGCAGCGCTCTGCCTGGCGAATAGGCCCCCCCCCATCTTGCTGTGCTGCTCACCCCAGAGGTGGCTGCATTGCAGCACTGGGAAAACACCTCCCTTTGCCATGCAAGCACAGGCATGGGGCTTGGAAGTGGCCCGCTGTTTCTCAGCGGCAAGTCCATGCTGGATCACAGGACCGACAACTAGGTTTGGGGGGGATAGACTTAGTCAGTCCTGCACCACACCACGCAACCCCCGTCTTCACTGTGTAATAACCGTCTTGGGAGAAGCTGGGTATTTTGCCCCCAATTTCTCCCACGGAAAGGCTGCTTCAGGACCCCCCAATTCCTCTCTGGAGAGCAAATTTGCCGGAGGGGAGAAAAACCAGAGAGGAGGATGGGTCTTTTCAGCCCAGAACCGTCACCTAGACGGGGCCCTTGGTTGCCTGTGCGATGCCACCAACCAACGAGCGGGTTTGCCGGGACACGAAGCGCGTGGTTTCCTGGACGAGGACGGCACTTCTCAAGGTGTTCATGGATGCTCTAAACTCTGCTTTATTTGGCAGGGCAAACGCTATCCCAGCTCCTTGGACAATTACTCGCGGAATCTCATTTAGCACCGGGATGGATGGCAGTATTCAAAGTTAACCACCCCACTTGCATTGCCTTATATGTCAGCAAGTGCTACTTAATGATCTGTGAATGGAGGGAATGCTGGGAGCGGGCCGGGCCGCGGGTGAAATATCTATCCGGAGTCTATAAATAATGCAGCCTCCTTCTGCTCAGCAAGTGCAGGGCTCCCTGGGAGGAGCAGCTCCCTGCTAGGGCTGGAAGAGTCTGCAAGTGATTTGGGAATGAAACAAAGGCGATGAAATGCGGAAGGGGAAAGCTTTCCCCTTCTGAAATACCGCACGGACACATGTCAGATGCTTTGGCCAGACCCTCCGCACATGTGCATTGATGCAGATCTCCAGGGGCCGTGCAGACATGGCTCTGGGGGGGATCAGGGAGCCGGTGAATGGCCCCATGGTAGCAAAGCCTGCCAGCTCCCCTGCTCTTGCTTTGTTTCTCACACGTTTACCAGCACGCTGTGGCTGGTTGGTCCAGGGTGCTCTCGCGAGCATCTGGTTCAATTAGCAAGGGAGCAGACGTGGTCTCCTGATGGCCAGCGAACACGCCTTGAGCACTGTGGGTTCATGGCTCTCTCTCCTTTTGCCTGCAGAAGCAAAGGACCCAGCACGGGGAAAATAAGTGGGAAGTTTCCTGCTATCAGTTTAAGAGGCTCTCGGGACACGTGGCTGGGTCTCCTGGCCTGCCCAGAATGGCATGTGCCCTTGCAAGGACCAGGCATGTGATCGATGTGTTGGCGCTGTGCAATCTCCGTCACCCAGCGGACACGGTCACACGTCCTGCTCAAAGGCAGGCGAGCGCCTGGATGCTGCTGTGCCAAAGGGGCTGAATGACACGACTGCTGAGGTCCATTCCTCCCCCGTGATTTTTGGCACAAGCCAAATGTCCTTCCCTGTAGCCTATTTTCTACCTGCCATGGAGCGACGCATTCCCACATGTGGCTCCCAAGCAGCTGTGTCGTTCCAGGCAGCACCTGGCTTGCAGCAGGCAGCCAGGGAGACCGCAGTGGGTTGGAAATGCCCGGGCACCGAAGGGTTAACCCGTGTGATTAATTAGGGGCCGTGCGCCTGTCATACACAAATATTCTGTCAGGGCTTTGCATCTCCTGTAAAATTTACGGGGCGCAGAGCCCGCGATGACATCTGTATAATTAATAACGGCGGCGCAGGAATAAGCTCGTGTTGCATCGACGCTGCAATGATTGGGAAAAAAGAAAAGCCCATCTCCAGCGCGGCCCTAATGTTATCTGCCACGGAGCAGGTGGCGCAGCCCCGGCACAGGGGCTGGCTGCCTGGGCCGTGCCTGGCTTGTATTTTTCACACCCGGTTCCCAGGCGGTGACAAGCCCTCGCTAAGTGAGGTAATAGCCAATTGATTTTGTTCCGTTTTGCAGTGGGCAGTAATAAATCACGCGGCTTGTCAGGGGGTGTTTCATGTTTGCAGTGAGAGTGTGCCAGCAATTAACCAGCAGAAAGCTCTGGTGGCTCCGCTCGCGAAGACGGGGCCGCAGCCAGAGACCCAGGCACGAGGGGCCGGCCGCACCACCACAGAGTGGTTGTGACAAGAGATTTAAGGGGACTTTTTTTTCCCCCCCAGGCACTGCAATGGACAGACAAGTAATTGATGGATGAGCCCAGGGCCCCAGCCACACGCTCCATGAAACAACTGCCTGCAAAAGGACACCAGGGCAGGGCACCTGGGGAAGGAAGTGCAGAGCCAGCCCCTTTCCTCCTGGCTGGGCCTGGCTGGGAGTGCAGGACAGGCCGTGCTCCCTACGGCACCGGAAGCTCGGCGCCTCCTGAGGCTCACAGCTGGGGGGCTGGGTCACTCGTGCACACATGCACACATGTGCACACGCACACATTCACACGCCTGCGCATGCACATAGGTGCGCATGCACACATGTACACACAGGCAGGCAAGGTTCTTTGGGTAGATGTGATATCTTTTATTAGACCAACTAAATAGTTGGAAAAAATGCTCTTTGCAAGCTTTCGGGCACAAACGCCCTTCTTCAGGCGTCGGGAGACCCATGCATGCACACGGTGTTTCAGCAGCGCCAGGGTGCTCAGATGTGTCCCAAGGCACGGGGCCGTGTCCTGCTGCAATGGAGGAGCCCGTGCAGGCTGCCTTGTAGCAGGCACGTCCCTCCCAGACCCCCATCAAGGATGAAATGCCTGCGCCCACCCCATTCCTGGGCTCCCGGGGGGACTTCTTGCAGGGGCAGGGTGGACCAGGCCAGGCAGATTACTCAAGCCTTGGAAGGACGCGAAGCCCCGGCGGCTGCCCATCAGCCTGGCCAGGTCTGGGCTCTGGGCTGGCCCTGACAGGAGGCTGCGTGGCTTGACTGGACCAAGATTTAATTGCAATTAAGTCAGCTCCCATCACCTTCTCACAGATAGCAGCCGCCAGCGTGTCGCAGGCTGAGACCACTGCCGGTGACCGGCGGGTGCTGCTCTGGAAGCAGCTGGGGGAGGTTGGGATGCCTGAGCTCGCGGCCTGGGGAGAAATGTGGCTGGACTAATGGATGGCTGCAGAGGAGCCCCTGACCGTCCCCATGAGCATAGGCGGTCAGAAAGAGAAAGTCTTGAGACTAGCCAGCTTGACTAAGCCCCGCAAGCGATTCCCCATCAGCCCGGAGTCCGGCTCTGGCCGAGCAGCGTGGCGCCAGTGGGCAGGGTGGCACAGGGAGGCACGCTCTCCTCTGTGCTCCTGCCTGATGGCTCCCAGATGGTAGTCGCTGCTTCATCCCCCTGCAACCTCCGTGACGCTGGGATGGCAGGGAGAAGAAGGTGGGGCGAGGGTCAGGTCCCCGGGGAATGGAGGTGATTTCCAAGCCAGGCCCTTTGCAGCACTCATTTGCTTTGGAAATAAGCAGCAGTTGCTTTGCATTCAGGGCTGAAGGCAGCCGGCCCTGGGAGGGCGCGGGGGTCAAATCGATCTCTCCAGATGGAGGAAGCTATCTCGGGGCGGCTGTCCCCACTGCATTGTGTCGGGCCGGGTGTGACTCTTGCTCCGCACGGCCCTGCTTGATGCTGCAGCCGAGGCTTTTCCTGCGACCTTGCTCCTTGGTGCTCTTGTGAGAATAAGTCATCCTCAGGGAAGAGAAGAGGCAAGAAAGGAGAGGAGAAAGGAGGGGTCCAAGCAGACGCGCCCCGCGGCCCGCGTGTCACTCTCGGTTGTGTCACAGCCCCGCTGCCTCGCAGCAGGTTTGCTCTGCCCCGGGGACGCAATAGCTGCCAATTTCTGGGGACATTTCTGAAGATGACATGCAAAAGGGCAGATAATAAATAAAAGCTCAGCTTCTGGGAGGCAGCTTGGATGTGAGCATCTGAACCCTCCTGCACTGCTATCCTCCCCTGGCCTAACTGAGGTCACAAGCAGGACACCCAGCATCTCCCCAAGCCTGGCCCAGGTGCTGGACTCAGGGCTCAGCACCTTGCCTCCACCCAGGAGGGCTGGAAGACATTTTTTCTCCCGACTTGAGGTAGAAAAATGCATTTATTGTGTGGTTCCATGGGGCCAGGTCCCCACCTTGGGTGCGGGGATTTCATCGGCTAGGCTCATGTGCAGGGCTTTGCATTGGAGCAAGTTCCCAGCGGAGCCGAAGCAGGACAGTTGCACCTCACTGGGGCTGTTTGCCATGACCCTCGCCGGCTCCCCCTGCCACGGATGTCCCCCACCTGCATGGGAGCGCTGCCACCCTGCTCAGCTAGTGGAGCTACTGGCTGGTAAGCAATTAATTATAATTGTATCATCAATGCAATTCTTAAGGATTCCAATAGAGTTTTTTCCTTTGAGGTTGAAAACAACAACCGGAGCTGCTTTTCCCACTTGAAAGTCTGTGCAGAGCCAAACTTTTACGAGGACATTATGTAGCTCACCTTGATCTCATCTTTTATCCCACTTGGTGCTACGTCTTGCCATACACTTGCCAGCTGCGAGTTAAGTATAATTGCCATTTCCTAATCCACTTGGAAACAACAGCAGTGGGTTGATAAGGACAACTTTCCTTTTATTTATGAATCAATTTGAGGGCTGGCTTCAAGGGAAGACAATCATTAGGGAATTCGGGAACATCTACACATGCACTTTAATGTGCATTAGCCTATTTTAATGCACATTAAGGTGTCACTAACTAAAGAGCACGATTTTTAAGTGTCACTTAATGCACATTAGCTTATTTTAATGGGCATTGACTAAACAGCATGGTTTTTAATGAGCATCAAAACAGGCTAATGCGCATTTGCCTAGTACCTCCCAATGGAGGCACTAGATTTAATGTGCATTAACTAAAGCACGTTCATGCATGTGTAGACATGTTCTCGTGCCTCACTCCAGCTGCAGTTGGCATTTTCAGTGGAAAATGGTCTCAGTGTCTGTGGTCCCAATGGGGCACACCACTCGGGAACACCCACCAGAAACGTTACGGCCCATCCTGTCTGTGCGGAGCGGCCCCGCCGTGCTGCTGCTCCAGCCCAGGGCTCTCCTCCCCGCCCTGGCAGAGCCCCGGCAGCACTTGCCTCTCCCTGGGGCTGAGTCCTGATGCGATGGGGCCTGCCCCCGTGTCAGGATCCTGCTGGGGAAGGGGCCTTGCCATTGGAAGAGCAGGAATCCCTCCGTGGCACGAGGTCTGTGCGTATCCCAGACAGGAGCGGGGCGGCTTCACGGTAAAGCCTCTGCGATTTCACGGCTTTGTTATGGGTTAAAATTCCAGACTTGGCGTTTTTGTCACGGGGCTTTGGCCGGTTAGAGCCACAGATAGAATCGATATCCCTGAGCACGCAGCCCTGGAGGGTGCTCTCTGCGCCCAGCGCTGAACTGGGCCATTCCCACCGCTGCCAGTGGGACAACTGGGGTCCAGCAAGGCTCAGGGCTCTGACCCAAGCACCCTCATCTGCCCGGGTGGCTATGGGGAGTCTGACACTTGGATCTGCCCGGGTGGCTATGGGGAGTCTGACCCTTTTAGTCCCTCAAGCCTTGGGCTCAGAAACTGGGGGCGGTGGTGACTTCTGCACTACTTCAGCATGAACTGGCTTCCCCCCACACGGTCGTGAAGTCTCGACTGTTGGCACGGCCCGATGGCACCCGCGTTTCCCAGATGCTCTCACTTTCCATCCATACCTCCCTTCATTTGCTTCTCCTTCCCTCCTTCGAGTTCCCAGCAGGCCGAGTGTCACCTTTGTTAGGTGATTAATACGGGTTGTGAGCATACAACCGGGAGTTTTATGAGTAGCTGGGAGCTGGGTAGATGCCAGAGGCAGGTAATGCTTTATCTCCTACTTCTATAATCCTTCTTCTTGCAGACTTCAAGGTAAAAAAAAAAAGGTCTCTGTATCCAGTTGGAGTCTATTTACTGCCACTGTGTGAGACTGATCGGGGTGACACCCCTCACGCAAGCCCAGGCAATGCCTCACACGGCAGCAAGTCACCAGCAATTCCCCGGAAACGGGCAGGGGAGGAAATGGCCCTTTGGAGCAACCGTGAACCCGGTTGTGATTGAAAGTGTCTGCAGTGCTCAGGATGGAGAGGAGCTGTGCTCGGGTGGGGAAGACTTGGTGATGAGCTTGGCAGGTCTTTATTTCCCCCAAAGGCTGCCTCTTTGTTTGGTTGTTTCACGAACAGCTAATTGATGACACACTAAAACAACGAGGCTTTCCCGCCTCGATGGCAGCATCCCTTCCCGTGGCATTAATTGTCAATAAAAGTTAAATGCCGGTGCCAGAGGAGACGGAGTGGCACGGTACCGCGGCTCCGACTTGCTGTACAAACCTGCCACGCCGCTCGCTGGCTTCGAGCACACTGAGCTCATTAAGCCCCACTACTGTGATAACACTCACTTTAATACACATCCTCGCAGTGTGCAGTAGATTGTAGACAAGGAGCCAATTCAAGAGCAGGAGGTATCTGCAAACACATACTGCTGTCTTCAGGCCTTCTGCATCCAATACCCCTAGCAAAAGAGGAAACACTATAAATACTCAACCCCCTCTTATTATTTTTCATCAGCGTGAGGTTTTTTTTTTTTTGCTGTAAACTTGGCAATTAGCTGTCTGTGAAAATCATTCCCTATATTTTATATCCCATCAGTAGTCCTAGCAGACAGGTTTATGCTGTATTAATAACTAGTGGTGGGTGAAAGGAAGTTTGTCTTTGTCAACATATCAGTCTATGTCAACACTTGCACGGCAGAGTCCCCCACTGTTTGTAACGTGCATGCAAAGGGCATTTCGTTCTGGCGAGGCAGAGCTCCCAGCTCCTGGACCGAGTTTAAAAGCAGAGTTGTTTCTAGCAGGCAAAGATCAACCCCAGCCCGGGCAGCCAGCCACAGCTTTTCTGTATAATCTGTTTGCTCGGTGACCAACGGGTGTGCGCAGTCCGGCTCTCAGGACCACTGCGGTGGCACCGGGCGAGGGGTTCACCAGCCAGTGGGTTTGTCTATCGCTCGGAGAGCTGGGGAGAGGCAATTCCCAGTGCCGCAGGTCAGGTCAAGGATGGTAACCACAGTCATTAGTGGTGGCTCCAGACGAGCGAGCTGCTCTTCCCACTCTCCGGCCGCCCTTGGGTGAGGGAAGAGGTCGGCGGCGTTGCAGCGTCCTGCAAAGGAGCTGCTAATTGTTTGCAGCAGACGGTCCCTCTCTGGGGGTGGGCTGAGTCCCCCTCCCCTACAGCTGGCTGACACCACTCCTGGATTTCGGGTGACTTTCTGCCCTGCCACATGCGGCCTCAGCATGGGCAGTGCCCTGCTCGGACCTGCTGGGAGGGAAACCGTCCCGCTGCAGCCCTTTCGCCCTGTATCCAACCTTTGCTGGTTGGGCAGATAGCAGCGTGGCCTGGTTTCCATCCCCTGGCAGGAGGGGGTTGCTGTGTGCCTGGGACACAGGACTTCAAAACCCGCCGCTGCACAGGGGGAAGCCCGCATCTCCCAGCGCTGTCGGTGGGGTGTGCGTTGCCAGTTCTGCACTATCGCATCAAGAACGTCTTTAAAGAGCTCTTCTCATCTAGAATGAGCTGGAAATCATTGCAGCACAGCACACGTCTGTTGACGTGCATGTACACTTGCATTGGATATACACATGTAGCTGCCTTGGGCTTTGAGGGTGAGCCTCTATTATATATTATATGGTATATCTTATATGGTATATCCATATGATCTATATTATATAGTATATCTGTAGTATATGGTATATATTGTATGGTTTATCGAGCTGTCTATTTATGTATATATGCAGAGGTGTCTCTCCACCTCTGGTTGTGCAGTCAAGTGTTGGGCTGAACACAACATTCGTTGTGCACCATCCACACTGCACAGCACAAAGC
>NW_017729001.1:34276543-34279357 GCF_001723915.1 Gavialis gangeticus | reverse complement strand
GCACCATCCACACTGCACAGCACAAAGCTGAGGATAATTCCTTTAGTTTAAATCCAGGAGGGCTCCAAGTTGCTTTCCTTTGTGGCATGTTAATTTAAAGACCCCCCCTTCCCCCCCCCACCAGCAATAACTGGGAGCTTGCTGCTGCTGGCAGGGCGGTTTGGAGAGGGCTATTTTTGGTGCTTGGATAGCACGATGGCAGATGACCTTACACAGACCTGTGGAGACCAGTTAAGGCAGCATGGGCTTGTCCAGGCTGGAATCTGACCCGAAAATTGGGGTGAACCTGCTGGGAAAGAGCCCCTAAGGGCGTTGCTGTATGCGACAGGACTGCTGCAAAGCAGACACCTGCAGTGATTCTGGTGCATGTGTTGCATTTTGCCCCGAATGCAGAGAAGGGAGTTACTGTCTCGGGGGCAGGCTCCCAGCCCCTCCGGAAGAGCATGAGCTAGTGTTCGAGTCTCTTAGGAGAGGGTGCTAAGTTAGGACAGAGCTTGCAAATGCGAACTGCTTGGCTGCAGGGAGCTGGTGAAAGGCAGCGCTCACAATCCTTTGAGCCACGTTTGTGAATCATCACCGCACATGGCTTGTTGCTATAAAAAGAAACCAAGGACAGATTTGAAAGGGTGGCCGTCTCCTCCCCAGCCGAACGCCCGCATAGTTCTCCAGACACCTGCTGCGTGGGGAACGGGGCCCGGCCTAGCCCAGGACGGGGCTGCTGAAGGCTCGGCCTGGTTTCAGAGGACCAAAAGACACCAGCTTAAAAGGGGGGCACAAACCATCCCAGAGAGCAGGTACCTGCACAGAGGTGTGTGACCATGATAAGGTACCGCACTGCCCACAGCCGACGCGCCCGCCCCACCTCTCACGGGGCAGCCACGTGGCACATTCTGCGTGAAATCGGGCTGCACCAGGGCATGGGGCTGCCTGGTTTTTTGGCTGGCACTTGCTAACCGAGTCGTGGCTACAAGATGCAGCACGAGGCAGGGGCTATGTGAGCGCAGCAGAAGTACCGCGGGGAGCGGTGCAGGGCTGTACAGCGTGGGCAGCCTTTCCGGGCTGGCCCAGGTGTGTCCAGGTCCATAGTGTCCTGCTGGATTAGCCAGGCCGGAAGCCGCTGGGGAGACAGGCATTGCAACCCCTCCCCTGGGGAGTGGGTGCGTTGTGCATCCAGCCCCGGATCCAGAGGTGAGGGTCCTCCATGGCTCCATCCTCCCTCTTGCAGCCCCCTGCCTGGCATACCCGCTCAGCCTCCCTGCCCTCTGCAGGCTGCCCTGCTCCCTTTTTATACTGCTGCTGTGGGCGGGGCTGCCTCCTGATTGGTCAGCAGGGCCCTAGCTTCCCCAGGGTTCCCATTAACCCTTCCCCTGCTGCACTGGTTTGTAGAGCTTGTCCCATAGGCACAATGAGTTAATGCATGAGAACAGCAGCATTCGGGAGGGATGCAGAGCTCCTAGAAGGGAAGCCTGATGGCTTTGTCCTCTGGGGGGGGCTCAGCCCCAGCCCCAGCTGCTTGTGCAGGGGCTGCCTCCCTGGCAGGACAAGGGGCCTGGGCAGCTACTTTTCCAGGACACCTTTGCAAATGCATAGCAGCCCTGCCCATGCCTCCTGCCCTGTGTCTTGGGGGTGCACCTGGTTCGGCCCTGGGTACGGGGCCCTGTTGTGCACCCTGTGACTCGCAGGCATTGCTCTTAGGCTTGTAATGTGCCAATGCTCAGCCCTGCCGAGGACTGGGCTGCAGGGAAGGGGCTCTACGACTCCTGCCTGTGTAATCCCAACCCTGCCCCAATCAACTTTGTGGCTGACCCGAGGCAGTGCTATGCTTGCAGGCTGGCCATGCAGAGCTATGGCTGGCCGAGGCCGTTGGGACTTAGGCAGGGCACGATGCTGGAGGTTGATGTACCCATGCTCCCCCCAGCAGTCCTGCTCCTCTGCAGAGGTTTGGGAGCAGGAGACACTGCACAGACAGCAGGTTTGGGCCTAAATGGAGGCTTGGTCCAGGGAGGGGTGCCCACCCCGCATCCTCCATAGCAGAGGCTCGTTCTGGTTGCAGAGGCAAAGCCCTGTGAGCCAGGTTTGAATCCTCATGGCTGCGACGCCACGCGCTCACGTGCCCATCTGGAGGAGCTGCCCCACAGCCAGAGCCCGTGGGACGTGCCAGCCCCGTCCCGCAAGGAAGTGGTGACAAACCCGGCCGCGCAGGATGATGAATTGACATCTCAAATGAATCACGAGCGCTCCTCTCAATGCTGCGACTGGAGATATTAACTGTTCCACCAGTCACAGGAGAAAGAGCAGAGCCCATTACAAAGTGCATTTGTCAAGCAGCCGCTTGCACAGCCATTGTGGTGGCTGAAAAAAGGTCAAGCGACTTTGTTATTGTTAAGTAGAGAGCAGACTGAAACTCCTAATTTCTTACTATGTGTTTAATGTGCCAGTTAAGTAGTGGTAATTGGCAGCAGCTGTGCCTTGGAACCAATGGTTTCTGACTGGAGTAGGACGCCCTAATGTGCTAAATGATGCAACGGGGCTTTCAATAGCGTGTTTTTAGCAAGCAGGAGGCAGTGGAGGGAGAAAGCTGGTCCTGCCCGGGGAGAGGCAAGCACAGGGGATAGCTGCGGCGTGGAGTTTGCAGACAGGTAGGCAGCGATAAGGAGGCAGCCACTGAGAAGTGAGTCCACGCTGATTCGAAAATTTAAAAATCAATAGACAAATCAAAATGTAATTTTCATGGGGGCTAATATAGGCCTGCTGATGCACTGCCGGGGATTATGGCGGCCGTCGCTCATAGCCGCATGGTTAATAAAGAACAAG
>NW_017729001.1:34267929-34276532 GCF_001723915.1 Gavialis gangeticus | reverse complement strand
CGGCCGTCGCTCATAGCCGCATGGTTAATAAAGAACAAGCAAGGTCAAATCCAAAGGTTCCTGGCCGCGGGTGGTGCCGGGTGCTCCTGGGGAAGCGGGACCTGGCGTGACGGGTGATGCCTGTGGATGCCCCTGAAATTGCCCCCAAGTGGGAGCTGGCTGCGGGGCACCTGGCTCCCTGCTTACGAGCAGCACATCCACCCCATGGCCCATCCCAGGTCCCCCTGCCAGGAAGCTGTTCCCTTCCTTGAACTCTCACAAGCAGGGATCCCAGAGCAAAGGGAGGGGGAAAAGCTCCTTGTTGTGGCAGGAGGGGAGCATGGCCCAGCCAGGAGACACCAGGAATGGGGTCGGGGGCCTGGGCACTCTTCGGGGCTCGGGAGCTGTGCATTGATGCACAGGTCTGGGGCCCTGCTTGTACCTCCTCCGGTGACCCTGGGCCAAGCCCTCCACCTCGCAGGGCCCACCTCCCCGGGATGGAGACAGCTTCAGGAGAGTGTGGACCTCACGGAGAAAGGCAGTGAAACAGCCGACAGGCCGGCTAGCACGGCAGCCGCTTGCATAGCCCCCGTTTTGTGCCGTGCTTCACAGCTTCGTCAGGAACAAGGAGAACTTGGGATGGGCACGCAGAGACATCCATGGAGGATGAGCGGTGTGCCGGTGTCCCACAGCTGCGGGGTGCTCTTGCCGGGGAGCATGAGCTCAGACCCCTTACTCTGCCGTGGCCCATCCTTCCCGGGCAAGCTTGTCCCACCAGTGCTAATGAAGTGACACCATAACGCGAAGGCCGTTCCACTGAATGGCATACGTGATCGGGCCCCAGTGCACACGGGGAGGTCTCGTGCTGTCACCCCGGGTGGGAGCAGGTTTCTTTTAGGTGATTTTACCACGGCAGTGATGGGCGCTGTTTGCTGGAGGGGCGCTGGGAGCTCCAGGATGCAGCACAGAGATGCCACGCCGATGGTTACGCCCTGTCTGCAAAGGCCCATTGGAGGATGGTGAAAAGGGAATATCCAATAATACGAATGCATGTATTAATTAAAGCTCTGACACAGCTGTGCGCTGATCTGAAAAACAAGTGACTTGATTAGACTCGCGCTCCCAAGAACAAAGCATTTAGTGGTATAAAGCGGCTCTTCCAGCTGCAAAGGGGCCCAGTCGGGGCCATCCCTTGCTCCCACAAGCAGCCACAATGGCACCCAATTGCCCGGGGATGCCAGTCTGCATCCCACGAGCAAGTTCATTTCCAGGGCTGGTGCAGATCCCGGCTCTGTAGCGCAGGTCAGTGGCACTCGCCGATCAATCGCAGACCTGGAAAGAGGATTGAACGGCTATGCAAAAAATCAATGGGGCAGTTAATCACGCGGGAATATGTGCCAGGAGTTCATTCAGTGTTGCGATTGACCCAGCTGCAAGCGGGGCAGGGGAGAAGGGGACCTGGGCGCATTCTCCCGAGACCCTCGGCGCGGGGTCATCACAGCGACGATGTACTTGTCTGACGTCCTGGCTTGTGGCAGGTTCCCTCAGCCGGCTGTGGGGTTGAAGCACCCTCCTTCCCAGACCGGTCAAGCGACAGGAATTTGGGCAGGTTTAATGCAGGCCCAGTGAGATGGGCTGCTTCCTCCTCTCGCCAGCCCTTGTTTGGAAACAGCACTCAGGCATCCCAAGCAAGAGGTTGACTGCCGTGGTTATAACCACCCAGCGCTCTGCTCCTACGTCTTCGCAGAGAAAGAAATGAGCAGTGGTGACATTTCCAGCGATTACTCCCATTACCTTATTTTCCCAGCAGCGGAACAATGCTTAGGATGTATGTTTGCAGTTAATTAGTGGGTCTTGCAAAGTTCATCAATAATAGATCTGGTGGCGCAGCTGATTGCTCACTCACCGCGGGTGGGCAAGGGGTGGTAAATCAGTCTGATTGATTGTTGACCACTCTAGTTTTTCCAGCAGTAATTTAAAGCAATTAAAACGCCTCCCTCAGAAATTAACAAGGTAAATAATGCACCAGTTTAGCAACACGCTGCACAAAGTTTCTGCTGGAAAGCGAGGGAGCTGTGGGTGAGCAGGCACAAGGCAATGATTTCCGAGCCACTGGCTCTGCTCCTAATTGTTGCTGGGTGAAAGCGAGATGGCTGCTGCCTTGCCGGGAGCTGCCAGTTGCGCCTCGCTGCTGCTCAATATGTTTATTACCTCCCGCCGCGCTCCAAGTGCCTTCCACCCCCAGGACCATGGCAGGGAGAGAGGAGTAGGCGCCCCGGCACAGCTGGCATCTCCCCGGGACGGGTGGTGGAAGTCTCGTGGAGACCCCGTGGGCTCTGCTGTGTGTGGCCTGGGCCAGGCCCCTGCTCTTCTCCGTGCTGCCAAAGTCCCAGGGGAGCTGCTCCAGGATGTGGTGGGGACAGGGGACTCCCTGGCCGTGGCTCTGGTGCAGCTGTGGGAATGTAAGGCCCAAGGTGGATTGCTGGCCCGCGTATGCCAATACTGCTGGAGCAGACCAGCAGCTGCAGGATGTGCTAGGCTGGCTCTGCCGTCCTGGGACCAGCCCCTCTGGCATGCTCCCTGTGTTAGCAGGCATCAGGGTAGTCCCCTGCATCCCCCAGCTTCAGCCCACGGAGCTGCAGCATCCAAGTGTGGCATTTTCCCCTCCAGAGACATCCCGCCCAGTCTGTGCGCGGCAGCTCCCGTGCTTTAATTGCACCGTCGATCAATCCTGTGCTGCGCGGGTAGGCACGGCGGCTACTTCACCCATGAAGGGTGATTATCTTTTATGAGTGCAGAAGACCCATAACTCATGAGGTGCAACGGGAAGAAATGGAGGTGAGGGAGGGAGCTGCCCACCGGGGTCAGGAGTTGCGTCTGGCCAGACAGGGACGGGAGGGACGAGTCAGAGCCAGGCCAAGCGGTGGTCCTGCCCCGGCTCTGTGCTCAGGTTGGACCCTGGTGCGATACCACGGACGGGCTCCCTGCCGGGGCTGAGACCCAGCACTGCTGGCCGAGACCCAGCTCCAGCCGACGTGGCTGGTCCAAGCCGAAACCCGCTGAGAGGTGAGGCCTAGGACGGGAGGACGGGGCAAAGGCTGGGGCCTGACTGCTGCAGACGACCCTGCTGCTTGAAACCGTCGTGGCCGGAGCGGTTTGGGGCAGGGGACCCTAGAGCCCCCCTGCCTGGTGCTGCACGGACAGGCGCCTCTGGGACGCTGCACAAGCCGGCACCCTGGGACCCCGTGCCGGGCCGCGAATGTTGGCTGACCTGAGGGGCACGATGGGCTCCATCACGGCTGGGCAGGAGATAATGGAGCATACCGGCTCGTCAGCTAACGAGGGCTCTGGGGCTGCCGGGAGCTGCTCCTTCAGGGCGAGGTGCAGGGCACCCCTGGCCCTGTCCCCTGCGCCGAGCACCGCTGGCCCTGTCATTGGGGGAATTGCCCGGCGGCCCATGGGTCAGGGTATCCCCACTGAGGTAGGTACCCCGAGCTGGAGTGGACAAGGCAGGGGCTTCCCCATCCTCAGGCTGCCTGGCCGCGGTGGAGCTGGGAGCCCTAAGCCAGGGGGCCTGTGCTAACTTTCAGGAGCTTTCCCCCTAGTAAAATTTTATAGCTCCTAAAAGCCAAGCTGGACGGCTACCAGCAGCTCCTTCCGGGGGATTTACGACCGTCTTCCCTTCCCTCCAGGCATCTTGCTAAATGTCTCCTGAAGGTCCTCGTGCAGTTTCGGAGCCTGCGGCGCGCTCAGGGCTGGGCCCGGGGGCTCCTGAGCTGCAACGCTGCGTGCCAGTGGCCCGTCGCATGCGCCTCGTGTGTCAGCTGCAGCCAAGGAGCCCACGGCCTCCAGGGTGGCCGGGCAGACGGCCCTGGGGACACCTCCCGTCTTGGCTGGGTGGAGCCGCACGGAGCTGGCGCGTGGCGGGCACGTGGCCGGAGTGGAGGGATCAGCAACGGGCCCATGGTAGCACAGATCCGGGGCTGCTCAGCGCTCAGCCATGTCATCGCTGCTGGGGGCCGGGAAGGTGCGGGTCAGCATTAGCATTATGGGGATGCTGCATCTCCCAGGCTGGGACCCAAGGTCAGTGCAGCCCAGCGGTCCGGGGCACTTGGAGCCTGCATGCAAACAGCTGCAGGAGGGAGGTGGCTCTGGGTCTGCTGCAGCCTGCAAGGGGCAGAGGCCCTGATCATGCTCCTGCACTCCCTTTTGCATGCACATGTGAGCAACGGCACTGCTGCTTGCAAGGCCTGGCATGAGCACAGGGGCAGGGGGGCAGCCCCAGGGTGGGCAGGGGGTCCTGGACGCCGGAGCAGCCTCACCCTCGAATGCTTGGAAAAGAGAGGAGCCCCGAGGAGGTGGTAGGGCACAACTGGAGACGCTGCATGGTAAACCCTTTCCCGGGGGGCCGGCCCAGGCTTGCTCAGAGCAGACGTGCTCCAAGCTGGCCCTTTATGTAATGGGGGCAGCTCACGGTGTGCAGAGCCAGCGCCCCCGATTTACCCCCAGGGACTTGCTTATGGGGCTGTCCTGTCTTCCTGCTCTTTATATGGCGGCATCACAAAGGGCCCCGGCTCCCTACGAAGGGCAAAGGCAGCCCTGTCGCTGTCTTACATGTCGCCACTCCTGATTTTTACCAGGGATCTTTCCCCTTCCTGGCTGGGACCAGCATGGGTGGGTTTGTTGGGGGCTTTGTTGTGATGCCTCCAGGCCTCGGGGGAGCACGTGCAAGCTGGCTGCATTTTCTGAGCACCACGCTGTCCGCGGGGCAGCCGCCCCATCGTCCTCCCACTGCATCCCCTAGACCCCGCCTGGGTTTGTGGAGATTTCTCCTTTGCAACGGATAGTCCTACGCAAAGAAAGCCACAAATGTCTAGGGCTGCACAGTCCAGGGCAGGAGACCAGCCGGGGCTGCTGTCTCACTTGGAAATGGCTGTAAAGCAGACCCCCGCGCCCTGACCGACACCATCCCCTACGCTTTACTTCTGCTCCTGAATGCAGGGAGGGGAGCACAATTAACGGCAGGATCTTGGGCAGCTCCTCGCTTCCCAAGAGAAGAGTGGGATCTTAGACAAGCAGGGCTGCTCCGTCCAGTGCTGTAATTAAGCCTCTCATCTAATTGAAAGTTCTGTGATTTATGGGGCAATAAAACCAAATTCTTTCCACTTACTGACCAGGACCTGCTATGTTGGCAGCTGCCTGATGGATTCTCATTTCCAGCCGGGCAATACTCTACTTGCAAATGGCGTTAAATGTCACCGAGGCAAGCATCCTTCATGCTGCACGAATGGGCAGGCCCCAGCCCAGGCCCCTGGCCATGTTTGCAGGGGTCTGCAGGGTCCAGAGAAAGGACCCGTGTGCCAGGGATTTTTTGCCCGCTGAGGTGCGGGCCAGGCTCCCACATGCCCGGTTGTATGTCTGCACTGTGTTTTGCAACAGGCTGCAGGGCAAATAACGAAGGGTAATAAAGTTTGCTGAACTCAGCTGGTTTAACAAGTCTGGGATCGCTTGTTCCCAGTGTCACTGGCTTCCCTGCCTTATTTATCCCATTTCTACCACCAAGTTAGCGTGTTCACACTGGCTGGGTGCTGGCAGCTCCTCCTGGGAGCTGGGGCGTACGTGAGACCGGAGCGTGTTCCCCGCTGCTGCACGCGGCTCGTCCTGCTCCTGCATGGCTGCTAGACGTGTTGTGGCCGGATGCTTTTTCTTCCAACGTGTTTAGTCTTTGCTTTAGGTGGAAACTGGGAGCAGGAGGCGAGCTGCGAGCTCAGGGAGCCTGGCAGGCTGTGCTGGAGGCTGGGTTTGCCTCTCTGCGGTGCTGCCTTTTCCCACGGCGCCGAGTCCTGTCTGGCCGAGCCCATGGCTTTGGCCTCCTGGCTGCGCTGGCACAAATGCCTTCAGGGGGTGCACGGCCAGCCCCAGCCCCCTGCTCCGAGAGCGCATCTGTGCCATGCCGTCGGAGCTGGATGCTGCTTGCTCCCCGGCAGGAAAGCAGGGCAGGCTGACCCAGACAGGGAGGCCCACCAGACCCGGGGAGGAGCATGCCGATCGGCAGGGAGATACTGTGCGACACGCTCCTGACATCAGCCAGAGGAGAGGGGCAGTGCACACATGCATGCACACACCCGTGCATGGTGCGTGCATGCTGCTGGTGGTCTCAGGCTCTTTGGGGTCCTCTCCCTTGGCCCTGCCTGCTAGGCACACGCGTTGCTGCAGCAAAGCCAGGCAGCGAGAGCCGTGCATGCGGCTGGAGCTGGGACGCAGGCCCAACACAGCTTTCTCTGTCCCGGTTTCCAAGCACTTGAGCCTGTCATCGCTGCGGCCACCCGCTCGCTCCCTTCTGCTGCTCCTGGGACGGCTCCCACATGGCCCCCAAATACCAGCCCATGGCAATAAGGGGAAGGCCTGATTGCAACCAGGACGCCGGCCACCTGCTTTCTCCTCCCTCACCCCTGCAGGACCCCAGCACGGTGCTCCCCACCTTTGAAAGGGGGGTCTGCATTAGGGTTAGGGTTAGGTGCCAGGAGTCGCTCGCATCAGGGCGTCCCCCCAGGGCCCAGCCTGTCATCATAAGAGCAGCCGACGACTCCGGTGTGAAACCGGTTTGCTGGGGAGTGGCCAGATCCCCTAGTTCGGAGAGGAGTGAGGACCTCAAATACTGACTAAGCACCGAGGCAAGTTAATTTCCAGTAACCGCTGGGCTGTGCTGGGCTCTCCCACTTCTCCACACCCCACTGACACTGGAGGCTCGCTTGGGGAAGGGAAGGGAGCAAGGGCTGTGCATCGGAGCAATGTTTGCAGAGGTTTTTCTGCTCCATTCGGACCCGGCTGGGACTGAACCCCGGTGCATCGCAGTCTCCGCTCTCTTGAGGTTTCTTGCCCAGGTTTTGCAAGCTCTGGGCTGGAGGGGAGCTCACAAAGAGCACCTTTTGCCCCGTAATTGCCATTCCGCCTGTCCCCAGCCATGCCCCTGGCTTACGCCTCCTTGGAAGTGCTCTCCTGACTCTTCGGAGCTGACTTTTCTCTGGTTGAAATGAGGGGCCATGGGAACAGCAGCAGGAAGCTTCCTGAGCTGCTCCGGGGTCGTGCTCCCCGGGTAAGGTCCAGAAAGGTCTGGCCCCGTCCACCGCACGGTGAAAGGGTCTCAGGCCACTCCCCAGCCCAGCCCAGCCGGCGTCCTTGGCAAGGACTCAGCAGGAGAGGCAGGAAGGACCTCCCTGCTTGGAGCAGCAGCCCTGGGCCTGCTCTCCACGGGCGCGCTTGGCAGGCTCCGTCCACACAAAGGATGGATATCCCCTCGGAGGGGAAGGTGGCCGCCCGGCCTGCCCGGCCCACCCCGCCCTGAGATGACACGGGCGAAGAAACAATCCCTCGCTGGCGTGGCACCCTTGTGCCAGGGCGGCCAGCCTGGCGGGCGGCCAGAGCGCAGGCCAGAGGCCAGGCTGGAAGCAGTGTCCACAGCCAGCAATAACACGGGCAGGGACGCCGAGAGCAGCCCTGACGGAGGTGTGCCGCGAGCACGTCTCACGGGAGCCCGGCACTGGGTGATGCTCCCCTTTCCTCCCGTACGAACCCGCTGAGCCACCCACCCTGACGTCTGCGAGACGAGCCCCGGATGAACCCACGTGCCACTCACCTTCCCCTCTTGCCCTCCTCCGTGCGCGGGCTTGAGGACATCTGCGCGTGGCGTGAGCTTTCTGGGTGGAAACGGGGCATGCGGAGCAAGGAGCCTGGGAAGCCCCGCTTGGCGCCGCGGCGGGTTGCGGCCACGGTGCAAGCCCCCTCCGAGACCCTCCTGAGGTCTCCGGCTGCTCGAGGCCCCTTCCAGCCCTGCTTTCCTGTAAGTCTGTGATTCGAAGCCGCTGAGGCAGAGACATAACGGGGCACGTGCACTGGAGGATGTGCTTGGTGCAGCCAGCTCAGCACCTGGCCCTGTGCACGGAGCAGGACAGGAGATGGCCCCCCAACCCTCTGGCCTCCCAGGGCCGCCCCAGTTCTCGGCCTTTCAAGGCAGACAGACGCCGGTTTCGGAGCGGCTGAGGCAACAAGCCCAGGTTTGCATTGCTTTGGCTTCTGGCCTGACTAGACCCAGGGAGAGAAGCTGCAAGATCTGCTTTTCCAAAGACAAAAAGGAAAGAGCCTGGGTGATGTTTAGGAGGGTCCAGCTCAGCATGGGGCTTGGGCCGGCTCCACTCAGCTCGGCTGGCGTGCGACGCAGAGAGCGAGACGGCCGGTGCGGCCGCGCTCGGTCTGGATCTAACTGATCCAGAGAGGAGCTTTCTGGCGGGGCTCGGGCCCCGGGACCGGGGCGCTGCTTGCACAAGGTAGGCTTGATTGGAGCCGCTCTCGGAGCCAGGCCCCGGGTAGCCGCAGGATGCAGAGACTCCAGCCGATGCTGGAGATGGCGTGCGGATCGCTTTCTCTGAGCTCCTGCCTTTGACTGCCCGCCAGGCAGATCCGTGGCAGCCGTTCAAGTGGTTACGAGGGGAAGAGCTTGTTTTCAAACCCCGTCATGGAAACGGTGTTAAAGCCCCCGGACCTGGGAGTCAAATCCAAGCTGGGCGAGGAGCGGGGCTGGCACCGGGGCGGCGCTCGACGGGGCGCCGGTGCCAAGGCAGGCGGGC
>NW_017729001.1:34253328-34267690 GCF_001723915.1 Gavialis gangeticus | reverse complement strand
TGCCAAGGCAGGCGGGCGGCTCCGCGGGGCGCTCCCACGGCACCGGCCCGTTGGGGACTCGCGGCGATAAGATGGGACCTGACTTGAATTCGTGCGGGGCATGGGCCGAGCCTGCTCTGTGGGGGCAGATGCTCTGGCTAACTTCCTGCCTTAGTTTCCCACAGCCCCGGGCTTCCTGCTCTCCCCGGCCCGGGAAGCACTGAGATAGCATCGCAGGGACGGTGCGGTCCAGGGCAGATGCAGGAAGGGCGAGCGGCCCGAAGCCCCACGCTGCGGGGGCCTGGAAAAGGTCCCCGAGAGCCTGGGAAAGGCCCGCTGGCGGCTGCAGTCCGTCACCTGGTGGGACCGGTGCCGGCCAAGAGTAAACCGGGGAGGGAGCCCGGAGGAGCTAACGCTCGCGACCGTCTCCCCGGCCGTAGCGGGGGGAGCCGGACGGGCTGAGATCACCGAAGGGGGAAAGGGTGGACCGCGGCTCTGGCCCTTCCTCCCCCTCCCGAGGTCATTGGCTGCAAAGCGGTGCAGCCTTTCTGGGCATCGGGAAAAATACCAGGCGCTTGCCAAGCCAAACAATAGGTCTTTCCACTGCTGAGCCACGTCCAGACAGTCTGGGCCCGTGTCCAGCGCGGGGCTGGCTCTGCAGCCCTGAGCGGCGCTGGAGGAGCAGGCCTCCCCTCGCTCGGAGGCGGCGGAGACGCAGCGGAGAGGCTTGGAAGGGAGGAATGCCGGTGACACTTTCTAAAAAGGAAAAACGTGGCGTTTCCAGTCAAACCGAAAGACTTATTGGGTTCGCAGGGAGGCTACGGCGGCTCCCAGAACAACTGCTAGATAAGGAAAACAATTTGCTCCCCGGCAGGATGCTCTCCGGGGCGGCGAGGGCTGCTCTGCTAGCTGTTTTGACTATGCTGCCTGCACGGATTTGCTCTGTGATCCTTCAGCAGACGGAGCCCCGTCCCGCTCCCCGCGGGCGCTCGGACACGCTAGCTGTGTCCCCTGGTCCCGGTGGGGTTCGCTGGGCAAAACCCGGCAGCCGGGACCCCAGGCTCAGGGGCCACTTTTCTGTCCTCAGGACATAAGAAACTCGAACAGAGATAGCCGAGTTACACACGCGCCATCAGGGCAGCGGGCAGCCGGCATTGCTGGCTGGATAAAGGGGTGATGGGCAGGGGGGGATGAAAAACATTTGCTTTCTGTGTGGATGGCGAATAGGTGGGGGACCAGCGACAGCAATGTGACTTTTAGGCCGGAAACATGGGCGCAAGCACCGTCAGCCCCTGCAGCCCTCAGCAGAGAGGGAATAAGCGTCACCGGGTCTCTCGTGATAGCACAGAGGAGACAAGTCGGAGCCCTGGAGGGTGCCAAACCGTGCAGATTCGGGCTGTTCCCGAGGCCTGGCCGATGGGCAGCAGCCCCTCACTTTGCAGGCATGTGGGGGCACGAGGGGAGGTGGGCATAGGATCAAGCCAGCGCTGCGGCAGGACTACCAAACATGAACAAGCCCATGAGCACTTTGGGCTGGATGGCAAAGGTCTGAGTGTCCCCGTGCTGCGGCTCCCAGATACGTGCCAGCTCTTTAGGGGATGTCCCTTCGCTGACCACTGCAGGGTGCTTGCAGCGTCCCCAGAAGAGCCCAGTGCTGGAGGGGGGAGGACGAGCAGCCCAGCCCAGTCTGGCCTCAAGGAGTTGCGCTGTCTGTGGGGATGGCCTGGGCTTTCCACCTGCATTTGCACATCTGCACTTGCACATCTGCTGCGCCGTGCTGGCCAGCAGCCCCCTGGTCTGCGCGGCGGGAGGCAGCGCGGGGCTTGCTGAGCCCACACACGTGCTCTGTGCCAGGCCAAGTGCAACCAGAAGCATTTGCTGCGTGTCTGCCTGGCTCTGGCTGCCGCCGGTGACTCCCTCTGCAGATCAATCATCTTCACTCCTCCTGATCTGGCCGGTGGCCACCGACATCCGGGAAGAATATCGATCTCCTGTGATTGACTGAGAAGTGGTGCTCTGGGGAGGACTCATGCAAGCGCAGGAGAGCACGCACCATCTCCCTGACTATTAGCTCTGCATGTTTTATTCAAAAAGTGACCACTGGCAAGATGTTCCTGCCTGGAGCCTTTGTGCGGCTATCGCATGATTGTTTGACATCCCTGGGCAGCACCTGAGCAGGACAAGGAGACGCAGTGGGTCCGAACCCAGGAGCAGGTCCTTCCTCACAACAGCAAGTCCGTATCTCAGAGGTCCCGGAAGGATGATCTCAACAGAGAATTAATAATTCATATGATAATACCCAGAAAGATGAAAGTGCTTAGCTGTTCTCAAAGTGCTTTACAAAGGGGTAGAGAGCGCAAGTCCTGGCAGGTAGCAGCTAGGCTGCAAACAGACATTGTATTTGTCCCGTGATACACCAGTTTATCCTGAGTCAAAGTGCAGTCATTCAGACGTCCTGGGATAAATCCTAAAAAGGGTTCACGGGGTAAGAGACGCTGACAGCGCATCCGGGGACATAGCCATTCAGATGCACTTTGCAATCCCAGGACTGCATCATTGAGTCTAGGCAGAAAAGCACCGGTGCGCCCAGCCGCTCCCTAAACCCTGATGAGACGGGTGACGTGCGTACCCGCCAATCCTGGGATATTTCCGTTCCGGGACAAACACAGGCATGACTTGTCCAGGCATAAATGCAATGTCCATTCCTAGCCCTATTAACTTCTCCTGGCAAAACCGTGGGTCTGACTGGTAAAAACATCTGTGTTAGTATGGTACAGTTGGATGTCTCCAAGACATCGTGATGAAAAGAGTTGCATTCAGTGGACCTACGGGAGCATGCTGAGAGAAGAGAGAGGCCTGGCTTACTGACAGCTCCCAAATTATAGTTATTAATGGGAGAGACCAACAAGCAGTGGGGCTCCCCAGCGATCTCCGAAACGTACCCTCCTATTTTTATCACTCGTCCAGTGGGCTACGGCGCTGCGCGGGCTGCTCAGGGGATGCGGGGGGGTGACTTCAACCAGCAGCCCTGGGGTTGGACACTTCGAACTGGGGGAAAACATGGTTTTCTTTTTCCCCCTTTCCTGAATAAATTTAAATGCCTAATTGGAGCCAGGAAGGGCCTCATTTTTGGCTGCATCTGTCCCTGCCAAGCAGCCACGCTGCAAAGATAAAGGCGCTCGTTGATTTAGATGCAACTGTCCCGCGTGTTTCGAGCCCTTGTGTGCAGGGCAGGGGCCGGGAGGGAAACGGGGCTTTGTTTCTGGCAGCCTGCTGCGGTTTGAAGGACTTCCCTGAAGTCAGACACCGAGTTGCGTCTTGCTGCTGTGGCCCAGGCTGCTCCGTGCCAAGCTCCGCATTTCCTGCGGCGCAGCCGGCCTCCCTGTAAACCTGCGATCAGGGGCGTCCGAAATGGCATTGTTGCCTGCACAGCGGTCCAGGTGCCGGTCCAGACGTAGCCTTAAAATATAGCGAAGCTATTAGAAAGCTGGCAAATGTTCACTGCATGACATGGGAGAGATGGAGGGAGGAAGTGGGCGGGGAGCGTGTCCTGCCATGTCTCACATGCTGGGCAGTGGCCAGCCTCTCTCGCCGGCAGCATTGCTGGGATTGCAGGAGCAGCCAGAGGCCCCGTCCAGTCTGGTCTCAACTGTGCATGGCGCTGTACAAACCCAGCATGGGCCCGGTGGGCACAGCTCATGATTAAGAGAGGAGAGCAGAGGGCGAGTGGCTCACGGCACGTCACCTCCCATCCAGCCGGAGAACCGGAGAGCTGCTGCAGGCTCACATCCTGTCTGGTGTCGGGATTAACTCTTGCACGCTGCATTTCTGCAGACACAGGCCCGGCCTAGGGACAAGGTATTATCACCCCACTGGGGCGGTTGCACCTGCCAGGCCATGAGCCCCATCTTGTGCTGGCATCCCAGGTCACCCTAGGTCACCTTTCCTAGGGGATCAAAGTGCCCACGAAGCCTAGGTCCCTGGCAGCTGGCGGGACTGTGGCACTTCAAAAGCCACCTGGGTGCATCGCACCGTGTTGCCCGCGGCCCCTCTGCCCACGAGACTCCTGGCCAGCGCAAGCATCACAAGCCTTCCCTGCAAGACCGAACTTGGCTCTCTCTCAAGCCCCGAACTGGAGCCGTTGGCGGGGAGAGGCATTCCCGTTTCAGGGACAGCCCCACGCCAGGAAGGGGCCACGTCTTCCCTCGCTATCTCTGCAGTTCCTGGGTTTCTTCTTGCCAGGAATCGTATTTGCAAATCATTTCCTGGCTGACAAATGGATGCACGTCACAGACACCCTGGGAACAAGACGCCGATGGAGATAAGAGCCTGCGCCCTGATCCCTCTGACACCGGCTTCTCCATGCGTTAGACCTCACATGGCATGCAAGGCAGGTACCCAAGCCAGCGACGAACCCATCCATGTCCCTTCTTCACAAGTCAATACTTCTTTCGGGAGACTCTTTGCATGACAAGCAGATGTGCCCCAGGACGAGCCGCCACGCGGCTTCAACGGAGAGCAATGCCGCAGGGCCTGGCCAGATTCTTGTGGCCCGTGCCCTGCAGGCTTCTCCTCCCACCTTGTGCTGCTGGGCACCGTCATGCACCGCAACCCTGCAAGCCCAGTAATGCCCTGGCCCCACCAGCAAAGCTCCACGTCTCGCGGTCTCTGGGACAGGCAGGGCACCTCCTGGGCCACGGGGATGTGTGACCCACGGCCGAAACCGTGCTCCCCTGGCCGGGAGCCAGCGTAGCCTCCATCGCAGCTACGGGTTCTCATCAAGCAAGAATTTCTTGGCAGAGGCCAGGGCCTGTCTGCCATATGGTTTCCATGTTCAGAGCAGAAGGCAAACCGTGGCCATGCAACAAAGAAGAAAAGCAAACTCCAGAGCTCTGCTGTTGACTTCCAAGTGCGGCCAGGTGTCCGGAGCAGCTGTGGGGGTGCGCGTCCCCCGAGCCAGGCTGCCTGGAGACCCAGACAGATTTGGATCTCATGCAAACCTGGAAGCGCCCTGTTCCCTGCTGCTGCCCCAGGGTCCACTCTTTGCAATGAGGATATTACAGGCTGCTTTCCATCCTCCAGCTGCTCTCCTCTGCCCACATCTGGCTGCTTAAATGCATTTTCCAAACACAGGGCTGTGGCAGCAGAGAGCTGCACCCCCTGAGGGCATGTCATGCCAGGCTGCCCACTTCCCAGGTGCCCAATGGATGAATGAAGTGTGTTGTACACGGCAAAGGCTGGAAGCATGAAGACTGGGCAGGGCCCTTAGCTTGAATGACACCGGATGCATGGTCTTGCTCCCTGCGGAGGTCAGAGCTGCTTTCCTTCCTGGCCTGTGGGTCAGGATTCCCACACCCAAATGAACTGTTTCCAGTGGGAGATGCTGGAAGTGACATGTAGGTGGAGCCAGACACGTAGCCGGCGTGCCGAGATTAGCTATCTCGTACGCACTGCATGCAACAAGCGTGCAATGCAGACCCAGCTGCAAAGGCCCAGACTCCTTGGACGCTCTCGTCCACGTGCACTGAAATCCATGGGGACGCGGTCTGCAGTCAGAAGTTTCCACAGGCCGTAACAGCACGGACAGGATGACGCAAAAGAAAAGTCCCTCTGTGCACGGGAGACGCGGACGCGCTGCTCTAGAGCAAATATTTAGGTCCTCGCCAATGCCAAAATCATCACCCATTCTGGCCATGTGTCTGCAATCCAGCCACGGCCCGTGGTGCCCTCAGCTCCAAATGAACTTGCAGGCTGTGCCACCTCCACAGGGAGCAAGAACAAGCTGTGCACACGCAGCAGGGATGGGGGGAGAGCAGCCCTGGAGAAGGGGCACACGCATTGGTGGGAAGGCCTGAGGCGCAGATGAGGGACTACCACGATCCTTTGCACATGTGAGCCGGTGTCACTGTAGGGTGCAACGCCAGTTTGGTTGCATCGTCTTTCTGCTTTGGGATGATGAGCCCCCGTCCTGTCTGGGAGCCTCTGGACCACACAGGCAGCCAGCTTCGCTCGCTCTCATCCAGCTCCCGGCTCCGTACAAATGCCAAGACCGCAGGTCAGCACGGCCCGAGACGGGCCCCCGAGCTGGCTCCTGATGGTTTAAAACCAAAATGCAACAGCAGACCAGCGCATCCTATCACCGGTTTCGACCACAGCCCTAGAGACATCCCGGTCTGTTCTGAGCATCCTATAGTGCGCCAGGCTCTGGGTGCCTGAGCAGCATTTATCATGGCAAGGCACTTGCTTTTTCCCCATCGCAGGCACAGCCCTGGAGACACTTTGCGTTCTTTGCTAAAACACTCGGTCGCCGCACATTTCCTAGAAGGACAGTGGAAATGGTCGATTGTTTCGGGCATGGTCCCGCAGGCTGGATCCCCACGGTGCCTGTCCCAGGACGGAGGTCTTGCTGGCATAGGCAGGGAAGGAGGGAGTCAGGGGGCTATTCTCAAAGGCTGTGTTGAAACCAGGCCAGTGCTTAGCCTGGGTGGAAGGAGACCCCAGACCCCCCCATGCCTTGAGGCCAGGCAGAAATACATCTCCTTCTTCCCTCTATTCTGGCAGGCTAATTCCATCACTGCACAAATATTTTGGCAATCAGTGATAATGGGAAAGGAAATGCGGAGAAGGAAGGCTGGTCCATGAGGAATTCTCTAAACTAGGACGCTTGAAAACCGGAGCTGCAGCGGGGCAGGGCTCTGCGAGGCTGGCTCCCTCCTGGCAGCCAGGGTCAGAGCGCCGATCGCCGTCTCGGGCTTCTTCCGTCGGATATTTACTGCCGGGGAGACGCAGCAGTGCGTGACCTGTAACACCGGGCCACTCTCGATGGCAAAACCTTAATAGCTATTTTTTTTTTAAAAAAAAAAGACCAGTTGCTGAAAGCGCAGCTAGTGGGGCCTTATGGGAAAGGCCATCTTCCCACGGGCGCCTGACTGGGCGCTCGTTCCCTCCGAGTCCCGTGCAATCTCGGGCTGCAGAGAGGTACGTCGAGGTCCAAGTTGCAGCGCTGGGCACGGGGCCTGGCAGCCCTGCAGCTACCCAGGGGCTGCGCCGCTTTGCCCTGTGCCGTTAGGAGAGGAGCATGGGGGTCTGTTTGGAGAGACCCTCCAAAGTCCGAGGGCCTTTTTCTGAACCGTCTGGGTCTGCAGAATCGGGCTCCAAAGACCTGCTCTCCCCATGCTGCACCCCATTGCATCTGCTCGCCAGCCCAGCCAAACCCTGGAAGTCCCTGGGCTGCAAGCACAAAGGACCAGGAGTTTATCCAGCCTTTTAAACCCTCTACCTATTCACTTCCAGCTCTGGGTGAGGTTTGGGATGGCGACCTCGAGTCACTGTTTAATGGCCACACTACCCCCTGCAACAAAGCACACGGTCACGAGGCAGCCGAACGCTTGTGAGGGCGGGGGAGTTCAGACACGGCGCATTTGAGAGCGGCTCCTCTTGCACATAATGGGGGTATTTGGGAACTGTCAGAGTAGCCAGGACCGCATCCCTTGGGACGCCGGCTTTGTCTTTTGAAATGTATATTGTGACATGACACAATAACTCCAATTTTCCTGGGCTGGGGAGCAGGATTCTTGCATTTCATGCTATTTTAGTATTCATTTCAGTTTTTATCATTTTAAGGTTCATGCGTTTCTAATTGTTATGAATGCCATGGTAAAATTAATAGTTCTATGGTTGGTTTATTACATTTAGTAAAATTATGTGCATGTAATGTTTGCCAAGAAAAGACGCAGCAGAGGCTTTAATCATGTAACGATGATAATTTAGTTGTTACACTTGTTGAAATGATGGGATTAATTTTTTAAAAGTTTGCAAACTGTCGGGGAAATGTAAAACATTAATTTAGTGAGACAAGCAAGCCGACGGCTGACAAACCCTGCCAGGCCGGTGGGGGAATGCTCCCACGGCGGCGTAGTGGGGAGGAGAAGTGGCCCTGGACACTGCTGTGACCGGGGGAGCTGGACCCTGCAGGCTGGAGGATGCTGCCTCTGGTAAGCCCGCGCTGCTCGAATGCTGCCGAGTGTTTCATGTCCTGCTGCTGCTCTGCAGCCTCCCTTCAAGAAATCGTGGGTTTGCTGCACCAATGGACAGTGCACTGGGAACCGTAGATCCCGAGGTGCCAGTGGTGCCCAAAGACACGAAACACCTTCCCGCTCCTGCACCCTGCTCTGGAGCCAAGCGCCCGCCTGCCGGGACCCCCAGGTCCATGTGTGGAGCAAGGCAGGCAGGAGAGAGTCAGCGTACGGTGCCAGGAGACTCCCCTGGAGCCGGCGCAGAGGGGGGTGCCTTTTGCCCTTGCTTTGCAGTGTGCACTGTTTTTTGGGAACAACAGCCGGCCTCTGCCCCTTAGGAGCGCTCTCCGTCCAGCAACTGGTGGTTTTAGGCCTGGGAGCATCAGGCAACTGGTTCCTTGCAGAAACCCAGCCCCAGGCTGGATGCCAGAAGGGATTTTGCTGCTCTTGGAGTGAAGCTGTGTTGCTTTGGGGAGGCGGATGGGCAAGTCCCATCTCCGCAAAAGCCTCACGGTGAGCAAGGCGCTCGCTGTCCGTCTTTGCTTCCCACGTATGAAGCGTGGGCAGCCTTTCCTGGCCCCACCACTCTTGTGTCAGCGTGAACGTGGCGAGAGTGGTGGGTCTGAAGCGGAGGTGGCTACCGGCCAGCCTGGCACAGACAGCTCATGCGTCCTATTCGTGTCTGTGGTTTCCTTCCTGGGTTTGGTCCATGAGGAACCGTGCTCGGCTCCTGCCTGGCACCCCCGTGCCTGCCAGGCTGATGAAACCCGGCAGGAAAGCTTTGGGAGACCCAGGAGCTCGGGACCTCCCTGCCTGAGTGGGGACAGTGCCCAGCTAGGCTCTGTCTGTGTGACAATAATTTAGTGAGCTGAACTAAGCCGTTCTCCGGTGGTTTCAATCGAAATCCAGGAATAAACTCTTCCCTGTTAAGTTACAGACCCAGCCCTCTCCCTTCCTCGGAGACTCTGCGCTTCGACGGGAGCCAGCGGCGGATGTATTTTTTGCTAAGGAGAGCATGGAGAGTGTCCTGTGCTGGCGTTTCGACTCACAGCTTGTGGCTGCTCACGCCTGTGCATGCACAATGCACTTTGAAGTCTGGTCTCACAAGCCTTGGGAACAGGACTCCCTTGGGCATCTCCGGGAGCTGTGCCGAGGAAGGTTTGCAGAGTCAGACCTCGCCCTTGGCACCAGCCCCTTCTCTCTGCAGCAGAGAGGCTTCGCCTGCCCCTTGCCAAACTGGAAGAAAGGTCCCTGTCTCAAGAGACAAGGGATTGCGGCTCCTTTGTGATCTGCTGCCGTCACGTCAAGCATCATCGCTGGATGGGGGATTATTTTGCACCTGCTGGAGAGAAATCTGGCCATAACTTAGACATTACTTCTGCAGCGCATTTTTGTAGCAGACTGTCAGGAAAGAAAAGGGAAGTGTAAAAATAAGTCTTGTTTACTACAGATGATGATGTGGCAAAATAACTCAAGAGCCAGTTCTCGGGAGCTTATGACACTAATCGTGAATATGTTTTATAAATGTGTAGCAATGTGAGTGGACTCAATTCTGGCTGAATTTAAATAATATGGTTTCCCACAGCAAAACTTAAATCAAATGGATATAATTTATGCTGAAATGTTCTACACGATGCATTTATTCACAAGTATGTGCTGATTGTAGCGTTGGGCCTGATTTATGGAGTTTTACTTCTTTATGTGAAAATCCCTACCAAAAATAATATTTAGAGTCGCCTTTTATTCACCGAGCCCCAGCCGCTTTCCATGGGCACCGCTGTAGCGAACGGCTTATCTTTCTACTCTCATCCCTCCGCAGGCATCTCGGCGGCAATAACTCGAGGCTGTTCGTCTCGGTGCCTCCCCGGGGCTGCAGGGAGGAGGGAAGAGCGAAGGGCCACATGCCAGGGCCGTTCTCACAGGTCTGGGACAGACATCGCATAAACCAGTTTGAGCCAAATAACCTGCATTCAACCAGGTTCATGTCAAACCGGTTTGGGCCATTGTGGAACTGATTTATGTGCACTGCATGTCTGCTCTGTTACAGGTTTAAGCCAGTTTCTGATCACTTAAACTGGTTTCTGTGCCGTGTCTGTCCCTAGCCACACACGCGCCTGCTCTAGGAGCTGACACACAACCTGCAGCGTTGCGGTTCCCATCTGTAGGCTTGACACATCCCACCCGTGCCGCGTCTCCGGACCTCTGAAGCTGTGGCATTGTCTGCAACGGGTGAAGCGCTGATCCCCCACTGCAAGGCATTTTCTCCAGCCTTCAAATACTGTTGGGGGCTCTTCTCTGCCCTTGCTCAGCACCCTTTGCAGAGCGTGACCCCAGAGCCACACATGGCCTCCCAGGATTAGTGCCCAGTGTCGGTGTGCGAAGGCAATCCAAGCTCTCCAGGCATGGGGCGTCGAGTTTAGACCTCAAGCCTCGCCAGGCCTCAGTTTCCTCATCTGTGAACTGGGGCAGTAGCACAGCTCCCTCTGGGAAGACCCCGGGGGTGGAGGGGCTGTCCGTGCCGGGGTCCCTCACGTCCCCGCAGCATCAGCGATGCCCACGCGCTCTCCCCCACCCTGAGACGGCGCGCCCGGCTTTCTGTCTGTGCCGCCAAAGCTCTGCCGGTCCTTCCCTCTCCGTCAGACTCCAGTCGGCAGCCCCATTTCGCGCTTGCTTGCAGTTGTCACGGGCAAAGCTGCAGGCCTGACACTCTCCGACAGAGCCATTCCCACGTCTGGCAGCTCCTTTGCTCGCTTCTTTTCATTTCGCAGGAAGGTTTATTTACTCAGAGACCGAGCTGACAGGCCGATGCCTCGCCAGTCACGGCGGGGAAAACATTTGCGCCAGGCGAGCGGCAGCAGTCCTGGAGTCGGCAACATCATCTCATGCCCCTGCTGTACATGGCCGCCACGGCCAGACCCGATTCTGATTCACAGCCAAGCAAATGCAAAGTCTCCCGCCTCGCTGGCTGGAAAGAGCAAGGCAGCGAGGGTGCTCGGGGTAAGTAGGCCAAAGGGAAAGGACAAGAGGGTAATCTGGGCCCGGGCAGCATACAGGCACATGTAGGCCATGCAGCCTGGAAGGCGAAGGATTCACATCTCTTATTAGATGCTCGCAATTGTCTATGACAAGCTTGCTGGTCCCCTGCCCGGCAGACTGGGAGAGCCTGTGATGCCAGACTGGGAGAGTCGGGTGCACTCAGGGACCAGGAGTGGACATGCCAAGCTGGTTTGGACATGCGACCTTGTCTCTGCCACTGCCCACCCCTCTGCCCCGGGCAAGTCACTTATACTTCCCTCCAGAAAGACCCTAAAACACTGGGGCTGTTGGGCGATGAAAACCCCCTCAGGGTGCAGGGACCCTTGGGGCAGGCTCCTTCCAGCCCCCTCACTCAGACCAGCGCCAGGCCAGGACCATGAGCCCGTCGTGGGGGCTCTTGGCCGCGTCCCTCATGAATCATGCAGGCGTCGCTGAGCGGGGGAGGTTGTAATGAAGAGCACGGGGGGCTTCCTCACAGCCGCGGGGCCTGCAACCTTGCAACGTACGGGCACACATAATTATCTTCATAAATAAAAGACGTGGTGCCCACGCCGACGCCAGCGCCGGGCTCCAGGCCAAACTCATTACTGCACCTCGGGGAGGCTGGACCCCTGAGGAAGCCACCTCCTTCCCCTCCCGGGGCCTTGTCTTCTGCGGGGAGCCCCAGGTGCTCGTGCTGGCCTGAGCTTTGCAAAGCTTCCCCCGCATCGGGGCGGAGGGGTCCTGCCACCTGCCCACCCTCCAGCCGGTTCCCCCGGGGTGCCGGCATGCCCTGCAGCCTGGCACACTCTGTGCACTTTGGAAGGGCGTGGGTTGTTTGTATGCAAACAAGCTGTCTTCAATTATCACTGCCCACTGGGAAGTACTAACGAGCTGCAAGGGCATGGAGGAGCTGGGATGGGGCAGGAGTTTTTCTGCCAGCTCCCGGGCGGGTAGAAAAATAACAGTGGCCATCCCACATCCGCCCCTTGCCTGCTCTGTGCCGCGCTGCTGAAAGCCTTGGCGGAAGCTGGCTGCTGCAGCTAAGAGCACAGCCTCTTCTAAAGGAGGATGACTTTTACAGCTGGCACGGGACCGCCCTGCTTAGCTTACAAAGTCGAGCCCTTAAACACTGGGAAATGCCACGTTCGGGGCAGCCGGCTTTGCTTTCTCGCTGCTGAGGCATGCCTGTCGCGGCCGTCTGTCACGACAGCATCGCCTGCTCTCGGTGCACGCGGCCGGCTCTCACGGGGCAGAACGAAGGTTGCGCGCGTGTCCACGAAGCCTGGCATGTCCTAGCCCTCAGCAGCTTGCCGGTGCCCCCCAAATCCCATTCCTTTACTATGTCTTTTGCCTGTGAGATTTGAACCAGGGCGATGGTTCTCCCCGCGCTTTGCTGTAATATTTTCTGTATGCTCAGCTTTTGCAGCCTGAATGAGGGTAAAAAGGGGCCAACTCCAGTGCTTCTTTTTCCTGACAAAGGCACCTCCACTGAAGCCAGCATCGCTGCAACTGAGAGAGGCCTATGGGGCACAGTCCAAAGGGCTTCATGGCAGCGGTAGGTGCACAGGAGGAGGATTTCTAGCACCAGAAAGCCGGTTTGGGGTACCAGGAGGCACCCATCCACTGGGCCATTACTGGAGGAGTCCCCCGCAATGTCTGGTGCACCTTTGCAAGTCAGAGGAAGCTTTTTACAGCCAGGTGCATGGATGAGATTCAACTAATCCTCGAGGGCTCCTTGCAGAAATACCCGCACCCCGTGCCATATCCCGGGCGCTGCTGGACAAATAAAGAGCTCCACGAGTAACAGCAAAACTTATATTTAACAGGTTTGAAACCCCAAACAAAACATTTCATCTGGGAATGGGCCCCAAAGCATCCTTGGAGTATGGCCTGTCCACGAGAAGGCAGTTAGGATCCAGAAATACTCCTTTCCTGGTTAAAATCTGTTGTGCTGAAAGTTTATCTAAGATTTATTCTGCAAAGAATAAATTTGTAATTCTCCTTCCTGAAGGTTTCAGCACTATTGTTTCTAATGATAAAAACTTGTTGTAGCAACCTCTGTCCCCAAACACTTGGAAATTCTTGTTTAAACAAACATGCAACCAGCAAGCAACATGCTGTTTAAATGTGTGTCCTATTAAAATCTGGCAAGGCCGGAGTCTCTCGGCTTTCTTGCCAACGCTCAGAATACAGTAGCATTTTTGCTCTGCTGTAATAAATTTCTGTAGATTGAACGGCGATAAGATTTGCAAGGTTTAGGGGAAGCTCTGCCTCATTAAGTTAGGGAGAAAATAGTGCTAAGAAGTCAGAAACAAAAGCAAATAGGTAAATGGGATGCCGCTATTGTATTTGCTTAATAACAGGGACAAATCCTAGCCTGTGCTTCATATAGTGCGGAAGGAGAACTCGCACACGAGATGAGTCACAAGCCATCCAGAGAATATGTTTAAAACTTCTTCCAAACTTCACGAAGCCATTTCCCCCAATTCTCCCCTCCACAAATACAGCACCAGGAGAGGACCCAGCCATAACATCGAAGAGCGTGCAATTAAATAACTGTAGCCTGAAGCTTTGAACAAGTATTTTGAAGTGCTGTAAGCTGCGGACTGGAAAGGAAGGGAGCGTTTGCACCAGGAGTCCTTGCACTCCTGATGGCGGGGGGAGAAGCTGGGGAGTAGGGGAGGAGGCGCAAGCAGAAATGAAGGGCAGAGGAGGCAACACACAGAGGACAGCAAGCCAAGGCCGGGAGCCCAGCCCAGCCCCTGCAACGCACACACGCCTGGCTGCCTTGCGCATGCATGAAATAAGCCAAAGGAGCCCCTCCAAGCTGCCCGCCTTCCCCCTGCACCGTCCGCCCAGGAGAGCTCTGTGGCCACCCTGCTCTGGCCGCTCGTCCATAAAGAGGTGAGCTTCCCCTGCTAAGTCGGTGCTTTGCTTGGCTCCCCGTGACCGAGAGGGGCTTGCATTTCGTTCTGTGCCAAGCAGGTGGCAAACCCCACTGCCGCCCCCAGAAGTTGTGGGCTTAAACTCTGAGCCCCAAAGTAAAGGAGAAGCTCCTAAAGAATGGCCAGTGGGCGTATGGGAAGCTGAGATATTGGTGACCTGCTGAATTTCATAGTTTCATAGTTTCTAGGGTCGGAGGGGACCTGAGCAGATCATCTAGTCCGACCCCCTGCCATGGCAGGAAAGAGCACTGGGGTCAAATGACCTCAATAAGGTGGTCATCCAACCTCCTCTTAAAAACCCCCAGGGTGGGAGCCTGCACCACCTCACTTGGAAGCTGGTTCCAGACTCTAGCTGCCCTGACCGTGAAGTAGTGCCTCCTGATGTCCAACTTAAACCTTCCCTCC
>NW_017729001.1:34246857-34253156 GCF_001723915.1 Gavialis gangeticus | reverse complement strand
GGCCCAAGGACCGAGCCCTGTGGGACCCCACTTCCCACGTCCTTCCAGGTCGAGAAGGACCCATCCACTACCACCCTCTGGGTGCGACTCTCTAACCGGTTGGCGACCCATTGGACTGTATGGGTGTCTACGCCACAGTCCCCCAGCTTCCTAATGAGAACGGGGTGAGAGACAGTGTCAAAAGCCTTCCTGAAGTCTAGGAAAACTATATCCACTGCCACCCCTGCGTCCAATGATTTAGTGACCTGCAGTGGCCCTAATTAAATAGCACTGAAGTCCTTTTCTCTCTGCTCCAAGAGCTGCTGCAGGCCAGTCTTTCCCCACTCAGTGTCTTACCTTCAGCCTAGCTGAGGTGCAGGGATTTCCCCTCTTTGCTTTTACACACTTCCCAGTGAAGGGCACGATCTCTCCTGGGAGCGTTTCCACCTGTGGGGAGGCCGCGGCAGGGCGGGGAGGATGGACCACTCCGCTCCGGGGGGGCACTGGGGTCAGTCGTGCACCTTGCACCTGGCGGATGGGGCAGCAGCCCGTGGCCTGTGGGAAGGTGCATCGCGCCTCCCTGCCCTTGCTGCAAAGGGGCAGGAGGAAATGCCAGAGCCACAGCAGCTTGTGGCCCAGCAAAGCCCAGCTGGGAGCCCCCGTGCAGGGACGCAGGGCCCGTGGGTGCTGCTCCTTGGCTCAGCTCCGCCGTGCCGGGGAGGCATTACCTGCTCCATCCATAACTCAGGCAGAGTTCAAGCGGGCAGGAAGCTGGCCCCGCGCCAAGGTGAATTTTTCACGAGATTAAAGAATTAATGAGAAAATACGATATATTAAAGAATGAGGGATTTTGCTAACCCCTTACCTTGTCCTAGCTTTAATTGCCTCCAACAATCATAGGAGACCATGAATTACCATTGATTTTTCCCAATACCTTTTCTTCCTGCAGCAGGCAGATAAATTGCAGGGAGAGGTGATGGTTCAGAGAGACTCGGTGCATCGAGGAGGCAGGCTGGGATCAAAGGCAGCATGCCCGTGGCTCCGGGTTTGATGCCAGCGTGCCCCTGCCTCTGCTGTCTGTCCGGCCCCTCCACCTGCCTCCCCGCCAGCCTGCTGGGGTGACGGGGGTACGCGTGGCCCACGACACTGGGGGGTCGATCCTTGCATTGCTGCGCTGGCTCCAGACTGTGCCAGGCTATGCCAGTCTGGAAGAGGCCCGTAGTGAAGTAGCCAGCGCCACAAAATAGCCTGGTTTTATGAGCTGGCAGGCAGACATGACCCTTCCTGACTTGGTTTGCAAGCTCCCTGCGTGCCCACTTCCCTGTTGGCTTGCTGGGATGGGGGTAGAGACCCCCAGGCATCGCCAGTGCAAGAGCCCCCTGCAGATCCCATCGGCCGGCGTCGCAGGCCAGACCAGTCCCAGGACAAACCCCGGCGATGTGAGCAAGGGGCAGCCCGTCACCGGCAAACGCTGTGGTCCAAGGGTCTGCTCTGCTCACCCGCGGGCCCCGGGGCGGGAAGAGGATGGCTGCTCATAGCCCTTTGCCTGCTGTATAGGGCTCACTTCTTTGGTTCGACCGTGGCTGCTCTGTGTCCCTTGCCCGTGGCCAGGGGGTGCAGGGGTCACGCTCGGCCCTTCCAGAGTCACCGCCAGGGCCGGGAACAGCGAGACAAGCATCCGAATGGAGCTGGGACGTCGCGCACATGCGGAGCAAAGAGCAAGGGCTCCTTTGGCTCCAAACCCACCGCCCCCAGGCACAGCACCAGCCGGCGAGGGGCAGCCCCGGGGAGGTCACATCTGCGCCATGCGTGGCAGCATGAGCCGGGGCCTGCTTGGCCGCACGCTTGCTCGCTCGCTGCCTCGCTCTGTTTGGAAGGCTATTGTCCGCCGTTTCCATGACGACGTGCGCTCCCTCTCGAGGCCATCGTCGCCAGCCCACATAGTTGTGGTTTGCAGCGTGCTCCGAGACACAACAGTTGATCCCGGGCTGCGCTCTCCTGCGCCGCGGCGGCACCTCCCCGGCCCCGGCCCCTGCCCCTGCCTCTGCCCCTGCCCTGCCTCACTAGGCTCCATCCTGGGCCCTTGCGAACCCCGTTGCGAGACCACGACCTGTTTTTTCATGAAGTGACTCCTCTGTGCACGTGCGCGTGTGCATGCATACGTGTGCATGCTCCCAGACCACTTTGAGCCCCACCTTCCCATACGGGATCTTGTGCGCGGACAAGAACAAGGCGCAATATTGCTGCAGCTGCTTTTGCCCCCGAGGCAGACGGGCAGGAGTCAGGGACTGTCCTCGAGTGAGACGCCTCCTTCCTCAGTAGGTCCTGGCCAAATATTTACCCTTTCACTTGCCTGGATGCTGCAGGCGCTCACACCCGCATCTCAGCCCCTGCCCCACGCTGCACAGGCGTGCAACACAGGCCTGTCCCCGGCAGGGTTTAGCCACATGGACAGCTTCCCGGGGCTAAATGAAAGCCCAAAGAAATGAGGGAGGCGTGAAGACACACCAGCCCTTCGCAAGCTTTTTTTACAGCCAAGTGCATGGATGAGACTGAACTAACCCTCGAGGGCTCCTTGCAGAAATACCTCCAGGGGCCGGCGTGAAGATGGTCCCCGAAGCCCGAGCAAAGGAGGGCTTTTGTGCGGCGGAGACGGAGAGCGCTTTGCCCGGCAGCGGGGCGCACGCTTGCCTTCTTGGGGGTGATGCCGCCGACGTTTGTCCGCGCGCCCATTCCCGCGTGGAGCTCAGGTGTGGGAGGACGAGCCCGAGCCGGGTCCCTCCTAGACTCCGGGTTGTTATTGCTCCGCTGCAAATTCGTATTTTAATTTCTCCTCTGAAATGAGCAGCTTTGGGAAATTCAGCCCGGCAGATTGATAGAGAGCATGAATGATTTATAAAGCCTCTTTGGTGGCAATCAATACTGCTTCTTATTACAGCCCTGTTCTCCCCAACTCCTCCTTACTGTTCATTTTTCTACCTCTCCTAATTTGACCAAAATTTAATTGATGAAGTACTGGGGAGAGGCCTGGATATTTTAAAGGCATCGCGCCCTGTTTCAAGGACCATTCCTGGTCGTTCATCTTTTCCTTTGATTTCCTCCACTGGCGAAGGGAATTCATCACAGAGCAGGGCCTGGGGATCATGCAGGATCTCAGCCCATGACATCTATTAGTGGTAGGAGCACTGCCTGCCCCCATGCAAGAGTCGAGGAGTCCCGGACCCCGGTGCAAGGTGCTGCACAAACCCATAACCAAGAGGTATCCTGCCCCAAAGAGCTCAGCCAGCTGGAAGTGGGAGCAGGCGTCTGGACAGGGCATGAAACGGGATCTGTCAAGCGGGGATGGGCTGAGAGGGCCTCGAAAGCGCAGGCTGGGTTTGAAGTAGAGGAAGGACACGGAGCAACGAAGCCCAGGATTTTCCGAGTGCAGGTGGAAGCAACGCTTTCCTCCCTTTCCTTGCTGAAGAAAAGCCCTAAAAAAATTCTCCATGATGATTAATGACTTTGCTAGAGGAGTTTGAAGGAACCACTGCTAGATAACAGCGACTGATCCAACAGGGGAAGTCGGTGTTAGACCTCATCTTGACAGATAAAGAGGAATTGGTCTCAGGACTGGAAATTAGCGGTTGCTGAGGTGCGAGCGATCATGACTGACTCGCACCCCGGTGCTCTGCCTAAGCAAACCAGGACCAGGCCGACCCGAGGTTTCACATGGGCCCGTTTTGCAGCAGCAAAATAATTACGAGCTAAGTCACGGGAAAGAAATTAAGCAGAGCAAGGTGATTCATGGTTTGGAGCTGTTCAGAAATGACAATCCCAGAACTGAGGAAAAAGGCTTTGCTGGTTAAACAGCTGGTGGGGCTTATAGAGGAGATGAAGACACTGGTAAAAAATGTGGGTGTCCGTGCACGGATACCAGAAATGGGGGGAAAAAAGGGAGAAGCTGAAAGCAAGGAATGCAGCTGGCAGATAGGGAGCGGATAAGTGACGCACGGACAGAAGGAGAAACCGGGAATGAGCAGCAATCAAATATTTTTGAAGCCTGTCATGGACAAAAGGATCCTAACGTGGCATGGCTAAATGAACAGGGTAGCATTGCCAATAATATCGTGGAAGAGGCAGAAGTGTGAGATGAATATTTCTGGGCTGTTTTTTTTTACCAGGGGAAAAGACAGGTGAAGCATTTGCGTTCCCTGAGGATGAAGGATTGTGCGCTCTCGTCATCATTTTTGGCTCTCTAGCGCTTTCTCTTGGGTTTGGCAAGCCAACCGCATGCCTTTCAGTGCTCTCCAACGCAGCGTTACGCCGCGGGGAGCGAAGAGCTTGGGCCAGCCGGGCAGGAGCGAACAGAGGGTCCCGTCTAGCATCTGGGTTTCAAGGAGGATGTCGAAAGATTGGAGAGGGGCCCGAGAAGAGCCGGAGGACGGGTGGAGAGTGGGGGACTCCAGGCCCCCCCAGCCGTGCCGCTTCACAAAGGAGCCCCTAAATAGGGAGCAGCAACAGGGAGGGTCCCGAGCCCCGATAGCAGGGAGGCAACCCCACTTGGATTCAGACTAGAAGTGGGGGGCAGTTAACACAGGAAAACTTGCCAAGGGATCTGGGGGGTTCCCCGGTCACAGGAGTTTTTAAGCTGGATCTTGGACGTTGCTTCTCTCGGGTCAGCCCGGGGACCTGCGCTGTGCACGGTCACAGCCGTTTCCCCTCACCTTGTGCTCCAGAAGTCGCGGGCCCAGAAAGGACCGGCCACCTATCTCCTGCCCCTGAAGGGCACCAGGGAGCCAGGACTCGATGGGGATGTCAAGCACGCCCGTAGCCCAGCTTTGCTGCGAGCGGAGGACGGACTTGCGCGCGAGGTGCTCGCTCCTGTCCACAAAGAAACAGAAACGTCTCCAGAATCACCTCCCTCGCGATCTCGGCTTCTGCACGTGGACACGAGACCCTCGGTGCATCTGAGCCTCAGCGGCCGCGGCGGCTGCTCGGAAAGCCTCGGAGTCGCTCAGCAGCTGCGAACGCAATCGGTTTCTGCAGGGCGCTTTGGAAGACGTCACCCGGCTCGTCCGGCTGCGGTAGGATTCATCTCGGTGCAAGATCCGTCAGGCTTCTGCATTTCAGTAGGCTTCAGACAGGCCCATTTCTAGCCTCCATAACGCTTGATGCAGAGACAGGTTGTGATAACTTCCGTCGCTCTCTTGTGCAGATAGGATGGGATTTAAATATGCCTATGGAGGTCTGAATGGAGAAATTTTCTGCCGTGTATGATGAATAATTTAATTGAGGATAATATTCAATAAAGGCCTAGGCAGGTGCTGTCTTCCCTTCTTGGGATTCCTAATTGCTGACGTGTGGCTGGAGTTTGCATGTCCTTTTAAACCTCTTCCCAGCGGTTTCCCAGATTTGTCACTGCTCCATAACACCGAATGTTCGTATCAAGCGGATGTAAAGGACCGCATGCTTCGGCATGTGAGGCAGATAAGGCAGATCTCGCTGCCTTGCTTCCCTCCTGTCGAATTTAACTCCAGTTTTGGAAGTGTTTCCCCTTGGCTTCGGAGCCGCTCGAGTGGAGTGGTTGCCTTAAAACCTCTCTGTTTCTTCTGCAGCTGAGTTGAGGACACCAGCCTGCTTCTGGGGGGCAGAGGCGCCTGGCCCAAGGATGGGTCGCGCTGCGGGGAGCACCTCACCTGGGGCACCGGCAGGGCTCCAGGCCGACGTCGCCTTTGGCTCCCGGGGCTGGCCCCGCTTCTCCCCTTTCTCCACTTTGGGCCACGGGCTCTTGAGGGAGCAGCCGCACACCCACGGCTGCCTGAGCCCGTGGCCCCGGCCGGAGCTTGCACCAAAGCGTGGCCCCACACCCCCTTGCAGCTCTGCATGGAGGGGAAGGGGGAGGCAGGAGGGAAAGCTGCAGGGCAGCACCGTCACAGATGGTGGCTCACGTTTCCCTGCTTGGTTTGGGGGTAATGCAGCGCGCAGAGGATGCAGCATGCTCAGACGAAGCCAGACCCACGCCCCAGGACGCAGACCTCCCCCGGCTCGGGCATCCAGGTGCTGGGGCAACTTCTCCAGGCGGCTGGGAAGTCTCTCCTACGTCGAGTCTTTGCACCCGGATCCGGCCCCTCTCTATGAGAGATGCTCTTGATGAATGCTCTGGTCCCGGTGCATGGCGGGTCAGATCGGCTGATCCAACGGCTGCGGCACAGTCCCACCACCCCGCTCCACAGGGAGAGGGGAAGGGGTCGGAGCTGAGCGGCATGGCGGCCCAACCCATCAGCTGGGGGCAGGGAGGCAGCGAGCTAACGAGCAGTAATTAACCCCCCCCCCCCCCC
>NW_017729001.1:34245445-34246808 GCF_001723915.1 Gavialis gangeticus | reverse complement strand
GACATAAATTCCCCCCCCCCCCCCACACACACACAAGCATGCATTCTGCTCAGAAGTGATGCGGTGCGCAGCACGGGCCAAATCAAGCCCTCCCGTCCTCCCGCGAGCGGCTGAAGGGTGCCCAACAGCTGACTCTGGCGAGGGGAGATGGCCCTCTTCCCCATTCATGTATTTTGTATTATAAAATGACTGCGGTTGTCATAGCAACATAAAGGGAGCAGATCTCATTACGGAGGCCTGGCCACATTATTTTCTCCAAGGAATTTCTTCTTTTCATTATTTTTCTCCAAAGGTCAGTTATCCTCTGAGGCAGGGCGGGAGATTCTGCGAAAGGTGAAGCATATTCATGGCAGAATTCCCCTGGTGGAATTTACAATCATTTTGCTTTTTTATACGGGCAGAAAGATTTCTTTTAGTATAACATTTTCTTTTAACCCCTTCCACGCGGCACCTCGCCACGAGAGCATGCCGCCAGGGTGTTTTGCAGTGGGGAGGTGCCGGTGACAGCCCTCGCTGCTCCCTTATATTCTTGCATGGAAAAAAAAATCCACCCTGATGTCGCTCGATACGTTTCTCAGCATTTTCCTTTGCCATTAAGGGCTGGGCGAAGGGTGCAAAGCCTAACCTCACCTCTCTTCTGACGTGTAACAGGAGACGGAGAGAGGCCCCGATCCTGCAGGCAGCCGGGGAAGCCAACTTGGCTACTCACACGCATACAGGGATCCGGGAGAGTCCGACTGCGGGTGACTGCCCTTCACCCACATCACTCAAACGGTGGGGTTCAGGACTTTGAACCTCAGGGCTGTTTATCTGGAGCTGATGTAAAGGGTGGCACAATTTGCTCTGCCATCAAGGACCCAGGTGCAGCATTGGAGGAGTGCCTTGTTCCCAAAACAGGGGGCAGAAAAGTAATGGTCCGACTGCACCCCCCCAGGCACTGCTTTCAGCCTATGCCATGTTATATAGGTAAGAAAAAGAAACGCAGTCCAAGCTAGCTATCAGACTATCGCAATACGTTAGCATGCAGCCATATCATCGTCACCATGCCTTTGCAATAATAGGTGAAAGGCACGATAATAACCCAGGAAAGCAGAGAATGTGCGAATAACCCTTGTGTGCTGCTGTTTGCACACTGAGGGAAAAAGTGCTCCCCGCTCGGCAATCTGCTGTCCGTGGGGCCTGCCAGGATGAAGACATCTTTCCATGTTCATGCACGTTTGTGAGGATCACTTCTTCAGGGTCACCTGTCCTGCCTGTGAATGTTATTCATAGATTCATAGATTCATAGATTAAGGGTCGGAAGGGACCTAGTAGATCTTCTAGCCCGACCCCCCGCCAGGGCGGGAGAACAACAAAAAAACCC
>NW_017729001.1:34179752-34244823 GCF_001723915.1 Gavialis gangeticus | reverse complement strand
AACGCATCCTGTTCCTGTTAGCCCACCCCTGTAACCTATCCAGATCCCTCTGCAATCTCTCCCTCCCTGCTAGCGTGCTCACCTCCCCCCAGATTTTGGAGAGAAAGCAGGGACAATGGCCCTAAATCATGGAGGGTTTCAGGCTTGGATCTTCCCAGGATCTTCCTACAGGAGGTCCTTACTTCCTGCACAGAGTTTGGCAAGGAAACGTGTGTGTATGTCTGCGTGATTGTATGTGCGCATAGATATATATGCATGCATATATTATGTGATTATATATATATATATATATATATATATATATATATATGTATGCATACGTGTGTATATGTGTGTGTGTGTATTTATATATGTACACACGTACATATGCATATACATCTATATATCACACATAATATACACATATACACACACGATATATGTACACATACACGTACCTACATATATAGCTATGCATGCTTCTATACATATATCATGTATAGATATATCATGTAGAGACATGTATCTATACGTATATCATGTACACATACATGCATCTACATAAATATCTATAATCCTTCTACACGTGTGTTTGTGCATACACACACCCATATATAAACTTGCCCCACTGTGCACCTGTTTCACGCACATCCCATTCGATTTATGCACTTGGAGGGATACAATCTCCTGTCTCCAGCAGGAAGGAGGGTGGCCCATCAAAGTATAGAGCACAGTCTTAAAGAAGTAATTAACTTTGATATCCTGCTGTTATTTTTAATTTCTTTGATTTAATGTGGGCAGCTTAACAGTCCTCATGTAATACTGGCACAGCACTGGAATTCATCCTCCTTCTTTCCCATTATGAAGGAGAAAGGGGAAGGGACTAGCAGCAAGCAGGGAAGAGGCTGTGGAGAGCATGAAGTCTCTTAGGGTCATCAAGTCTCTCAAGCTACAGACTAACAAAGTCTCCCTATGCCTGATGAAGGGTGTTTGTGCCCAAAAGCTTGCAAATAACTGCTTTTTTTCCAACTATTTAGTTGGTCTAATAAAAGAAACCACATTCACCCAAAGAACCTCGCCACTTCACCAAGGCACCAGGCCTTGCAATGGACCCAAATGTCCCTGTGTCAGTACAGATCGTATCATTGCTGGATCTAATAGCAAGAAGTACAACCTCCAAGTTTCATTCATGCCAATGCCAGGTATGCCAGCACCTGCTTATGGTGCCCGTCTGCTGCCTACGTTTGATGGGCAGGGCGATCTCCATGTGTAAAAATGAGTGAATGCTGTTTCGACATGAGCAGCAGAAAGCCATGCACGCTTCAGCCTCCCTGGATGGCTCCTTCACTGACCTCAGGACTGCTGTTTTCAAGCAGAAAAATTTTAAAAAACCAGTTTGAACAGGACAAGAAATCCTCTGCTGCCTGGACTGCGTTAGCTCTGGTTTAAACAGGGACTGCCGGGCCTTATCTCATTACCTTTGTGCCTCCTTTGTTCTTGTGGATTTAATGCTTGTTTGCTTGTCTCTCTTAGCACTGCCCCGCTCTCCCCGCCCTTCCTCTCCTCATCTTCTGCATTTTAATTTCTCCCTCCTTAGTCTCTGCGTCCTGCACATCCCTTCACAGCGTCTGATGCCGTGAGCGTCAGCCCACGAAAGCTTCTGTTCTCTCTTGATACGTGTCTTACTGAATGTATAAAGCGGCGTGTCTACCCTGCCGTCCATTGGGTCTTGAGTCGTTGGTGGAAATACGCCTGCAAGCGGGACCCCCTTTGCTGCAAGACGGGGAGGTGGTGGGAGGGGGGCTCTCCTAGCAGGGGAGTGGGCTCTGCAAAGCTCGGCTCTCTTCAGGGTGCTACAGCGCTAAGGAGGAAATGCCCGTACAGGAGACATGGGGAGGAAGGCAGCGTCGCTCCAAGGCAGGCCTGATCTCCGAGATCATGTGAGATGTCACTGGGGAGGTACAAACCTGCGTGTTGTGCCCAGCGCTGCCCTGTCTCTCCTCGGTCTTCCCCAGAGGCGTTTTAGGAGGCGCTCTCCCCCCTCCCAGCCTGGCAGTGCTGCCAGAGGCTGAGACGCCACACTTGTGATCACGCTCACAAGCCCCCACAGACCTGGCCACACCTGTGAAGATCACTCCTTCCATGGCCGGAGGAAGATGGCTTATTCCCATTTCACAGATGGGGAAACTGATCAGAGCGGTCAGTGATACTGGCCTACCTCACAGCGGGTCCTGCAAGTGTGCATTGCTACCGATGAAGGCCTCTGAACATGAGCCCTGCAGTGTAAGTGCTAATTATTAGCAGTGATGATAAGACCTCCTTCTCTCTAGTGCTTTTCATCAGTATCTCTCAATGACAACGATAACCTACGGTAACGAGGTATGGTACTGCAACGCCAGAGCTGTTTTCACAAGTACTTCTGCTCTGCATGCATCTGATTCACTTCTGATGGTGATTTTCTGTAAATGACATTTTGAATATTGAATGAGTATTTGCATATGCAAATAGCAGGGGTGTCCAAGTGCCCGTGTGCATAGATTCACATCTGGTTTGCATGCTCACTCAAGGTAGTTGTGTCTGGTGCACAAAAGCATGTACGGTTTTGCATATGGGACTTGGTTCTTTCTTCAGGAAGATAAAGCACTCTGGTAAATTGGGAAGTGGTTTCACAATGGCTTAGCCAATGGTCAGCATGAGCTAAGAAAAGAGATACGCCGGAGCTATGTACTGTAATGCAAAGCACTGAAAGCTCAGTTCGAAATCCAGCAAGCGGGGAAGGGGGGTGTACCGAACACATCCATCCCACCTGAACTTGGGCACCGCAGATGCCGTGACAACAATTACGTTGATCCACCAGGTGATATCACAGCCCAGCCTTGCGCTTCGCATTCATCGCAGGCTGAACGGCGGCTTACTTTTAATTGCACGTTGCAGCGGGTAGAGGGGGTCACGCCACACACACTCCGGAGTCTGAATACGTGATGAACGCGGTTATTACGGGGCTTTTCCAATGGGCGTTTAGCCGTGGTGAATGCAAGGCCTGCCGCTCCGCTCGCGCGCCTGGGTATTAATGATCGGAGGCTCTGTTCTGGCGTTATGGATGTCCTCCTGTACCTCTCTGCTCAGATTTTGGTCTCATTTAAAATGGCAAGGTGACCCCTGCACTTAAAACCGGTGATCTTCCCTAGCCAGGGATTGGCATGCTTGTCTGTTCGGGGGACTCTCCCAGGACCCCCCATCAGCCGGGCTGTTTGCAGGGGCCCGCACCACCAGCAGACCCGCTTTGCAAGGCAGCAACAGCCACACATGGCCCAGACACAGCCCTTTCCCTTGGGGGCAGGTCTCAACCCCAGGGCTTCCCAGAAGTGCCACATCCCACCGCCTCGCTCGGCGACATAGAGGGAGGCACAACGAACCCCGGTCCATGCCAACGGGACCGCGGCCTTCAGGTGAGGAAGAGCTGCTCCCCGTGCCCACGCGCCGGATTAGTCTTCCTGCGCGGTCCCCTCCTCGGGGGCGCAGCAAACATTAAGCATCAATAGGACAGATCCTTTCTTTACAGGTGCTGAACGTGTGTTTTCCTTCCTCATCTGGGGAAGGCTGCTCTTTGTGCCCGGGCGGCTGGGGGCCAGCGTGTGCTGCAAGCTCTAAAATTTGCCCCTTTTTTTTTTTTGATTTAAGTTTTTCTGACTTGAAAGGCTGGTTTTTATAACAGGTCAATTTCAGACCATTTGATATTGATATATGAAGATCCTCGGGGATTATTGTAATGCATTTTTCATCCTGCTGTGATAGTATCATATAAGGAAAATGGGACTGACTGTTAAGTACAAATTGAAAAAGACATGGTCATTTAAGATAACTCCTTATCTGTATACAAGGAAATGGTATCAGGGAAATAGACCACCAGTTGACAGAAATAAATTTCGCCCCAGGCCCCTCCTCCTCCGCCGCAGCTGCTCATGCTTTCCCTGCCTTGATTCAATTACATTTATAGCCACTTCGCAGTGGGCTGGAGCTGAGCAAGGCTTGCCACCTCTCCAGGGTGGGGTAGCCCTGACCTTGAGCGTCCGTCCTGGGCCTGGCACGGTGCGGGACGGGCACAGCCCCGCCTGACGGCCTGCCGAGACGGCCCGGTGCCCATCGCAGCTGCCTGGCGCCTCCTCCGGCAGTGCAGCAAGTTTGTCCGAGGGACAAACTCACCGAAAGGGACACCCCGGGGCGATCTGCTGGGGGTCTGGATGTGCAGGGGAGAATGATTTCTTTAGTCAGTTGAGGAGACCTGCTGGCTTTTATAGCCCGTGTAAAAAGATAGGAAACAGACCCACACTCTACCCAGTCATATTTTCTTTTTATTCCTGGCGTTTTATCTCAATTCACTCTATTTATTTATTTTTTAATAAGTGCTTATTATTACGGCAGGAATAGTGTCGATGGGCTCGCCGGAGAACGAGGCACCTTTTCTTTGCGAGGGGCTGAGAAACTGCGGACGGGGAGGGTTAGTGGGAAGTTCTTCTTCAAGGGAAGCTGCAAAACGTATTTAAATTTACGATTGTTTTATAAGTCCGAAACAGGGAAAACGTGTTTTCTGATTCATGGGAGGTAACTGCCGCCCCGTGACATACGCTGCCACTCCACGTCTGCGGCCACGTGCAATCGAGCGCCTTCTCTCACAGCGTGCTGTCTCCTCCTGGGCGATTATTATATCAAGCTTGGGCTCCAAGCCTTTCGGCCATTACTGGAATGAGGGTGATTACAGTTTGGCATAAGGCACCGCAGGCGAGAGCCAACATTTGGAGACGGTGGTATAAGAGAGAGGCTAATCGTGAGAACGGCAGAGAGGAGTTTGCCAGAGCGTCTACGTCTGGCACCAAACCCTTCTTGGCGCCTTACCTACTGGAGCAGCATTTTGGCCCGTGCTTCGTTTCACGCTGAGCTTGCAATTAAAATGCAATCCATTGTCCGTCCGGTTCCTGGACCCCAGACCCTCGGACGCGCCCAGGTAGCAGCGCTTTGGTGCTGGGATGGACCAGTTTGGATCAGCCTTTCGGACCCAGAGCTTGGCTTGAGGTGAAGCAGGTGGCTCTGCACATCTCAGCCCGTGGCTCTGCACCCTGCGACTTCGGGCATTGACGTTTCTGTCCTTTTGCAACCTCTGTTTTATTCTGGGCAGCCGGGATCTCTCATGCCACCTTCTCCCTTTCTGCTGCACTCTTGTCCCTGCCTGCCACGTTCCCTGGCGCGTGCACAAGCATCGCAAGCTCTCGGTGAAGGCGAGGCGCTCAGCATGGGGGGCTTCTCAGCTCTCCAGCAGCAGACAGGCCGAGGGTGCCTGCAAGAAGGATTTCAGAGAGAGATAGATGGCATGGTTTGGAGGCAGGAGGAAGGCAGGGAAAATGCAGAGAAAAAGAGGAGCTCAGTGAAAACAGGGCCCCTTCCCGCAGCGCGGGGGCATCTCTACTGGCCTTTGCTCTCCTGAGAAGCAGGCTCCCAGCCTGGGGTGTGAAGCTCACGCTGGTGGCATGCCTCCCAGAGCTGGCGGAGGCATGCCGCATGATTATTAAAACATGGGTCATGGATGCACAGAGCATCTTCCCACCGTGCCAGGCTGCTCCTGTGAGCGCCGTCTGATGCACGGACTGGTAGGGAGGGCTGCGCACTGTCTCCTGCGCGAACATCTCTAATTCACGCCTCGCCTTGCCGTCGCCTGCCGTATCTTTCACACCCAACTGAACGTGGTTGGAAAGGCTTTTGCTTGTGCTTCCTCGACAGGGACTGTCCTCTCCCGGCGCATGGGCATCTCAGGTGGAGCATGGATAGACTACCTTGTGCCCTGGCTTCTGGCCTGCCTGGACCCCACGCTTTTTGCTCTCCAGGCCAGCAGAAGGGACCAGCTAGCTGCCCGCTGAGTTCATGCGGGGTGTCTGTAGGGTCCAAGTCACCCTGCATTTCAGCGCCCTCCACCAGGCAAAGCCAGCAGCATGGGGCACCGACAAGACGAGGACAAAGCAGAGCCCTGGCCTCCTTCCTCAGGGCTGGGTCATCTCCGCAGATAAGGAGATGAGCAAATTACGTGGCTGCGGGTATCTGTGGGCTCCACAATTCTCCAGACTGGCGTCAAGATGGAGCTAGCAAGGGAACATCAAACCCCGGCTTAGGCAGCGCGCTGCCAAGAGCCTTGTCTCCTTGGCTGGGACAAGAGCCGACTGGAAGGTGGCTAAAGACCAGATTTGAAGTGGTGGGAAAATAGTGGTTTTCTGTTATTGCTATTGCTAAGGAAACCCAAAGGCTTGTCCTGGCCGGCCCCTGAGGAGGGCAGCAGGCGCAGGGCCAAGCCATGTCAGGAGGTCAGCGACACCGGCAGATGCAGTGGGACGTGCAGGATCCAGGGCCAGCCCCAAGCTGGGAGTCCGGACAATGCAAGTGGTTTAAATCAGTCGCGTGGCACAGCCCCAGCCCCTCCAGGGGCCAGCGAGGAGAGGCTCTCTCCAGACACATTTGCATTTAGTGCTTGCTTGGCAGACTAAGGGTGCCAATTTTTGGTGCATTAGCTATTTTTAAGGTGCATTTAGGGTGCGGGTCTACCTGTGCACGCCCTTAATGTGCCTTAAAAATGGTGACTTTAGGCTATTTGCACCTAAATTTGATACCTGCAAAAGCAGGTATCAAATTTAGGCATGAATAGCTAAAGCACCTTAATGCACATGTAGGTGTGTTACGGCGCATTAACGCTATGTATGTTGATGAACTTGGGACTAACATTAGATCCAAGTTGGTCCACACACTGCATTAATGCACCTTAGTGCATGCACGTGTACATGTACGCCTTAATGCGCATTAGGCAAATGCACATTAAATTTAGATGCATGTAAAAGCACGTGTAGACACGCCCAAAGAGCCCAGGTCTGCTAGCTTCACCTTGCTAAACCCTTCTTTCGACAGGCACAACTCAGGCATCAGGTTCCCAGCTCAGCGCCACGCTCCTGATGTGACCTTGGGAGAGGCCCTGCCGTCGGCTATACTCCAGGTGCCCAGCCGTCCAGGGGGATGGTCCTGCCCCAGGGGTTTGCACAGTGCCCAGCACCCCGGGGTGCCAACACCGCTCAGCGCCTACAGATGCTTCCTTAGGGCCCGGTCACAAGCAGCAGAATCGTGCAAAGCTGGGCTGGCGGCCTGACCTGTCTCACGTTCCCCGCGTGCTGTGTTTCTTCCTTTCCTCTTGTGCTGGCAAACCAGCCCCCAGCCCCTCGCATGCAGCTTCCCAGCTTCTCCCTGCACCCTTGGCCTCTTGTCTCCTCGGCCTTCCTCCCTCGCCGTGCTGCGGACACAGCCACGCCAAGCCCCGGGGTCACCGGGTGTACTTTTGACCCTCCTGGGATGAGGGGAGGCCGTTAGGATTTCCTCCAGCCCCTCGAGATACGGGAGGCCCTTTCCTCCTGCTTTCCGCTGCATCCAAGCTGGGGCCAGCGCTGCACAGCTGCTGAGCGAGATCTCGCCCCAGTTATCTTGGGGGACGCCCCTCTGTCTAGAGCTCTCACCTCCTGCCAGGGGAGGAAGCAGGGCAAGCTCATCCCAAACATGGGGAAGGTCTGTTCTTTGCTCTGGCCATGGTCTGAGATAGATCGGACCCCGCCTTTCCCTGCTGGCTTGAGGCAGGATGCCCACGACGCCTGCTGAATCCACTCTGAGGCTGCACCACTTCTAGGTAACGCTCCTGCCGGCGTTTTCCGTCTCACCGAATGCAGGAGCTGGGGGCGGCTGACCCAGCGGCTTGGCACTGAGCTGGAGCCCTCCGTCCCGCTCCAGAGAGCACCGTCCAGGGCTCCCGTCCCACGACGGGCGCGCGAGTCCGGCGCTCAGCCCCTGGCCCTGGGTCGCGCAGGGCAGGGCATGGATCGTGGCGGCAGGTGGATGCGGCTTGTTCGCGCGTGCCAGAACAAGGTGAAAGACGAATCCCCATCCCTGGCAGCTGCAGGATCTGGGGGAAACAGTCTCCAAGTGCTCTATAATTAGAGCCTGCCAGTTGCTCTGAAGTCTGCACTTTGTCTGGAGCCCCCCGCTCCAGCAGCCGGTGGTCGCTCCTGCAGATGTAGGCTGGCTCCTCTCTGGCAGGGCGCAGCCTCCTGACACGTGCATCCTTGCACCTGATGGTGCTCATTCCCATGCCCCACGCGGAGACACTGACCAGACATGGCGAGCCCGTCGCGTTTTCTTTGGCGTCCGTGAACCGAGACCCTGCGGGCGTTGTATTTTTTCCAGACAGGTTTGGCAACCTTCACGCCTCATCAAACGCAGCCCCGTGCTAAGAGTGCGGGGATCAGATCTGCAGCTGGGAACGGAGCAAGAGGGATTACCAGGCCGCAGTGCCAAAGTGCCTTCTTCACAGCCCGCAAGGAAGCCATGAGGTTGCACCCATCCCGTTTGCATGCTGGCGGGAAGGGGCAGGGGCTCAAGAAAAGGAATTTGCAGTCCCCTTCAGCAGCACCGGTGCACTTTGCTCTCGTGCGAAGAGAGCCCATGCTACACGGTGACCGTGCAACCCACCGCCCTGCCGCAGCCGGGACCCCTGAGGAAGGTGAGCGGAGAGGTGCGAGGCAGGAGCCAGCATCCCCATGCTTGCCAGCAGCCAGGTCTCAGGCTCTGTGAGGATGGGCTACCCCAGCTCTAACCGCTGCACCTGACCCCTTGCCGGCAAAGACCTGGGGCCTCCCTCTTGCTGGAAGGGGACCAGCGCCCTGACTGCTGTGTAAGGAGGGTCTCCGGGCTCTCTCCGCGGGTTTGCCAAGGGCTGGCAAATATGAATCTCTTTGGCAGACTCATCAAGACTTTTAATTAGCTTTTCTTCTCTCCCCTCCCGGCTCCCATCCCCTCCATAGATATCAGCCTCTTAGCAGCTTTCAGGACGTGGTGAGCCGCCATACGCAAGGCTGTTTAATTCACTTCTGCAGGGCGCTGGGCCAGCGATGTGCACCGGCAGTCTAAAAGGATTAGAGCCCTTTGTTTTTTCACAAGTGGTTCAATTTACAAAAGATCAGGGCTCGAGACCTGCACACTATAAAGTGACTTGAAGCCATGAAATCTATTTCTCACTAATTCTAGATTACTCTCGACTTAGGAGCCCAGGGTGCCAAAAATGGAGGGTTTTGTTGCGATGATCTGAAATGCTCACGCGGGCCTATCGCCGCACGCGCAGTGCCTGGCACATCCTGAACCGATCCGTGCCGTTACGTAGCAGCGATGGGGATCGCTTCCCTGGCACCGGTGCCTGTTTTCAAAGGTGTCCTTTCAGTGAGATAACTGCAAAAAAATTGTTGTTTTGCTTTTCCACTTGCACGAGATGCTTTGCATAAAGCATCCCGAGCATCTCTTTTGTATGCTCCGAGCAGTAATTGCCCACTCTTTATCCAGGCAAAAGCCCCTTGGAGGTCAATGGGATTTTGCGTGAATAAAAGGCTGCAAGATAGGACCTCTTTTTTCCGAAGGAAAGCAATGGGAGACCTATTGGATCTTGCATTTTAGGACCCGGAGCTGCCAAGTGAAAGCAATTGCGAAGATAGCCTGCTGGTTAAAAAAACAACACAGCCTCTCCTCCAACGCGGCCCAGAGAGCCCGCGGCCCACGCGATCATGAATAAAGAACAGGGGGACAAAGTGGGTCAGTCTGGCATGAAGGTAGGAGCTGCCCCACGTTGTTTTTTTCCCTCTCACCCATTAGCTTCACAAGAGAATCCTTTTTCTCACCGGACGACTGTACTTTATTTTTCTAAAGCAGTATCCCTCTGACAACCGAAAAGGAATACTGCATCTGCAAATGAATGGTGCCTGCAAAGAGACAACATGAAATTTTTAAAAAGCATGGTAATAAACGCTATTCAAAAAAACACAATCTCTGAAAAACACGGCCTATTGAAATGACAAGCCGAAAATCATTCGCTAAGCACTGAAATGGCCCCCTTTGTCACCCCAATCCTTCTGTTGACAGTTACCTTTCAATCCTGCAATTGTGCGGTAAGTACTGATTTTTATTCAATGTTCTATTCACCCTGCGTATTAATGAAAAGGAAAAAAAAAACTTGTAAGAATAGCCTTTAATAGGCTGATAGACAAGGCTCCCCTATTCTCCCGCCGGAGCTCCTCTTATCAGCTTCTCACAGTATTGCTTGCTCACTCAATTCTTTCCCTTTTCTAAACTTTGTTCACCCATCTGGGCTTTTTCTCCACGGAGATGGAAACATTTTTATTTCCAAAGTCTCGCTGACCTTTCCCGCCGCTCACGGCAAGCGGCAGCCTAGGTGCGGCGGTAACCTCCGCCCGGGCGGTTTGAGACGTGCCTGGATGACGACGCCGAGGCCAGACGGGCCGATTCCCCCCGACGCTTTAATCCCAGCCGTGCTCCTGCCCTGGCCCTCGGCGGCGTCGAGCGCACGTGGACCGGCGTGCCGACCGGGAGCGGACATACACTGGGACGAGCCGAGAGCCCCGGATCTACGCTGCTTTTCCAGGGGGCACGTTCACCCGAAACGGGAGCCGGGGAGACCGGTTGTGCCGTGCCGGCTGCCGACGGCAAGGGGGTGGCTGGCTCCCAGCTCCAGCTTTTGCCCTCCTTGTTGCAGTGATTTCCCACTCACCTCTGGCCTTTCGCCGGCCCTTTGTTTCAGCGAGAAAGGAGCCTGCGATGACTTGGCCGCAGCCGTGACCCACAGGTCCTGCCGGGGCGAGCCTGGGTCACGGGACTTCTCCATCTCTCGTGACACCAGGGCACCCTCGGTAAGTCACCCCGGAGGGGCCAGCTGGGGCTCACGTCCTTGCAGGGCTGCTGGGGACCTGGCTCGCCTTGGTGCCAGGTGGGAGAAAGCTGTGGCCAGCGGTCTGACGGCTGCCTGCCCTCGGCCGAGAGGAGGAGAGGGGCCAGCGGCCGCGGCTGAACCATGGTGCACCAGCAGGGCAGAGCACGTACAGGGGAGCCGGCCGCGGGGTAACTCCCGGCCCCCTCTGCACAGGGGTGCTTGCACCCGCTCCCCGGCAGGGGGTGACCCCGGGGGGGCTATCTGGATGACCGCGGTTGGGTCATGGCCCCGGCTCAAGCAGCAAAGAGCAGTCGAGCCCCAGCCCATGAGGCCTGGTGCCAGCAGTGCCATGGTGAGGGTGACCAGAGACTCATCCAGGGGCCACACCGGGCAGGGGGCAGGACGGCCCCGGGGCAAGGCCAGGTATTTTTATGTTTCCCGGACACTCCCGCGGCTCCACGAAAGCGGTGACAAGCACAGAGGCTGGCACCCTCGCTCTGGTCGGCCCAGACCCGGTGGACACGGCTCCATCCCTGCTGCTATGTGCGCGTCCCCCCAGGCAGGGGGTCTCCAGCACTGCCCGTCTGCCGGACCCCCTCCTGCCAGCAGCCTGCCCCTTTCCTGCGGGAGATGCAGAAACGTGAACAGGCTGCACTACACGTCTTCGAATTGCAGCCCCGTTGCTCTGCACACGTGCAGCTGGCAGGAGCGCCCCGTGCATGGGATGGTGGGAAGCCAGCCTCCTCCTCGGGCCCGGGCCCGGGACCCCCTTTGCACCCTGCCAGCACCTCGCCGGGCGCCAAGGGCAGGCTGGCAGTGAGGCACCTTCCGATGAATATTCAAGAGGAGGCTTCTCCTTAAAGGTTGTTTGAATAGAGGAAATTGTTTTACATTGTGATGCAATATTTCCACGCCGGGGTCTCATTTATGCGGCATATTAAAGTCAATGTGCTGCCCATCCATCTCCATAAGGAGCCAAGCCCATTATCCACAGTTACTTTTAAGCAGTCTTTGCTCAGTTCTGACAGGCGGGCAAGCGCCATATATCACGGGGAATGCAGTCCTTTAAGCTGCAGTCCGTGATTGATAGTTTAACCTCCTTCTCCGAGGTTAATTCGATCTACGCCGGTGTAAACTATCAGCCTGGCGGAAGGAGGGGATCTGCATGGCACTCGTTAAGAGATCTCCGGGCTGCGGTAATTGCACCGGTCTCTCCTCCGCCCCTCTCCAGGGCTGCTCTGCCTCCCCGGCTCCGTGCAGCCTGGGCTGGCTCCACAGCCGTGTGTGCCAAGGGCACGAGGCAGCCCCTGCTCGGGGGCACGTGGGCACGGATGAGCCGGTGTTAAATTCCTGAGCTGAGCCCCCCACCCCAATGCACACCCTGCTTCCCAGCTCGGCAAACAGCCATGCAGACTTCAGCAGGGGAGGGCACAGAAATCCTGCAGCGCAGAGTTGAAGCCCCTCACTACCTCTCTTGCTTGCAGCAGTGCCCTTGCCCTTGCGGCCGCCGTCTCCCGCACTCGGGCCTCAGCGGGCAGGCCCCGGCTGCCCTTGTATTCTGCAAGCCATGGCTGCGCCCGGCCCCTCTGCGGGGTCTGGAGAGGGCCTGGGGGGAAGGGGAACTGCCTGGTCCCGGGGCTCCCCGCTTGGCTGTCATCGTCTGCACCCCATTCCCCCTTTGCTTCCTTCCCTCCCCAGCTGGAGGTTATTAGCTGCGAAGCGGAGAGCTCTGGAAGATGCGTGGCCTCCCCATTGCTCTTGCGTGGCATGTTGTCAATATGGCCGGTGGCGAGAGCGCCTGAATGATGGAGAGCGAAGGCAGCGCGTGCAAAGGCCTCTTGCCAGGCCAGGCCCCTGCGCAGGAGCTGCCCGCTGCAATCCTGGGCTGACAGCCGCCCCGCTTTGGACCAGTGCGGATGCACCCCGCGCCGACGGTACTGCCCAGCCGCAGCTCCAGAGGCATCCGCCTGTCTCCCTGGGAAATGCTGGCACCCAACACAACTCTCCGCCGAGCTGGGGTCCTCTCTCTGCCCCTGCAAATCTCTGCCCCAGGTAACCAGAGTGGTGACCAGCCCCATCTGTGCTCTTTGTCCTCAGGGCCGTCCTGCCGGAGGCTGGGGCAGGGCCTGCTCCGCGCTGGGATGCCACGAGGGTCTTCTCCCTGGACTGGGAGGGTGGAGGTGCGCTGAGCCACCTTGCCACGGCTCTTCGTGGGGGTCACATTGCCCTGTGACAGACCCCAGGGGAGGTGCTGCAGACTGAGTGCTGCTTGTCCGCTCCCTTCGTCGGGTTCATCTCCGGTCAGGGGGTGCTGGGTCCCTACAACAGCCCTTCCCGAGGGCCCCGAGCTGGGGAGAGCTGGCTGTGCATCTGCTCCTCCCAGCAGCAGGCCAGGGCTTCGGGAAGCTCGGCTACGACAGCATCAGGATAAAGGGGCCGTGCCCTGCTTTGTGCTGGCTATCCCAGCCAGGGTGCATCTCACGGGGGGCTACCTGCACCCCTCCCGCCTGCATGCAACGCCCTTGTGCCTTTGCAATGGGGCTGCTGGCTGGGCCAGACTGGGTTTTCAAGTTGAAGGACCAATGGTCCAACCTAGTGTCTCTGCGAGCTGGGGTTTGCTGCTGTTCTTCCCTCCCCAGGGACCCCCGACACCCTCAGGCATCATTGGTGGCAAATGCATCGCTTTAGCGTGCTGGGCAGAGTCCTTTTAGCTTGGGTTACGGAGGGTGACCGGCCTGGGGACTGAGTGAATATTGTCTGCTCATTCAGGTGGCCTGCTTGATGCCTGCAGGTATCCTCTGTGTAACGGGGTTCATTTTCTCCTGATCTCTGCCTGGTCTCAGGGCTGCACGCTGCAGTCGGGTGGTGAATCTTTGCACCCCAGGATGCCAGCCCAGAAGAAACGTAAAGCTTTCCCAGTCCCCGGTGAGCTGGTGGGCAGTCAGAAGTGGAGGTCTGCATGCAGTCCCTGCAGGATGATGCCAGAGGAGGAACCCAGGGCCCTTTGCCCAAGAGCCAGCCGGGGCATCCAGCTCCTTGCACGTGGGGAAGAGACTCCTGGCAGGTGCTTAAGCCAGTGCTCTGTGCAGGGGAGCGTGCGCGCCACTGGAAGCCCTTGCTTGAGCTCAAGATCAATATGGTGCTGTGGAAAAATAGATTTTAAAGGGTTGGTTTGATTTAATCTTTTTTTTTTTGCAGGACGTTCCCTTCGGTAACAATAGAGATTCGATTCCTGCCAGGGCAGACTCCTTAATTAGACCCCACAAAATGAACAGTAACATGTCTCTGGGCTGAAATTCTCGCTTTCTGAAGCTCGCAGAACGGAGGGAGTTTCTAACTCATAATTGCATCTGAATGCAAATGGCTGTGCCAATGCGAATATATTAAAAGCAGCAGCGTCAGCAATCACTGCGAAAAAAATACATACAAATGAGGCACTGGCTTATTGCTCCATTTGGATGCTGTGAAATGGCACCTTATTGTGTTATTATAAGATTTCTTGCTTAGTTAACAGAAAATGCTCACAATTAAGCCTGAACTCATTTAGTGCTCAGATTAATTCACATTAGAAAAGGGATGTGACCTCAACTCCAGATGCCTTTTGTATTGCTCTGGCTTGACTTGAGGGTGGCGCATTTCATCTGTGGGCGGGCGCGGGAGGCAACACGGGAGCGTGCGTTATATGACATATAACGGCAGGCAGCAATACATGGAAAATATAACACGGGGTGCTGGTGACACCACATTTGCAGCTCTCCAGAAGCTTGTGTCAAGCATTTGCTGTATATTCTGCTGCGGGATCGAGGTCCCTAATGCAACCAATTGCTCCACGCGCTGCCCGGGCTTGCAAGGCATTGCCTGGACAGGGCAGCTGGGAAAGCAGCAACATTAGACAAACCTTTGATATGTGCAGAGCCTCACGGAGACCTGTGCATCCTCACCACACCCCTGTGGGGCACGTCCACGAGTTACACCCACGGGTCACTGAAAGGGAGGGGGCAATGACAAGGCCAGAGCTGAAGCTTGGACTGCGAATTGTGGCTCCCAGGATCACATCAAACCACTTGGCAACCTTGCCCCAGATGTTAGAGTCATTATAGGTGGGGCTGGTAGGAAAAGATCCTGTGTGAAAGGGGTTGTACGTTTGACCGGAGAAAGGCTTGGGTGGAAATGTTCTGCAATGGGCCTCTGCTCCAGGGGAAGTTTAGCTTTTGGGGAGGTTTCAGTTAAAATAGTTCCTCAATGGCTGAGAACACCCCAGTTTGCTTTGAAAGGCTCGGACCCTCCCCTGCCTTGGAGCCGGGGCTGGAAGAGAACCGGCCTGGCCAGGCAAAGGGGCCGGGGCCGTGGGAAGAGGGGTTCAGCACATCCGCTGTGAACGCACAAGTCTTAGTGTGCAGAAGACCACGTTGCCAAACCAGGTTGGTGCCTTCTCATGCTGGACCCCCAAAACGAGGGGGAACTTCCGAACATGTCGCCCGCCCGCTGCCTCCGGTCCCTGCCCATCAGGGGAGGGTGAAAATTCAGTGACACAGTGAATTAAGTCAGCATGCGCAGGAGGGACAGAGGCCCTGGGGAAGAAGAGCTTGTCCTCGTGTGAGGACCGGATGCATTACAATGCATTTTGCAAGCATTATATTGTGGCTGAGCAGGGAGGCCAAAGGGAGAGACACACCAGGGTTTTAGCCTCAGCACAGGGAGCCGAGGCGGTGCCAGAAGTGAACCAACCATGCACTGGCGCCGTACGAGGCACCTGGGCATGGGAGCAGGTGCCCGACACCCCCGTCATGGTACGCAGGCAGCTCCATCGGTGGCATTCATCAGCGGGACGGTCAGAGCTAGGATGACCACACGCACACTTGACCTGCGGCTGTTACCCGCAGGAGAGATCTGGCCAGAAACCTGCATAGTCACTGCCCCGAAGCCAGCCCAATGTTGGAGTGTGCCCAGACCTCCTCCTCCTCCTCCTCCTCAGCCCTTGTCTGGGAAATAATCATCAGAGTCCTGCATGTCAGGAGCTGTTTGCTTTGAGCAAAGGCCTAGGAAGGGCTTCCTTAATCAAAGCTGGCACCCTGCCCTCTGGCAGCCAGATCCTGCCAGTCCCATAGATATTACCCATGGGGAGGGATGTGCATGAAACTCAGGGGCGGTGGCTGGGAACTGCTCCCAAACGATGCTGGCCAGAAGTCGGGCAGAGGATGCCGCACCCGTCTCTGCCGCGGCTCTTCCCCCGAAGACGCCGAGAGGTCCCTGCATCCGCGGCCACGCAGGCACATGCATGCACAAAGGCTGCTCAGCATCTTGAGCCTCAGACCCGTTGTCAGGGAACAGCTAACGAAGGCAAATTGCAAATCTGCATGCCTGCTGTCGAGCTGGAGCCTGGGGGGAGCCGGGAGGCACGTTGGACATGCGGCGTTTTGTGCGTTACCTTCAGAGTGGGGGACAGGCCACGTGGTTTGGTTTGGCGGAGAGCACGGAGGGCGGCAGGGAGCATTTCTGAGGCGTTAGCTCCCATCCAGCTGAGAGCAACCCCTCACCGCTGCATAGAGGAGTGGGGGATGCCCATGCATGTCAGTGTGAAGCTGCAAGTAATTAATTACAGAAGATGCTACGTGTGCTCCAGAGACGGAGGAACACGGCATTCCTGGGTTGCGGTGGCCCATGCCCAAGCAAGAGCGTGCATGCCTTTATGGGGTGCTAGCAAGCATCCTTCTTCCCCCATGTGCACTGAGTCTGCAGAGGACGTGTGTGCCTGGATGGCCCTGCCCAGCACGGAGGTTTAGCCTGCATGGGCGAGACAGGGCCTGTCCACATGTACGTAGCATGTTCTAGCTCTCTGGGGCCCGCAGATCATGCATTGAGGTCATTCAAGGGAAACAAACCCAGCCCTGGCGCTGATGCAACCCGTGGTCCCTCCCCTCGCGCTTGACCAGGCTAAAGGAGTCTTCCCTGACCGTGGGAGTATAAACACTTGTACAAATTGTAATTGCAGAAAGGGGCCTGTGGATAAATTATTATTGTGACCCTCATACCGGTGTGAAAAACTTTCTCTGGCTGCTGAGTGAAAAGTCAAAATTTGCATTTAAATGGAAAATGATAGGTGGCATGTAACACTGAGGGGCCCGTGCACCACCCGCCGTGGGGGGACATGGTGGGAACACCCACAACGGTAACACTGCCCTTCTGGGACACAGGTCATTGCACGAGCAACACGGACCCTAATGAAACAGGAATCACCCTTGTCCTTGGACCTTTCAGGGGCTCTTTGCAGTGCCCGCGGCTTTGAGCCTTTGGTGGAGACTTGCACTCAGTGCTTCTTGCCACCGTGCAAGCCGCAAGGACACGAAAGGGGCCTGGCCAAGCCTAAATGCTGCACTAAGCCACCTTGCGTGAGCCTGGGCTGGAGTCCGCAGCAAATCCCAGGCGCTGCCGGTGCAATGTCTTTGCTCCGTTCCAGCACCCTTGTCCATGCATTTGGGGCACAGCCTGCCCTAGTTGAGAGTTAAAAACCCACGTGTGCTTGCACATGTCCATGCAGCCAGGCAGAGGACAATTTTAACGTGCGTGGGACAGGCTTTGGACTCCAGAGGACCTTGGAGAAGCCGGGCCACGCAGCTCCTTCAGATGGCCAGCTGCCCATCCGTGGACAAGTTGCATTGCAAGAGGCGCCCCCCTGGGAGCTGTGGAAGCATTCAAAGAGGCATATAAATGAATTAAGACCCTTCCAAAGGTTAACAAGGTCCCCTCTACCCGTCATTAAAGTATCTTCATGCATTTAAAATTTAACAACCCATTAGCCATAAAATGTTGTATGAACTGCATCTTATTGGACTCTGGTCAAGTCGCAATCAGTTCAGCGCAGAACGTCGGTCGGCGCCGTCTCTTTTGAGACCCCAGCCTGCGTGTCTCAAGTGCAGGGCCAAAGGCAGGCACGCTGCCGAGGGAGCCCGCGGCAGGGTGAGGAATCTCGTGCCGCCATGCCCTGCTTGCGACGGTGCTGCTTTTGCCGCGCGGCATGTGCCAGGCCAGGGGAGGGTGATGGAGACAGACCCATCTTGGCAGGAGACATCCACGTGGTGCCGGAGCCCCTTCCCGTCTCTCGTTTCCCCCCGTTTTGGGCTCACGGGGGGAGTCCGAGCCTCCAGAAACGCCGCTCTGATGTCACGTGCAGAGCGGGGCCCGTGGGGCTGACGAGGCCGGTCGGAGGTTATGGGATGACGGCACATCTTGTGCCACTAATAAGGACCATGTGAATCTGGGATGTTTGCATAATTGCCGGCCGCGGGATAGCCAAGGAGCCATTAGAACGCATTGTAAAGGAATCAATTCGGAGCAGATTTAGATGGTCCCTGATTAGTTAAATTGCCAGCACCTGTTCACTTTTTATTGCAAACATAAACACGGCGCGTTTGAAAGCGTTCAAAGAGGATCTCGTGCACCCATTGCCTCCCCAGCCTGGGTTCGGATACTTGCGGCTTGCCAGGAGCTGGTTCTAGGGAACAGACTCGGCCTTGGGGTGGCTCGGGGGACAAGGACCTTGTGCTGCCATCGAGGGTGTGCAGACCGCCATGGACCCTTCGAACAGCGCAGGCAAGGAAATGATGAGATGGCTACAGACAACTGACCCACAGCTGGGAGCTCGGCGGGGACACGGGCACTGCACCAAGCGATGCTCCTCGGCCCCGCGGCTCTTTGGAAGCTGCCTTTTCTCCCTGTAGTCCTGTCCTAGGGATAACATGCCATTCATGGGACCTGCAGAAAGCCTCTGACTTCACGTGTCATCCATGTAGCATGCGCTGGATCCGTGGATGGTTGGGACTGACCGGCGGCGGGACACCGGAGACATCGCCCAGTCAGCGGGTGGACGTGTATCTCCTCGCTCTGTCAAGCTGCCCAGGATAAACCTGTTAAAAATCACAGGATGGAGAATTAAAACCTGTTTGATTGTGGTCACCAATCCAAATGAAAAATTAAAGGTGTGTGTGGGGGGGTGAGGATAATTTTAAGCAGAGCTCAGCAGAGAGCGTCTGTGCCAAGGCTGCGGCTGTGTTCTCCGCAGGTCCAAGAGCCCCCGAGAGCTGTTGTGGAAACCAGATGTGGAGGGGGAGGGGAGGCCAGGGGGCCGGTGTCTGTTCACAATTACTCTTGATTTTGTGCGATGACATCGAGATTGTAGGCAAACATGAAAGAACACTTGTGGGGACAGCAGCCTTCATGCCGGCCAGTGGATTAATGCAACATGACTGACATGCTCGGCGTGGCAAAGCCCACATGGAAGTATTTTATACGGGGCTTGATGCTCCACAGGCCCATGGAGGCCTGCGCTGGTGCTGCGGACGGCCGCCCCTGCCCCCGCAATTCAGACAGCGCACATTAAACAGCTTCCAGCCCACGTGTGCGACCTGGTAACTACCCATGTAGTTGTGCAATGAAGAGCGCGGGAAGCCGCATCTCAAGTCTGGTTGGGGCTGGGATGAGGAGTTGCCCAAGGTGCTCGGACTCGCTTGGCGGCTGCCTCCAATGCACCCAGGGTGATGGAGCCCCATGGGTCTGGCTAGCAGCCGCGGCTCCCTTGCTTGCGGCGAGCTGGGACCAGGGCCTCGAGACGGTCTCCTGTGTGGACGGCGAGGTGCGACCATGCAGAGAGAAGCCATGAAAGGCTTCGCTGTCAGGCATGAAGGGGACCCTCCCAACACTTGGCCTCTGGCTGGAACTGGCTTTCACCACTGCTGAGGCTTGGATGCATTCCTGTGTTAACCCCCTCCAGCAGAGCTTGATTTCCCCAGTTGAGCCACTGGAAATCCAGGGTCTGCAGAGCTTTGCTCCGTGAAGGACCTCTGAGCAAGGGCTGCAGACACTCAGCCCTTGAACTTGGCCAGGGGCTCATGATGAGATACTTGCCGGATCCTTCACGGGCCTGGCAGGAATGGAAAAGGCCTTGGGGGGATGCCGAACAAAAGGATAAATCCACCTCCCAGCTCCTTCCTTCTGGAGAGATGGGAAACCCAGGGATGACTGTCCGGTGCTGTATTTGCTGCTGTTGGTGGCGGTCACTCTGGTCAGCAGCTGGCACAGACTCTTCGTGGGACCTGCTGGCTTGGTGGAGGAAGAGGCTGACGGAGAGTCCCGCGTGAGCCTGCTCCTTCAGCCTGTGTCCAGCACGGGCCAGAGCCACGTTCAGCCCCCACGCTCCTGGGGATGGTCATCGGGATGGAGGAGAGTGCTTTTGTCTGTGCGCTCCGCACACCGAGGCATGCAAGGGAATGGCCTTCGGGGGAGCTGTGAGAACCACGGTGCAGAATAATTCATTGCCTAAGTATCAGTATATTTAAGATTAAACTTTAAAGGTTTCCATGTGTTCCAGTTTAATTAGAGCAATTAACAAGTAATCAGATTAACCAAGTACTGTATTCTGGATAAAAGGATTTTTCCTCCAGTGACTGCCCTCCAGCAGGCACTGAATGGGAAGCCTGAATTACAGAAAAAGGGAATCAGAGCTCCATGCACAGCTCAGCCATGAGCCTGATGCTGCACACTGTCCTGGCCCCTCGTGAGCCCGGTCTCCTGGGATCCCCCTGGCAGTCTGTGCGAGCTGGTTTGGTGCCTGGAAGGCAATGCCTCTGCTTGGGCAGCACTCCTGGGTCCTCTTGCAACTGGGTCCATTGGGCCATTGCAGGCCCGGAGCTACCGTGCGACTGATTCTGGGGAGGGCGAGCTTGAATCCTGCCTGCGTGGCAGTGAGGGCTTCCCCTAGCCGGGCAGGGCCGGGAACGAGGAGAACAGTTTGCACCGAGCCCCTGGAGAACCACAGAGCAGTGGAGGGGCGAGCCCGGCGTGCTGGGGCTGCTGGTCTCAGGCTTTCCTGTCTCCGGCTGTGAATCCTCCATTGCTTCCTGAGATACCAGCACCGGCCTGGCAAAGACACAGCTATAGGGTCCCCCGCACCACAGAGCTGGCCCCGTGCCTGCATAACTGCACCGGGCACCCCAGCCCAGAGGGCCGCGCACGGTCATCACTTACAGCCGGTCGGTCGGACAGACTTTCCCACAGGAGTTTCCTGGCATGGAAACATCCCACAGGAACGTGCTGGTTTCATCAGTCTTGCCTGGACCCTATGGAAAGATTTCATGTTGATAAGGCCCCGATGCTTTGTAGTGCAGCGTAAAGGATGGAAAGCCGGTCAAACATCCCCGTGACATGCCTGGATAAGGTAGAAGGGAAATATTTGCAAATAGTTCATTTCACAGGGAAAAAAAACCCACCCTGAGGTTCCAGCTTCCTGCCCTGTGAGGAGCTGGGATCCCAGGATGTCCAGGGGGAAATCCTGGCTTCGGTCAGTGCCTAGACTGAGCCGGGGTGCTGTGATACCTCATTAAACAGCTTCGGAGAGGAGCTCCACCCCAGCCGGTTTCTGTAACTCTCTGCCACCCATCCCCCCCAACGAGCCTCCGAGGGAGGGAACTGACGGTGACTCAGTTTAAAAAGCCCCGGAGCCGTCGATGGCAAGTTGCCGGCCGTGGGTGTGTAGAGAGGGGGCTAGTTTCTGGGCATGGCCCCAGCAGGGAGGCATATGGCACGCCTGCAAGCGTCTGTAGGACCAGGCAGGAGTGTTTTTTGGGACACGAGCCCCCAAGACATCACACCTAGTGCTGCGCTTGTGTATGCACGAAGCGCGCGGGGATGGGGCAGCTGGGGAACGGCCTGTCTCCAGACCTTTAATGCTCAACGTGGAATTGTTTTCTTTAGGCCAGGATTATCGTAATGATCTGGTTAGCCAGCCGCAGTTCCAATCCTATTACTCTATTAGCATGGGCGTTATAAGGTGACACTCTGCATCTGGTTGACAAAACGCAGCTTCAGACTCCGAGCTGAGCTTTTTAACTAAAAGGAATTTAGCTTTCACTTGAAGAGGATTCTCTATTATTATTGGCTTATAGCTGCTTAGAAATAAACAGCAATAAATACCCTGCCAATTCACGTTCAGAATGTTCTTATTTAAAACACGCCATGCAGAAAAATATTAACAAAATAAACTCCGAGCTCATAAAAGGCTAAAGAGAGCTTTTTTTGGAGTGTCAATGTTTGCAGAAAGTCTTTTCTAAAGAAGCTGCAATTTGCATTAAGCAGCCATTGGTAACATGTTCTCCCAGAGCGAGACACCGAGATGGCTGGATCCATTTGTCGTGTGCCAGCAGTCGCGAAATGTAGTAGAAAACCTGGCAGCTTCCTTTGTGCACGTTGAACTCAAGGAAAAGTTGGAAGCCGGCGGCATTCGGAAAATGTCTACGTTGCATTGCAAAGGGCATGGGGAACCTGATGATTCACGCAAAGATGCTTCCCGTGCCCCCGCAGGGCTCGCCCAACACCCAGCTCCTTTTACAGCCATCCATTATTTACGGGAAATGTGCAAGCCGCGTCTTCCAGCTCGGGGGTATCAGCGTGCACGCCAGGGACTGGGCAGATGCCCTGCCACAGAGTGCGACGCTGCCGCATTGTTCTCCTTGTAATGAGCCTCACATCTGGGATGCAAAGCACAGTGCCTGCACAATTACATTACCACCGAATAAGATTGCATTAGTTAATGGAGATGACCTCCAAAGTGGAATGGCTCCCCTCGTATTCATTAATTTAAGATAATTACATTAAGTTCCTTTCTCAAACGGGATCCAGAAGGGTATGTTTCATGACCCGGGGATCTCATGTATCAGAGACCTTTTTAGCTTCTCAGGCCATGATGATTTTGGATCGAAGTGTGGGTAGCTGCCTAGAAAGGCAGACAGGGGATTTCCTGAGATTACGAGCCACGTAAGGGGTGCGTCTCTCCTGGGCGCCAGAGCCCGGGGTCTCCAGCTATTGAGAAATGATCAGGACTTCAGAAATTTGGGCCTGAAAATGCAGCTAGGCCTGTTACCGGCCAGTCCTGGGCTCTGTGGACATCAGCTGTTGTGGTGCGTCCAAGGGGTGGCTGAGCCCCCCGGTCTGAGCCAAGCCTGATCACTGCTGGCAGCGCCTGCTTCCTCGGGAGCGTGCCCTGGGCACAGACACCTCAGCTAAAGCGTGGCAAGTCATGCCACCGAGACCCTGGATCAGTGCCGGCCGGCCTGGGAAGATGGCAGTCAGCAACCAGTTTGGTGCCTTGCCGTTCAGTCCCAGTGAAATATCCTGCACATCTCAGAAGGGAAAGTGCTGCACGCTTATGCTCCTACAAATTGCCTCAGTACATTTTATTTGGCGAATAATCGCTATCGACTGACGCTGCGAGCGAGAGCGCCGAGGGTGCTTTGCAGGCTGGAGATGTATGAACCACACACTGCCTCCCTTGACTCAAGGAGTCCTTCTCCGACGTGCATGCAAAGAGACACCCGTGCTCCTCGTGCGCCTCGGAGCAAGCCCTTCCTACCCTTGAGGTGCACGAGCCCAGGACGGGCTGACGTGGGGCAGTGCAAAAGGCTGGCATGAAACTCAGCGCTGAGTCGGATAGGAGTCGTTCAGGGGTCCATCAGTAAATCCCACATCATTAGGACCCGGCTATGGGCTGTGGCAGGTAATTTGCTTTGGGTATTTCCACGAACAAGCGGTTGAGCAGCGGTGAGAAGGGAGGGCCAAGGAGGAACTGGAGAGCTGGCACTCACCTTGCATTGCTAAAATGTTCCCAACGCCCCCCGCCCCCCGCGCCTGTTGGGACACAAGTTGTTAGACGCTGATGACTTGAGGTTGGCGCTTTCCTGGCAAAGGCAGAATGACCCCCACTAAGAGCGGGGGGCTCGACCCCATTCATATACAAGACAGTTTGTTTCGGCTGCCGCTCCCAAGGCCTGCCGGTCCAGGGCATCGCGTGCCCCACTGCTACGTGGCTCTGGCCACCTGTCCTGGGGACGGCACATGCTGGACTGACCTGGGCAGGTCCTGAGGGCTGCGAGCGGCACTGTGCATAGGCGCTCGCTGACGGGTTTCTGGCCCTGACGGCGCAGCTGGGGGCTGAAGTCAGCTCTGGGGCTGGCTGCGGTTTCTGCATCCTGGACATGCCACGCCAAGGGGATGCGGCGCAGCTGCTGAGCACTGGACTGGCTCCCGGGGGGAAGCACTTGGGGCTTTTTCCTGTTTGTCTTATTTCTGGTAAAAATAAAATAGAAACTCAGCCCCGCTTGGGGTGTGCCGGGAAGGCACCGCTGTCCCGGGCAAGACGGGGTTCGTACCCACCACATCTGTCAGAGAGGCAGGCAGGATGCTGTGAAGACTGGTACTGGGCACTGCCTACATCTCTGGAGGGAGCAGGCTCCAGGGAGCTCCTGCCTTGGCTGCTTGTGGCTAGCGGGGGCCGGAGAGCTCCTGCCTTCCCCGAGGGTGGAGAGGAGCAGCGCGGACGGCAACCCCGGAGGGACCCCAATGCGTCGGTGGGCAGAGGAGGGGTTGCCCCCACACCGCAGGGCCACCCCTCTCCAGGCTAGGACAGCCGCGGCAGCCCCGATCTCCTTCCACAGGTGCCAAGGCCTTTGGGATCACGTCAAGCGGGCTGGTGCGGCTCTCGGCTTGACTTGGCCCCAAGGCCGTGTCTGTGGGGTGTCGGGGTCACGGGTCCGGCTGCCTTGTGTTGCTACAGGCTCCATGGGCGACTTTCACCCCCGACGCCATTGCAGGGGATGTGCGCTGCCACGGGGCCCCTATGAAACATGACACGCCGTGGGGCACCCCCCCCCCCCGCGGCGTTCATGTCCGAGGTCCTCTCCAGACACCCACCAAGCAGACTGCGGTGTGCGCGTTCAAACCCCCGGGCCGGGGCTGAGCGCCTGCAGCCAGCTGCCCCATGCTCTCCGGTTCAGCATGGTTTCATGCAAACCCTGTTTTGCAAGAGCTGTTTAAGTCACAAGCTGCCTTCAAAGGAATATATTTAGAACAGAAGGGTTTTTCCTCCGCCTCCCCCCTCCTAAGTACTCTCTGAATGCTTGAATGATTTCAGCTGGTTTGGCGAGAGCTCTTTCTGTGATATCATAATCTGATCGTTTCTTTGTGGATTTGGTGTGCTAAAGCAACAAAAGCCTTGCAGCTCTGCTCTGTGAAGTATTAGAGTCTGGAATCAGACGCAGCTTCTCCGATGCGTATGGGCCTGGCGCAGGGGACCGAATTTGAGCTGCATGGGGATGCGCTATATGCAAGCCCGGAGAGGCCTGTTTTTCTGCGGGCTGCCGTGAGCCGCACGGAGCTGATTTCCACCCTGCTCGCGCACCAGACTGTTGCTCCGAGTACCGCTGCGCGCAGGAGCCACGTTCACCAAGGAGGCCACGCTTGCCTGCGCCGAGCTGGCATGCTTTCAATTACTGTGGACCCAACTTGGCATTTTCCCTGCCGATAATGGAAGCGCTATGGCACGGCATCTCGGGATGCAGGAGGGGGAAGCAGGGTGTGGGGAGGCCTGGGCTTTGCAGGGTGCCTTCTTGGTGCTCACAAATGCGGTGGCTCCGATATATAACTGCAGCAAGAGAGTGCTGGGAACTGCACCATATGTGATGCTCAAAGGTGGCACCTGGGAAGCGAGTGGCCTTGCTCCACTTAGGCATGGTTGCTTCTCTCATTCTCCATTATGGGGAGCTCCCAACGCTCACGAAGCTGCAAAACAAAGAGCTTTGGGGTGGCTTTTTTTCCAGGCTTGCTCCCAGTCAGATTCATGTGGAGTCCCGGACGACAGAGACTTGTGCTGGGGGTGAAAGGAGAATGGAAGCATTTAGTTTCCCGGTGCAAAGACCTTTCCTGTAATTATTGTTGCATGGGGTTAGAGCCAAGCTGGCTGAGTCTTGGTGGCTACGGGTGCATGCCTCCCGCAGCAGTGCCGCGCTGCCTTGTGCAGGGGAGATTGGTTGGTCTATGGTTGGTTTCTGGGCCCTGACACTCATGTCCTGAGTGGGTTTTGCTTTTTGCAATGCTTGTGAGGTGTGTCACCATCTCAAAGTGGGTGCAACATGACCCCTGAAACAATACCGCACAGTGCAAGGGCACAAGTAGTTTTGCACTGCAATACAGACTTTAGCACAGGGCACTCAGACTTTCGCCGTTGCTTGCCTTTGGCTGCCAAGATGGGCACGCTTTGCATACAACCCCCCGTCATGCTGTGCCCTTGGAAAGGGAGTTTTAAACACACATTTTTTAAATTAAAAACAAGAAGGTTTCCTCCCACTTATGAGCACGGAGCAGCCATGGGGATGTGCAACGGAGCAGGACAACAGTGGGGAAATAGGGCAAAATTGCAGGCGGCACAACCATCACCCAGCCGGGCTGCACGGCTTTCTGTGCCTTCAGATGCAAAGTCAGAGACTTGTGGGGTGCGAGTCCAATAATTTTGGTGTAAAGATATTTAGGGGGTGCCCATGGGGGGGCCAAATCCTGCTCGCTTACTCACAGCAATGACAGCACGGAAAAGCATGCTCGAGTGGGTTCAGTGAGCAGGACCGGACCCGAGCTCAGCTTTGCAGGGCACGGAGGCCTGGAAATGGCTCCCGGTCTCTTGTCACTTGGCCAACATGGCAGAAGGACGCTGCAGACACCTTTTCTGAGCAGCTGGAGCCAGGAGTCCTCCGAACCAAGCGCTGCAAACTCAGCATCGGCGCAGAGGGTGAGATGCAAGAGGAAGGGTGACCTACGGTGTCCCTCCCTCCCAGCCTGCATCACCCGTGTGCTTGGAAACCTCAACCCCGGGCACCGAAACTGGGCTCTCAGGCCCAGCTACGGCAGCTCTGCATTGGGCATAACAGGCTGGCATCATCCCACGGAGATCCCGTGCCCTGCCCAAACCCCCCCAGTCGCCGCTTTGCACCCCGGGCAGGGTGAGATGGCAGCTGCTGGGCAACACGCACCTCCGGCATCCCCACTGCGCGTGCAGGATTTCCATAAGCCTTTTGGGACAAAAGATAGGATCGACAAGCAGGAAAACATGTAACGGCCGGGAAGCCGCTCCGGAGGCAGGCACGGCTCAGGCCCCCACGCGCGGCCTGCTTTTTTTTTTTGGTCTGAAAAATGCTGGGAATTCGGCACGGGGAACGTGCGAGCCACGGAGGGGGCCTGGGAGCCCCCCGCCGGGGCTCCTCGAGCAGGATTTTTCAGGTAATACCTTGTAACTTTATCGCCCCAAATAATTTGAAAAAGAAGACCCCGTGCTCCAGGCGCACAAAGAGCGGTTTGATACCTGGCGAACAAAGCCTCTTAAAAGATAAAGAGTGACATGCAAGCCTGGAGAGAGCATGCCTGGCAGGCAGACAGAAGGTGACCAGTACAGGCCAAATTCTTGAGGAATTGAGTTTCCGTTTGGGCTCAGCTTTCCTGCTGATTCCCTACACCTAAAGAAAACAAACTGTAATCCTATCTGGGGCCCCGCACTCTATTTATTTCACCTGGTGAAAAGACCTTGCCAGCTCCTCCACGCTGCCCGGCGAGGGAGCGGGGCCATAAATATGTTCTGCATTAGAGAAAATGTGATATTAAAACACAACGTGATCTCTGGAGGACACATTGGCGCCCTCGCCGGCCCGCCGCTCCTCTGGGTCCCTCTCCCGTTTCACGGAGGGATGCGGGACGCGCCGTCACCTCGGGTAATCCAGTTAGACAAGTTATAATCTGCAGATTAGGAGAAGGCAGAGCATGCGAAGCCCCCCGCCCCATCGGGGCGGCGATGGCTTGTCTCCTGTTGTTTTAGGCTGGCTGCTCTTCTGCACGTGCTGCACACGCCAGGGCCGTCTCGACACGGCTCGGCGATGGGGCTCCCTGCCCTTCCCCTCGGCTTCGTCGCTTCCTTCCTCTCCGATTTCGACGGCTCTGACTCTGCAGCAACGGCCTCTGCTAGCACCGAGGCAGAGCTGCCTCCGCCCCAGCAGCTGCACTTCCCGTGGTACAGTAGGTTGCCTCCTTCTGCCCCCCGAGCCGTCATGCCAGCGTGGTTTCACACATCCGTGGTCCGCAGAGGCAGAGCCTGGCTCCCTCCTCGCTGGCGGCTGCAGGAGGGGCTCTCTGCTGCACCGTGCCTTGAACCCCTTGTTCCTGCCCCAGATGCGGCTGAATTCAATGAGATGCAAATGCTTCTGCCCACGGTGCGTGTAGGCATCCCCGCAGGGCTGAGCGGGGAGCACCCCGCGACGGAGAGCATCCGGGCAGGATCCCCAGCGCTGCCCTCTTCGCGCTTTGGGACCCCTCCGGTGCCACGGCAGAGGCCAAGTGAAGCCGCGGGAGTCAGCAGGACAGCGGGGCCTGGTGTGGGCCGCAGTGGCAGGGGAGGATAGGAATTCAGGGATCCATTTGCTGCTGCTGAAGTAAAACAAACCCGATGCCGGGGGTCCAGCAATGGCCCGACCCCCTGCCAAGCTCCCCACAAGCCGTCCTGCGGATGGAGCCTGCTTTCAGCAGCCGTCCTCGCGGGGCCTGGCAGAGCACGCTGAGGATGACGACTCTTTTTTAAACCACGGCTGTGTCCTTGTTTGCCTGGGAGGGGGTGGAGGAGGAGCTGATGGCGGGGAAGGAAATGCCAAGCTGCAAATGCTCTTCCATCTGGAAACGCTGCGTGTGTTGCAGGGGAACGAGTCCCAGCGCTGGCTAATGACTCTGATTTCCCACCCGGCTCCTTACAGGACGCGGGCTGGCGTCTGAGATGGGACAAAGGCGGTGCTGAACGAAGAGTGCAGAGCGGCGCCGGTGCCGTTTGCCCCACGGGAGCTCTCGTTAAGTTTCTGGTCCCCCCTAGGCATGCAAATCCCTTCCAGAGCCATTACTTCCCAGGTCTAGATGCTCCTTCCATCGCCCTGGGCACAGATGTACAAGGCCGTGCGCGCACGCACCAAACTGCACGTTGCTTGAAGGCCCCAGGTTACCGAGCGGTCCCAGTCCTGTCCTCATCCTTCGTTACAATCCTGGCACCAGCCTCAGATTCGACCAACGGGACTTTACCTTTGCTCCCAGGTCATGGATGGAAACGTTGAACGGAGCTGGGCCTGGGCCCTGCGGGGCAATCCCTGTCGAGCCGGGGGGTTTAGCCAATTCTCAGTCCATTCGGGATCTGCTTTCTTGTGCAGCGCTGGTGTTTTAATTGGAAGGCCTTGCACTGCTGAGTCAAGCAGCTTGCACACATCCAAGTATATCACACCCATCCACTGACCTTTACCAGCCAAAGGATGAAACGAGGTTATTTGAGAAGACCCATGTTGCACAATGCAGCCCTGACATACTCGCTGTATTCCTGTTTTCGGAGTCTCCATCCACGGAGCCCTGTATCAGCTGTCCCACTGCGTTTCCAACGCAAGGCCCACGTGGCCAGCAGTGATGTGTTGTTCCCCTTGCTCTCTCCCAACACTGCCCCGCAGCACGCAGGTTTCCAGCATCCTGGGGTTTCCCTGGGATCCTTCCTCAGTCTGGGTAAGCTGGGCCTTGGTGACCTCCAATGCAAGCTCAGAAATGATCTAGGACTGGGCCATAGCTAGCAGCACCCAGAGAAGCCTGCCCCCAGGAACAATTTGGACCCCTCCAGGTCCTGGGCCATCCTTAGCAAGGCCCGGAGCATTTAAAAATATCAGTGGGCTATGTATTTTTCTCATCGTCACGATGGCTTCGGACTTTCCTCCGAAGGCAGACGCCACGGGCAAAGCCTCCCATGCGGATGTGTCACCCGCGTGCGTAAGGAAGGATGGCGCAGAGATACAATCAGCGCCGAGTGTGTTTTCTCACAGTGCATTTGTTCGGAAACACAAGCACAGTGCCAGGCCCCTTTTCCACGTTCCCGACGGCTGCGGCCCTGAGCCGAATAACATTAGCAGCTGTTTGGACAGTTTGTACTTGGACTCGCTCTGCGGTCTCATCAGTGACCCATCGCAACTCCAGCCTGCTCTCTGCAAGCCTCAGCGTGTCACCGGAGGGAGACCGCATGGCCCCGTGCATAAGCCATGCGGCGATGAGGCGACCACAGCTGGCTCGTGGACAGCAGCGCTGCGGGAAGCTGCCGGAGAGCTAGGATGCCCTGGGGCATTTGCTCTTACACGTACGTTGTCTTCTGAAGCCAAGAATTCGGCTGGGGAGGCAGGTTTCATATGTGTGCACTGGGTTATTCTGCTCACAACTCCCACCGATTGAGACCTTTGCTTTATCGCAGTTGTTCTTGGCAGGGAGCTGGACCATTGCTTCATAGCCCGTGCATGAGAACCCCTCAGCTTTGCAGGGAAGACATGGAAATGTTAGCGGGAATGCACTTAATGCAGACTGTGGGCCTGCAACACGGATGTTACCATAAGCAAGCGTGAAGCTTGGGACCTGTCGGCCTCATCGCTGTATCGGCGGCCCCTGGTTTGGCCCGGCAGGCTGCTCCGGTGGCAGCGAAAGCTCTGGCGAAGGACATGACATGTGCAGCTGCAAGGCACCCCGTGTCCAGAGTCTGCGTCCCTGCTATTGCAGGCAAACGCACGTCACATAACTGCTGCTGGCTCCGGGTTTCTCACGCCGCGCCGGGGCCCTGTACTTCTGGGTGGAGCAGTAGGGCAAAACCCCACGGGCTTGGACAGGGTAGGAGGAGCAGTGAAATGCTGTGGTCTTGATTGTCACGCAGCCCAGCAAAGCCCATTCAAATCAGTCAGATCCCTCTGCTTTTTTACTTTTTAAACTATTTTTCACCGATGGAGCATCTCAAACAGCTGCCTGGCTGCACGCAGCTGACACAGCACCTCCGAACCACCAAATCCAGCTGTTTTCGGTGGCTACGAACAGCTCCCTGCTCACGCCCTCACACGGCCCCTTGTCTGAGCCGTAGACGAAGGACCATCACACAAGGCCTGGCTGCTCCTAAGTGCATGGACCAGGACGAGCGAGAACTGGGGCCAGAAAGCACCAGTTGTTTTTATTTTATCAAAAAACCCACAAAAACATTTCATGGGGAATTGCTAATGAAGGAGGAACAAATGAACATCTCACAAGAAGCCTTTGAAGCATTCAGCTGTTCCAAGCTGTTTCTGATACGAGTTGGACTTTTGAAAGCCAAGGATGAATTCGTTTACTGAAAAGCAAACATTTTTTAACAGAAGAATTTTTGATTCTAAGTTTCTAGCTTTCCAAGGAAAAAACAGGGTGTTTTGACCCAAAACCACCACATGAAAAAAACAACAACACTGCAGATCAATTTTTCTTAGAGCCAAAAAATTATTTTTGTTATCAAGAAATGTTTTGATGCGCGTGTCTTGGCCAGGCATGGCAGGTGCCTCTTTTAGGAGCGTTCCTATCAACATTTCTTCCCATCATGTGGGTTTTATAGATCTCCTTTCAGCAGACCGAAACAACTGTGGAGGCACCCCGCATTTCGGGAAGCAGAAGTTCACAGCGCAGTGCTGGTGGGCGCGAACAGGAGTCCTGCACGTTAAGTGTTCTCTAAATCGTCCATTCTTCACGGTGTTTCACTTGAACTTTGTTGGCACGAAGAAAAGGCACGAGCGTGCACTACGGCTTTCTGCGCTGCCATCTTGAAGACAACTGAGCACAGCTGGAGTTATTTTAATAACCGAAGCCTCTGGCGTGGAGTTTTGGAGTAAAGTCCTTGGAGCAAATGCCTACGGCGTTTTCATATGGGCCTAAAGGTGGATCTCTTGCTTATCTGAAGCTCACCTAACCCCTTAAAGCTACACGAGAAGCAGGTCTCACTTCTGGGAAGGGGAGGGGGAGACGACATGGTTTCAAGCGCCAGCCCCCCGGACGCACCATGTCACCCTGTTGCTGCCTGGGGTTCACTTGCTCCCGTTGCAGCGGCGGGAGCTACCAGCCGTGCGAGCGGGCTTCCTCCCTCGTGCCATGCGGCGAGGACCAGCTGGCTCTTGCACCAGTGGTGCAGATGCTCTGAAATGACCACAGCCAGCACCATTTTTGTCCGAGTCTGTACTTTAAAAGCAAATGCAAAGGGGATGCAAGGGGGCTGGCAATGCGATGCAGACCCTTCATCTCCAGGTCGCCAAAGCTAGTTGAGCTAGCGTTGTATGACACAGCTGCAGGGGACTATCTGGAAGATGGGCGAGGGCTCCTGGGGTCACCATAACCGCTGGCACCCGGGGAAAGGGGAGATGCCCGTCTAGGACAGGGGCCTATGCACCTGGACAGGTTGGCGCGTGGGGGAGCCTGCCCTGCCTGTCAGGGAGTTAACCAGAGGTATAATCCAGCACCAAACTGACTTCAGGATGCCGGTATAACTGCAGTGAGGATTGTCGAAGGGATCAGAGGAGCTGGAGATGCAAAGCTAATGCATATTGTCACACACTGTTTCCAGATTAAACAATCAGTGTCAGGGCCAAGCAAAGCCTTTCGAGAAGCAGGCGCAGCTCTCTAGCTGTTTAAATCTCGATGGCTCTCAAATAACAAGATTAGGCAATTGTGGGCTACAGGAAGGATACCAGTAATTACCGCCGGATTGGCAAAGAGCTGTAATTAAAGTGCAGAGCACTTCAGACTCCCGGCGCACCAGGCAGGTTTGCTCTGAGTAGCCATTTTGCATTTGGTTTTCATTTGTTTGCCTTTCGTCTCCGCAGCGGGACTCGGTCCTGCTTGTCGCTCGCTCCTGCCAGGCACGGGTGTCTCGTGGGGGCACCGCCGGTGCAGCACGGGACAGGCAAACAGGTCCCATCCCCAGGGGTTGCGCCCCGATGCCGAGGCTGAAACCCGCCCCTGTCTGGACGGCGTGCCCCTCGGCGGGCAGGTCCCGGGGGCTGGGGTGGCACTTCCAGTGTGTCGGAAAGGCACGGGGTGGCACTTCCAGTATCGCGTGCTCACCATCTGTGCTGCTCCTGAATGACTTGCGTTGCCCATCCATCGGCCTGGGGGCGAAGGCAGGAAAGCTGCGGGGCTGCAAATATTCAGACGCCCGCAGGTTTGGTTCGCCTTTTAAGTTGGGTGATTCAGAGGCTGCTTTAAAATGTAATGAGGCCTCCTACGTACATGATGTGACTATTGTATAAAATATCAGCTGCAGTGTTTTCAAAATAACACCCTCGCTCCGTGCTAAACACAGCGCGTCAGGCCTGTCTCGCATCGACGCCGGGGCGCAGCCAAGCCATCGCCAGCCCAGCTGCATTACCACAAACACGCAGAGACAGTGAGCAATGCCCCGGCCCTTCAGCTGCGCTCCAGCGTTGAATACAATAAGGGCATGTTGTCTGACCAGCGGATGGTTAATAATAGTCCCTTAAACTGGTTGAGTCAAACTCGCCTGTGATTGAAGCCAGCTGCAGTGATTGATGCACAGTGGGCTTTGCTAAATATACCACAGTTAAGTAATTAGTGTTTTCCAAATGGGACCATTGATCAGCGCTCGTGTTTGCTAATTCTCGGACGGGCTTGCTTGTCAGGGCGCGGGGTCCGCCGCTCCAGCGTGCCGCGGTCCATGCCTCGGCCTTTCTCGTCTCTTGGAGCGGGTCGGGCAGGGGGGAGCCAGGATGCACAAGCAACTCGCTTGGCTGCTCCCCGTGGTGACGGCCCCTGGATTTCCTCCTTGGGTCCAAGCCCTTGAGATTCCCGTCGGCCAGGGCCTTTGCAGGTGGATGTGCCGATGACCAGTCTGGACAAGGCCTGAAATGCAAGGCTTGTCTGCTCACGATGCATGCGCCTTCCACGGGGACCTGGTGCCAAGATGCAGGCGTGAGCCCTGGGCATTTGTCGCTGCTGTTCCTGCTAGCCCCCTGCCTTGATATTTGCACCTGGTGAGAAAGCACCAGCCTTTTTGGGCAAAACTTCCCTCCCCACAACCCCTGCTCGGAGCTGTGCCAGATGTGCCAGAGCCCGGCATCATCTGGGCAGGGCATGGCCTGCAGCCCCCCTTGCCATCAGGGTCCTGCTAGTGACGGCCGAGATGGGCCTTTGCCTTGTCTTGGAGATGAGCTGCTAGGCAGAGGCTGGAGGGATATTTCTGATCACAGGGAAGACAAGCAAATGGACTTTCCCTTCTTTAGCTTAAATTCACCAGGAAACAAAACTATATTTGTTTCAGCTCGCCCTGCCGTACTTGGCTGTCTGCGCTAGTTAAAGGAGGGGGAGAGGCGGTGACCCTGCTGCACAGGACCAGAGCTATTGCTTTGTCAAGGAGCTCTTTAGCCCGGTTACTTTTTTCAGGAGATATTTACTTAGACAGTAGCTCACGTCCGATGGGCTGAAAGGAAATGCCTTGGCTTTCAATTGAATGGTCCCAGAGTGGCTAGTTAGCTAAGATGAAATTTGTCTCCTGGCGGCTCAGTTGTTTCTAATTAAGTTAAATATATACACCGAGTCCCAGCTACTGCACAGACCTGCATTTGTAGCCTGCGGACTCGGACGTGGGCCCGAGCCGGGCAGGTGCCCCTCCTCGTTCGTTAGCTGGGATTTGCAGTTGTTTCGCGTGCGCTGGGTGTCCTGCAGCAACGTGGGAGATGGCAGAGTGGCGAGGGCTGGCGCTGCGGGCTGCTTGGAGCAGCTCTCCCTGCAAAATGTGCACACGAACCGCCAGGTTTGGGGCACGATTTGCAGGCATCTTTTTCCTCCTGTTGATCTCTGCAGTAGGTTTTTTTCTTTGGGGATGTTGGGGGGATACCCTAAAAGGAAGGCGGGGTCCATAGGAACCGGGGTGCAGACAGTGACCCCGTGCATCAAGAGGGCTCGAGACTTTCGGCACGTTCAAGGTCTTCCACAACTGTCACCTGCCGGGTCGGCATTTTCCACGCTTGCTGGCCTGAAGGTAAATTGTTTGCAAAAGCTTGAGAAAAATTCCTGCAGCTGCCGCTGAGTTATGAGAGAGGGAAAAAGGCCTTCTTCCCACTGGAAAGTCTTTAGCTGCCCTTCTCTTTCCCAGACAGGGCTCCAGCAGAAAGAGGTGCGGGGGGGAGGGCTGGCGCCTGGAAAGGCCAGGCACCTCGGCTGGGAGGCCTCTTCCAAGCGAGCCGGCAGCTCCTAGGAGAGCGCTGCCTCTCGCCATCTCCTTGATGGCGGGGACGTGAGCTCTGCTCTTACAGCCCCCAGTTGGCACAGCTGGTGGGGATGGAGGCACTTGCTGGGGAAAAGTTTGGGGCGGGCGCTTCCCGGGTCTGGGAGAGTCACTGCACGTCTGGAGATACTCAGCGTGCGCTCTGCGCGCTGACATTGCCCGAAGGATTGCCTTGCCCCTTGGCTCCATACAAAGGTGTGCAAAACCACATGCAGCCACAGAGTGACGAGGGCAAACCCGGGGTACATCGCCCTCCTCCAGCCCGTTCTAAGCCAGGACATAACACCGACTGAGTTGTGCGAGGAGCACCCCCACTTGTTTTTCCAGTGACTTTTCCATTGGGAAGCTGCATCTGCAGAAGGAGAGCACTAGCATGGCACGGCTGAAACTGCAAAGCCCACAAACTGTGAAAGGCCGGGCTTGCTGCTCCTAACCGAGACGAGCCCTGCCACACGGCCCTTAATTAAATCATGGAGTGCCGGTCACCCGATAACCGGGGGTGTCAGCAGGCAGGCCAGTCTCCCAGAGCTAGTGGTTTGCATTAACGCCCGTGTGAGCATGTGTGCGTGCAGCCGTCTGTGCCTAAATGCTCAGGCTCAGCCCAGCAATCGGTACAGACTTGTGTGCTGGTGGGTGCAGCTACACATATCTCTTTTAGGTGCCCTTAGTGCGCCTTAAAAATGGCTATTTTAGGCTAAGGGCACGTGTCTGCACGTGCATGCCCTTAATGCACCTTAAAAATGGTGATTTAAGGCTACATGAGCCTTAATTTAATACCTGCATAAAGCAGGTATTAAATTTAGGTGCGAATAGCTAAGTCGCATTAGCACACGTGCACATTAATGGCATGTGCATCAATGGATACACACCACATTAATGCGCATTAGCACATCTGCACATGTGCTAACGTTAGTTAGCTATTCATGCCTAAATTTAATGCGTCTTAATGCGCATTAGTGTATCCATGTGTAGACGTGTGCCTAAATCACCTCAGTGCGCCTCAAGCAAAGGTGCATTAAGTTTAGGTGCATATAAATACCCGTGTAGAAATGCTCTCTGTGCCCCTGCTGAGCTGGGTTGAGAAGCACCGGACACAGGACTGGGGGGTCTTGCCCCCTGGGCAGCCTTGCCTAAGTGGATTGGGCTCCCTTGTAAGCCAGGGAGGTTCCTCGCCTCTCCTAAAGAGCCTCCCTGGTGACGTCTGGGCCAGATCAAACCCTGCCTCTCCAGCCCTTCTGCAGCTCTGGGATGCGAAGGGCCACGTCAAGGGTGCTTCTAGCTGGGCAGACAGGCATTTTGCGCTTTTTAATTTGTTTAACGTAGCTCCTCCAGCTGTTCCAAACATCACAAGGACAACGAAAGGATATCTGAGCGCCCTGCTCCACCCAGAGAGTCCGGCGAGAGAGACAACCTTTGCATTGTGCGCGGCCGGGTTGCTCTTTGCTTCAGGCTCCAAGAGCTGGAGATCTTGCTCTTGAAGTGGTTTTCAATGGAACAGAAATGCATCTGTGCTGAAAACTGCAGAGGGATTTTAGTCACTTCTTGAAACGGGGAAAATTGCCTCATTTCTCAGCGTTTGGCCTGCGCTCCCACACTTCCCCAGCGCTGCGCTCAGATTAGTTCATACTTTTTTTGTTTTTTTTTTTTGGTGTTTTTGGCCCGAATTGAGCGCTCCTAGCCAGAGGATAGATAATTCCACTTGTGTTGCTCCCCCGGGGCACACGCAGAGCTGCAGAAACAGGAAATAGGAAACGTATTACATACCTTTTCCCCTCAATTTTATTTTCATAATGCGTGGAAAAAAGCAGAGCTCTGAATTATTTGAAATTTTAGAGTTATTTAATATTTATTTTTGAGAAACAATCTCTCTTTTCAGGGAGGCCTCACAGTGTCAAACCAGCAGTCTGGCCAGCTAGAGCCGAGTGAGTGTGTGCGAGAGAGAAATGCGGGGAAGAAATGCTGTGAAAACACTTTGGGAGCAAGAGGGGGAGCGGTGCCCCCTCTGCAGAGGGGCCCCGATGCGGAGATGCCTGGCGGGGCCGGGGGCCAGCGCGTAGCCAGGAGGGGTCTGCTGGGCTCGCTCCCGAATGCCTTCATTTCTCTGGAGGGCCCTTGGCGGGCACGGCGCGCGGCTGAAGCTCAGCCGCAGGAGCTCGATGCTGGGACGACAATACCTGCGTCGTGCTCTATGGACGCAAGCGACCAACTGCAGCAGGGGCTAACCCCCGGGTTGGCAGGACTGTCATTGTGGCGTGCAGGGGGAGGCAGGCGAAGCAATGAGACGGGCCAGGGAGAGGAAGCCAGCTTTTCAAAACAAGTCCCAAAGACTCTCTGGGGCTGACGTGATTTTGGGAGGTTTGAGGCTGGCTCCGCCGTCTACGGGACCCCCACAACTGTGCAAACACGGCACGGCTGCAGCTGATGTCTGGCAGGAGGGCAGAAATCGAGACCTGGAGACATGCATCCTAGCGGGTCCGGAGCCGTCTCCAGGGACGGGATATTTCCACGGATCCGTCGCATGTGTTACGGACACGAGTGTGGTATGACGTGACCCACGCTCTGCAAGGCCTGCTGCGAGAGCTGAAGCTTATTTCAGACCCAGGAGCACCTCTGCATCCATTGCCATCCCCGATTCAACTCGGTGGTTAGGAGAGGAATGAGCAACAGACATAAATATGCTAAACAAACTCTGTACATCAAGGTTTTCCAGCGCAGACGGAGGTGGGTTGGCACCTGTTCCCGTCTGGAAACACAAGAAAGAGCGAAATACAATCTCCTGGCAGTAATGACACACAAATTCGCTCCCTTGTTTTCTTACTCCTTAAAACGTACCATCAGATCAAAGCAAATCCTCGGGCCCTCTGGAATCTGGCTCGGGACAAGTTTTCCCAAATTAGCTGTGCTTGCTTAATGCTATTCTGAGCGGTTTGTAGAGAACGGCGGGCTCTCCCAACCCCGCCACGGATTGCACCACGCAGCTGCCCCGCGGGCAGGGACGGCTGGGGCAGCGAGGCACGTGGAGGAGCAAGGAGCTTAATTAAACCTTGGTTTTTTGTTTGTTTTCCCCCTGAGTACACACTGCTCACCGACGAGGAAGTTAGTGTGCCCGGTGCCTCTGAAAACCCAACTGTAAATTAGTTGACCAAAATTACACCCGGAGTCGGAGTTTAAACTAGGACTTTACCCATGTGTCCCGAGTCTGACACTGCTGCTTTAAGCACTATATGCAACACAGACAATGCATGAAGAATCAGCTTTATTCATCCTCCCAGGCCCGCAGGGTCCTTAGGACCATCCGATCTGACCTGCCACGTAGCCAGGACCAGAGGGTTTTGCACATTCATTGCTGCACGACGCCGTGGGTGTGCATAAGGGCTCTTCAGGAACAGGGTTGTGCGTAAGGGCTGTGACCAGGACAAGACACCAACTCCTCACTTGCTTTTTAAGCCGAGCATTTCGACCCTCCCACCCCGCTCTGCGGTGCACACCTGTGCAGAGCTCGCTGCACTCGGGAAGGAAAAGTTGTTAGAAAGGGAAGGGGGAAGTTTTAATCTGAGGCCATTGGGAATGGATGGCCGGTGTAAATCCATCTCATTATCACTGGGCCTTCGGAGGGGTTTAACCCGCTGGTGCTGGGACTGGGACGCTCCATCCCACCACCAGTAAGACAGGTGTGGCCAACCGGCCCTTTGCATTCGGCGCACGCGTTCCCGGGAGTCGGAGGCTCCCCCGTGTTTTCCGTTCTGCTTCTTGCTCATTTCCAAGGCTTTCTGGGCTTTGGGGCGAGCAAAGCCTGCGGATAACCTGAGTAAATGACTTTTCCCATGAATAGGGAGCGGGCTGGGAAAGCCTGCGATAAACAGAGTAATCCTTTTTGTGCTTTCCCCAGCTCCAATCTTCTTTGCACACCAAATAAACACTCGCAAGCTGCTTAGAGCCAAATCTCGAAGAGGCGGCGGAGCTGGGGCTGTGCAGGGCCTGGTGCCATGTCAGGAAGGGGCACAGGGCAGTGGGGTGAAGTCCCTGTGTCGCTGGGGAATCAGTTTACATACCCCCAAGCACTGCGCACATTGGCACTAGTTGTGCATCACCGTACAACCCAGGCACACTCAAAATAGCCACAGCCTCAGGTTTTTGGGGGCTCTTTTGGCCCCAAAATTTGAAAAGGAAGGGGTGGATGTTGGCATGCGTTGTCAACAGCACATAGTTTTCTCCACTCAAAAAGAAACTAAGAGCTGTACTACCAAGCCAGGGGCCTCGGCGGGGTGATTCCATGTGGGATGGAAGCAAAGACAAATAAAACGTCGTGGGAATGGGTTAAAAAGTCTGCAGGGCTGTGAAATAGGAGCTCCGTGACCAGGAGCAGCTCCCAGACAGCCGCGCGGCAGCACAGAGGCTCGCGGGGCTGCTGGGGCTTGCAGAGCATTACCAAGGAGAGGGGGTCATTAGCGCCTGCGCAATGAAGAGTTTCAACGGGATCGGGTCGATGACAACGAGCCATGAAATCAAGTGATCCCCTCAGCGCTGCCTGGCCAGACGTTTTGGGTGGAGCAGGGATCAAAGAGGAGGGCAAGTGCACCAGTGCACCCCACCTCCCAATCTGCCCCTGTTTATGGGTGCTTTTCTGTGTAAACGGGTTTACACGAGTGTGAGGAAGTTTCTATTGACCGGCTGCTGATGGCACCAGGCAAGGAGTCCTGGCGTTCATGCTGCTCTCACAGCATCGGGGGCAGCTCAGGTGCAGCGGATGGGGGCAGGAGCCCATGTCAGCGCCTGGGATTGGCGCCAGACTAGATTCGTAGAATCACAGAAAATTCAGGTTGGAGGGAGCTCGGGGTCACATCCAGTCCAACCCCCTGCTCCAAGCAGGACCAGCCCCAACTACATCATCCCAGCCAAGGCTTTGTCTACCCGGGTCTGCAAAACCTCCAAGGATGGAGACTGCACCACCTCTCTGGGGACCCTGGTTCAGTGCTTCACGGCCCTCCTGGTGAGAACATTTTCCCTAATATCCAACCTCAACTTCCCTTGCTGCAGCTTGAGCCCATTGCTCCTTGTCTTGTCACCTGCCCCCACTGAGACCAGCCCAGCTCCATCCTCTGTGCAGCCCCGCTGCAGGGAGGTGACGGCTGCTATTCAATCCCCCTCGGTCTTCTCTTCTGCAGACACAATCAGCCCATTTCCCTCAGCCTCTCCTCCCCAGTCCTGTCCCCCAGCCCACAACCATTTTCATTACTCTCTCCAATGTGTCCACATCCTTTCTGTAGTGATGGGCCCACAGCTGGACACAGGACTGCAGATGTGGCCTCCCCAGTGCTAAACAGAGGGAAGGATCACTGCCCTCGATCTGCCGGCAACGCTCCTGCCGATGCAGCCCAGGACGCTGGTCACCTCTTGGCCCCAAGGACACACTGCTGGGTCCTGTCCAGCTTCTTGCCCCCGTAACGCTAGTAGACAGGCTGGGGAGCTCTGCATGCCCTATATGGAGAAATCCCCCTCTCTCTGCCACTCACCTGGGATAAACCCAGTCACCCCTGTATTGCTTGGTGATAACCCGGCTACTCCCCTGACACCCGTGACAGGGCTGAGATGGCCATAGACCACTGGACCGCAACAGGGCTGCAAAATTAGGACCCTCCTGGTTGCATGATGGCTAGTGTGGGCCGTGACCAGGGGGCTGCAGAAAGGGGACCGTTTGCTCATGCCATCGCCTTTATTCGTGGCACTCCTGGCCAGCTGTCAGAGCACAGCTGCTTCTGGTCACGGCGATGGGTCGGATCCCAGGGGCAGCAGCCCCTTCCCAGGTGCCTCGATGCCTGGGGCAGGCCCCGGTAGCTCGGTTTCCTTTCCTAGCTACTCATACCAGCTGCGGCGCTCGTCCTTGTTGGCGCCGCGGCCGCATCAGGTCTCGGCAGGGCCGGGAGCTCTCCAGCTGGTGACAGATGTCGCGGCGAGTAGGTGCCTCTTCCCTGTCATCGGGCCGCGGCTTGGCTGGAGATAGAGGGGCGCGGGGGACAGAGATGGAGCTGGAATGCACTGATGTGACACAACCTGACAATTTCCATTTGTAGGTCTTTCTCACCTGCCACATCGCCAGCCCTCGGGGCTGAGAAGGAGGATGCCCGCGATATCGGACTCGTGACGGAGACGGGAACGTCTGAGCAATTCAGCTGGCGGGAGCCCTGGTTGCAGAGCCACAGCTGTCAGCTCGACGGGGCTGGCGAGGGCACGGGCACAGAGCTGGGAGCTGCCATGCCCTGTCGCACACCTGGCGCCGGTTCCCCTCTTTTGGGGCGTAACTAGAAAGCCCCAACATCTGAGCACCATCCCGGGTCTGCTTCGCGCTAAGCAGCTGGAGAGCAGCAGAGACCCAGGACCCACTGCCAAGACCCAGGTGAGCATGTGTCCGTGCTCACACCCACATTTCTATTTTGCAAATATCCTGAGCCTAAGCACCGGCCTGGGATTCAAGCAGGAAACCACGGCACTCAACAAATCCCCCCAGATGTGCAGGAAGGAGGAAGGGAAACCCCGAGGGGCGGCCGTCATCGGGAGGGTAACCCTCACAGCCATCGCACTGGGTGTTTAACGCCGGCCGCTCGCACAGCACACGCAGGAGCAGAAGTCGTTATGCAAAAGCTTCGGTTTTAAATCCGCCAGGCCCCTTCTGAGCAAAGTCAGCCCTAACATTGCGGCTTTGGGGGAAGCGGCATCTTTAATTGGCTCGTTAAAAAAAATAGAGCTTTTCTAATATTCATAGGCATCCAGAGGAACAAGCCAGATAATATGCTTTGCAATGACCTGTTTGACCCCACAGTAAACCAAACCTAGAAAGAGGTGGTCGCTTTTATTTTGCAAGCGAGATAACCGTTTCACAAGCCGTGAGCCGAGTGGCCCAGCACGGCCCCTCTCCCAAGAAACAGATCTGGGGAGAAACGCACGGAGCAACTTTAAAATGCATCGGGATGCGTCTGCTCGTGACGCACGAAACCATATGAAAACAGGCACAATCTGCTTCATGAGATCCCAGGCGAAGGTTGCTGGCTGGAAAGGCGCTATCTCGAGCGCTCTTGCATGGGGGTTAGAGAAAAGGCGGCGCGTCTCCTTTCCTGGCAGAGAGTCTGACCTGCCAGAAAAGAAAAGGAAAGAAATTGGCTCCGTCATCGCTACCTGAATTCAGTGATATCCAACAAGGAGTGTTTGTTCTCGGGATCGCCAGCGGGAAAGCGCAGCCAGGAAACCTGTGGAAATGTGCTTTAAGTGTTTACAAGCTGCAGCGAGACTGACCTTTTTTATCTGCTCCCCGCACGTAAACAGCCCCCTTCTGCCGCTGTCTGGCCGTGCCGCGGGGAGAGAAGCGGTGCAGAAAGGCGGCTTTTTTAGGGGCGCGCCATGCAGCCGGGGTGGACCGGATCCTTCCCAGCGTCTGCACCGGCTTGCCAGCCGCAGCCCCGGTCCAAAGCCTGCTGGAAGGACTCCCGCAGACGGCAGGCGGCTCTGGCACGAGGCCCATCACACCCACAGAGCTGGAAAAGGCAGTGCCCGCTGCCTGCTGCTCCGGCTGCTGCTGCGGGGCGACGGGTCGGAGCGGGCCGCGGCCGCGAGGACTACTCCCCAGCTCCGGAGCCGCCGGGGCCAAGGCCTGCATGCTGGCTCCCCTCTCCCCTGCAAACAGTCACTAGTGTTTGTCCTCCTTGCCGTGGCCTCTTCAAGCAGAGGACGTGGCACGCTCCAAGCAGGGTCTGCGCCCGTCTGAAAGCCTGCCCAGGGCTTCTCCGGCCTCTGCAACGGCCTGGCCGGAGCAACCCCTGGCACAGCACTGCCCTTCGCACGCCGCATCCATGCGGAGGGCCGAGCCCCTGCAAGAAGCTCTCCTGCAGCCCCGCTCTGTGCCAGGCCCAGGCAAGGCGATGGGGACACCTGCGCGCTCCACCCCAGAGCAGGCTGGCACGCCCGGGGCTAGCAGCGGACCGCGGCCATCCCCCTCTGCGAGGAACGGTGCCGCGCTGCAGCGTGCCAGGAGCCTGCTAATTAGCTGCAAGTGATCTAATGTGCCTGGGGCTGTCGCTGGAGCGTGCGGGGCCTATTCCCAGCGCCTGGCACGCATGTCTCATGGATGCAGCCTGCTGTGAGGCATCCTCCACAGTGCATGGGCTGGCACCGTGCCAGGCCTCGTTTGCCCCACGGGGCCTGGTCGTTGCTCTCTAGTGGGAAGGGCCCTTTGGCCTCTACCACTAGACCCAAAATATCCTCCATCACCAGCCGCTGGGGCTGGGAAAAGTGGTTTCCCTCCAACTGGGAGCCTTTCGGCATTCAGCACGGATCTGGGGACATGCATTCGTTCAGCACAGGCTGGAGTTTGACGGTGCACAGCTGGGAATATCTCCGGGCACTGGCTACATGCAGCACCGTCCCTGATCCCTGAATGCAAGCCCGGCAACGCCCCGAACCCGCTCGAGCTCTGCTGCTGTCTGTTGGCATTGCCAGGACCGCACCGAGGCTGCGCTGAGGGCAGTCTGCAGGCACGGACATTGCCCAGGGACCCGTGGACAGCCTGGTGCATGTCCTCCCTTCCCAGCGCTGGACTCTGCATCCGTGTACGTGCCCCGCCAGACAGCTCTGCATGTGCGTGGCCGGGAGGCCGGCGCGCTGTCGCGAGGCAGGCTGGACTCTGGCACTGGACGGGCAGCTGCGCCAGTTGCTGGGTGCATGATTCCCCCGGGTCGGCCGGCTGCTTCCTGGCTGCGTGCCTGGAGCCACGCGTGGCACTGAGTCATCCCTGCACCTGTCACGGGCCGTCACGTTCATGACCTTGGAAGGGGCTCGCTCGCAACCACAGCGGAAAGCTTGCAGGGGGTCCCTATCCTGCATGTGCGGGGGGTCCCCGCGGCTCTTGCTGACTCCTCGTCGCATTGTAGGAAGCAGCCAGCCCCGTCGGGGAGTACAGGCAGCAGTTAGGCTCCCTGCAGCCCAAACCTCCGTGGACTGTGACAGACAAATGAGCTCGGACTGAGATGGGAAACGTCCCAGGACAGGCCAGATGTTGCACAACGGTGGCACAGCGCTAGACCGGCGCCCTTGTGACCAGCCAGCATCCTCCCGCCGGCCGCGGTCACGTTGTGGCGGCTGGCTCAGGGCCGCGTAGCTGGGCTCCAGCTGCAGGTAGCCAGAGGCTCGCTGCCAGCTCCCGTCTGCAGCCGCAGCAGACGGCTGTCAGGCTCCACGACGTGGTGGCCGTCTCCACCTCAGCGGCGGCTGCATTTTGGCCAGTGCCTTGCTGGGGATGGACAGCGCGTAGGACAGGTGCTTGGACTGAGGTGCGCTGGAGAACCGAGCGTGGTGACAGGATGAAGGGATCAGGGCACAAAGCCGCAGCTCGTTGCAGCAGATTAGAAGATTAGCTCGGCTTGGCGTCTGATGCAGCCCTGGCCGGACTCTGCCTGCCGCTGTCTTTTTTGCCATTCATCCACTCAGTTACAAGGGTCGGGGCGAGGGGCTGCGTGCATGGAGGTGCCCAAGTTGCCCGTTCAGGATGCTGTCTGCATGCCATGACCCCCATCCCTGCTGGCACCAGGGGACACATGATGGAAAACCTGCCTCGGAGGAACCCTTCAGCTCTGGGAAGGGGACATAAAGCCAGATCGACGAACAGACAGTGAATGCAGACGTGCAAAGCGGAGTCAGCCCCGGTGCACGGTGGAGTCGGCCCTGCCCCTGCAGAGCTGACGGCGGGGCTGCGTGCAAATGCAGCCCCCGCGTGCCGGGGGGAAGGCGAGCGGAGGGTGCTGGAATGAGCCGCCCTGATGAAGGGCACCCACTGGATCCGGGCGCTGCCTCCCGTCATGCCCGTGATGTATTACAATAACACATGGCCGGCGCGCTGGCACTCCGGTGAAGGATGACTGCAATACATCACCGGGCCGGCACGGCGGGCGTCGTACATCAGCTGAGCAACGGCCTGCAGCGCGGAGCGCCTGGCACGGCGGGGACCGGGGAGTGGGCAGTGCACGGGGGCTGCAGGGGGGCGAGGACGTGTTGTCGGTGCTGCAGGGTGGGCTTTCCCGGCCTGTGTTGTCGCCCTGTGGGTGGGAGCTAGGTCAGCGACACACGATGCGAGCACGGGGGGCACCGCGGCCCCTGCCTCTTGCTGCACCGTGGCGGGGAGGCCGGTGCTGGCGGATCGGGTGCATCACAGAGCCCTTCCCTGGGTAGCTCTGCTGGGAAATGAACTGAAGCTGCAGGGGAAAGCATCCCTCTTCTCACAGGACCTGGGGGGCAGTTCATGCTCCTGCTCGGTTCGGCACCGGGCTGGAGGCCCTTGATGCAGTCCCAAAGCATGTCCAGGTGCTGCAACTTGGCAGCAAAAGCGCGGGGCTGTTTGGAGATCTCCAGAAGATGTCCCAGAGCAGCAACAGGGACCCATAGGGCCGTGCACGTTGCTGCTCACTCCTGCCCAGAGCACCCAGGGGAGATGCTTGGTTTTGCCAGTCCTGAGCTGAGCCAGGTCCTTTGCCCGGTGGATGAGCGTGCCCAATGCTGCGTGTGGTGGGGACCATGCCGGTTTGCTCAGCTCTGTGCAATGAAAGCACCTCTGAAGTGGCGGCAAGCAACCCCAGCGCCTCTCCCCTCCTTGCTTCCCACCAAGCAGCCCAGGCGCCGGGGGAGCCGTCTGGAAGGACAGAAACCCAGTTTGGTTGGAAAATAATTCACTTGTTGTGGCGGGGAGGGAAGAGACCCACGGTTGAGACCTCCCCGGGACCGTGCTGCCGTGCACGTGGGGCGTTTGTTGCACGGCCCTGTCCCGAGCCCGGCGGCGCAGCACCAGGCCGAGTTGCCACCCGTGAGCCGCTGTCCTGCAGCCCTCGCCTGCAAACCCAGCTGCAGGAGAAGGATCCCACAGGAGCCGGCTCTGGCTGAGGGGCTGGGGCAGGGCAGGGCATCCCCGCACTGCTGGTGTTGGGGATCAGTTTGCTCCCTGGGACTCAGGCCAGGATTCAGCCCTTTGCACCCGACAGGCTGTTGGCTCCGGCTTGCACAGGACAGGGACCCGGGGTCCCGCGTCCCAGCCCGGGGGTGCAGCATCGTCCATCAAGGATGGAAACGGCTCCGCTCCTCCAGCCCTCGGCTCCCCGGCTGGGAGAAAAGGGGCCTCGTGCGAGCGGCGGCCCCGTGAATAGGGGCTGCTGTCTCTGTAACACGAGTTGTTCACACACATGCAGTCATGTCCTGTTGGGGGCTTATGTCATGTCATGGAGGGGCTCCAGCGAGGGACGGACCCCAGAGAGCGCCACTCACGCCGTCTCGGGCCTGGCGAGATGAGATGGACTTTTCCAGGCCCCGCGGAGCTGTTTATTTATAACTCCCACCGTCTGGCAGAAGCCGTGCCAACCCAAACACGCGGCGGGTTTTCCAGCGGGTTGGGAGAGCTCCTTTCAAAGAGGTTTTTTGAGGGGGGCCCAGGATATTTGATAGGAGCTAAGCTGTAAAATTAGTTTCAGAGCAGTGGGGCGTCTCTTTCCCGGCATGCCTCGCTGGCTCGGGCTGCAGCAGCATTAACTCCCCTCGCGCCGGCGGGAGGAGGGCCGCCCGGGCCCTGCGATGGGGGGCCGAGCAGACGCAGCGCCAGGGGCACGTGGGGAAGTCGTCGCGGCCGTTGCTCTCTGCAGCGCTGCGCATCGATGGGCAGAGGCTGCGGACTCCCATACTGCCCATTGCGATGGGGCCGGTCTCCATGAGCGGGCACTCGCACGGTGGGCATTGCCCCCGAGCCTGTCAAGGACCCTCAGCTCCCTTGCTTGCATTTGCATGGTGCCTGTCTGAGACCTGCTGCTCAGACAGCAAATCCTCCAACCTCCCTGTGCAAGGCAGGCGAGAGTGGCTGGACAGCTCCAGGGGAAGGGCCACGCTGCTCCCCGGGCAGCCACAAGCCACATTTCTCATCCCACCAGGCTGTACCTGTGTGCAATAATTGAGAGCAAGTGAATCGCAAAGGTGCAATTGTTCCTGCCACCCGCGTCTGAGACACAGCGCGCGCCAGCGGAGGCCGAGACGGTCTGTGCTTTCCGGGCCCTGAGCCCCAGATGCTGTCGGGGCTGGAGCATGAAGCCCCAAGAGAAAAGCTTTTCTGTCCATTCTGGCAAAACTACCGGGGAAGGGAAGGTAACTCACTGCAGCAATGGGGACCATGCACCCGAGCCTGCTGGAGCCTGCCCATCATTTCTGTGCTGATATTGGGGTCAGGATTTGCAGGACCGGGGTGTAGTTTTGCACAGCACTCCAGCCCAGCATCCCCGATGGCCGACGTGCCCGTGCTGGGGTCTCCCCTGACCTCGCCGCAAAGGGAGCGGATGGGCTGCAGCATCCGGCCTTTGTCTGGGCAAAGCAGGCTCCTGTTGCAACCCTTTAGGCATTCACAGGTAAGCAACGGACCTAATTCCCAATTTACTGCCTGGATTATTTTAAACGACACAAAACCTCCCACCATTTATGGGGGAAGGTACTGACACACATGCTCCTGCCTTTGTTTTTAACAGCCGCGCACGTACGCGTTGGAGACTTCTTCCAGCTTTTCTGTCCGTGCCTCTGTACCGGAGGCATGGAGCTGCCTAGCATTCACTGCGCGTAGCTCGTGACTGGGAGAGGCGGCATTGTTAAGCTCAGGATGATCGTGGTGATCACAGCAAATGCCATTTCCATGGTTAAACATTTGCTGCTCTGGCAGCCAAGAAACAAGCATCAATAACAGAGGGCGTCAAACTGGTAAAAATTCCAGCGGGGACGCCAGGACCTTGGGAGCTTGCTGGAGAGAAAAACACATTTCTGTGCAGGATCTGCCCAGGGAAAGAAAAGGATCTGGCTTGGAAGGAGCCGAGACAGCCGCGAAGTTCAGCCTGGCATTGCTGCTTGCAACATCCAAGTGCTTTCGTTTCAAGTTTGGTTGTGAAACTAATGTCCTCTTTGTTTTCTGCTGAATGCTAATGAATCACTAGAAACTTGGAACCATTTTAAGGATGAATAAATGGCACCTTCTAAGCTCTGTGTTTATCTACTATTCTGCTACCAGAGAGATTTCACAGCAGAGCTATCAATGAATTTAATTTACATAATGGTTTATCATATACTTCAATATTTCAAACACACTTCATTAGGCACCACCACCAGCAGTTACATGCTCTCTTATAGTCCTCATAAACTTTACTGTGAAATGCAGCTTCTCCACCTAGTCACGATGGATAAAATAATAGAGTGACACTGCTCGTGGCTGCATGCACACCTCCTCTTCAGCCCAGGTTGGCCACAGGTACCCGAGCGTGAGCGGGACTGTTCAGCTCAGGGCAGGGCAGGGCAAGGTGTTTGAGCACCTGTGGTGTTTGTAGGAGCAGATCTCACTCCCTTCTCGTTTGCCTTCGCTTGTCCGTGGGGTGCAGCTGTGCGCAGCGGGAGGCACGGTACCACACGGTCAATCAGACCATAAATATAAGTAGTTTTACGGGCAAACCGGCCCGCAGGGGCAGCTGGTCACTCTGGGGAACTTGATGGCTCTGGGAGTCACGTCTCTCCTTTGTCCGCAAGGGACATAAAGTTAGGTGGATAGCAAATTTTATTTCCCTGCTTTATTTCTCTCGGGAACTGAACTTTACCATGGACCTTCACAGCATCAGACAATGAGGGTGGAAGGAGGTCCCATCGAGTCCAACCTCCTGCTCCAAGCAGGACCAGCCCCAGCTACATCATCCCAGGCGCGGCTTTGTCTACCCGGGGCTTAAACACCTCCAAGGATGGAGATGCTGTATAGGTAACCTGTCCCAGTGCTTCGTCACCCTCCTAGTGAGAGTTTTTCCTAATATCCAACCTCACCCTCCCTTGCTGCAGCTTGAGCCCATTGCTCCTTGTCCTGCCATCTGCCCCCACTGAGACCGGTCCAGCTCCATCCTCTGTGCAGCCCCGCTGCAGGGAGCTGAAGGCTGCTGTTCAGTCCCCCTCGGTCTCCTCTTTATCTCTCTCCCCCTGTTGAGAACGTGCAGCGAGTTCCCGCAGCCTCAGCGCACGGCCTCATCGGCTCAACACCGAGCCGCAGGCCCGTGCCCCAAACTCTTCCCTTTTCCCCATCCACGTCACAAGACAAACCTCTGCACCCATCACCGCTGCAGTGTGGGAGTCTTGTGCCACAGGGCACCCCCAGTCGTGGGTCTCCCTGTCATTACTTGCCCCGGGGATGCCGTCAGGGGTGGGGGAAACTCCTGTCCTAGCTCTGGGGCCACGGGACGTGGAGGGGAAAGGGGGCCTTTGCTTTCTGATTCTGCACGTTGCTCAATTCGAGCCAGAGGGGCGAGACGTTTGGAGGCTGAGGCCCAACACAGCTCGTGGACACGGTGCATCGGGATTTCTGCAGCCGCACCAGGGTGTAGGGCCAGAGGGAAGCGTGCAGCTGTGTCTGGGGGTGTACCTCCATTCCCGGTGCCATTTGAGAGGCGGCTTTTGAATAAAAAAGAAGTAGCTCCCTCTGCTAGGATCAAGTGAGACCAAAAGTGACAGACCCCCTCCCTCCCCACCACCCTGGTATGATATAAAAGGCTGAGGTCCCACACCAATTTACAAATGTCCCACAACACGCGGGTGCTCCTCGATGCAACGGATTTCAGCATCTCTGTGCAAACAAAACCTTTGGAGCCCGTCGGCGCCTGAGCACTTCTTGCTGCGGATCTCGATGGGATGGCTCGGACATGGGGCTGAGGAGGGCGCGGGGTTTCCAGCGGAGCCGGGAGGCACGGCTGCTCTCCGAAGCATGCCTCTGCTGCCACGCATCAGGAAAGAAAGCACGAGAGACATTTTACTGAATAAATAGGAACTGCTGGAATAGCGGGCAGGCCTCGGTGAATGCTGTAGAGTCCCAGGGGACCCACGTCAGGGCCCTTCCCTAGGCTGCAACCTCCAGTCGGGGAATACAAAGATGCATTTCTACCCAAAAAAAAAAAAGGGTTGGTGGCACGGCTGGGCAGACCGTGGGCATGCACGGCAAAACCGAACTGCCTTCGCACCCTGGTGAAGCAACGTTGTCCGTGCGTCTAGTGCGGCCCAGCCCGAGCAACCCTCAGCAGCGGTCTCCCGCAGGCCGCGGCACGGGGCTGGTGGGATGAAGGCGCTGAATTTTCTGTGCGAGCGACCGCTTATGCTGTGCTTCCAAAAGCCTCTTATTACATAATTTATAGCACGGGTAACATAAAGGTTATTTTTTAAAATAAAACAACCCTCTTTACATTTATTAAATTTGCTGTAGCATCCCACATGCACCTTTTCAGACTCCAGGATTATCCACAGGGGTCTGATTTGCATGTCACATTAGGCAGATGGAATATTTTATTTATTCCACCCCGGTTGTAATAGAGGATTTAAACTGTTTGCAGCAACGTGTTTATGTTCCAGAACGGCGCCCTGGATGCGGCAGGAGGCAGGGAGATGCTGCTGTACCTTCAGTAAAGAAAGAGCACCAGGGAAGGAGAGCGCTGGAAACGGTTGGGCGCCGTGGCTGAAAGCACGCAGAGCAATATTTGTGCAGTCAGAAAAGCAAGTTTTGGTTACGGAGACCCCTTTTTTTTTTCTTTGCATGAAAACAATGGATTTGCACCTAGGGCAGACTCCTGATTTTGTGCAGGAGACTGAACTTCACTCCTTTCGCTCTGAAAAGCCACGTCGACTGCAGGGAAGAGGAAAGGCTGAACCGTGGGCCAAACCGTCCAAGGGAAAACGGGCGGTTTCTCAGCATCCGCTCTTGGAGCAGCAGAGCTGACGACTGCATCGCAGGCTCCCCTCCTCGCTGATAAGAATCGCTGAGGATGTACATGTTTGCATTGCTCCTGGCAAGAAGCACATCCAAATGATCTGTATTTATTATATAAAATTGATTTTTTTTGGCGCCCATGCTATTTTTCATGGATGTTGGCTCCATACCAACACAAACAGGCCAATCTCGAGCAAAGCCGTGCATTCGAAAGTCTTTATTTAGAGAATTTTCTAAGGGACCCCGGGTCATGAATTTATCTGTGCATTTACTCTTGCGGCAGATAGCAGAGGGGCTGGCAAGCCACATTTCCAGGCGGGCTGCGAGGTGCCGGTTGTTGTAACGATTTTATCATGGTTTATAGTTATTCTTTACAAGGAGGCTTCTGCAGGGTTTGTAATTCAAATCAATAAGTCACACAAAGGGAAAGGAGCCCAAGTCGAGCTCCTGTGAAAGCCGGCAGGGCCCAGACAGAAATGGTCCTTGCTCTGCAAGCGTTTCCTCTCCGCCGGGGCTGGCCACGAGAGCTGGAGTCTGCTTGGACCCGATACAGCGGGCAGGAGCACATCTGGCCAGGGGTGCTCCCCCAGGGGACACGCTCCCCCAGGAGTCCCCTTGCTGCTCTGCTCGTATCCTTTTGCCCCCGTCGGGCACAGGGAGACCCGCGATTCAGAGCCCGTTGTGTGGCTGAGCTCGGAAGACACCGCCGGGCAAGTCCAAAAGCGCTGGACCCGGGTCTGACCTGCCCGGGCCTGGCTTGAAGGCGACCCGCTCCCACGGTCTCCGCCGGACACGGCGCGCTCTGCATTTATCCTAATCAGTCAGGGAGCAGGCCAGCTCATCTGCGCCTCCACTTCTCCCAGGAGACACCTATCACAGCTTATCGCCTGCGGTTATGATAAGGTGCGAATCCAGCCCATCAGTAAAGGAGGCAGCAGCCCTCCTCTGGAGAGCAAGCGCCTCCTTGCTTGCAAGAGGCCCTGGCGGCGCTCAGGTCTGGGCGTGCCAGGAGCCGGCGTATTCGCAGCGCCGGGACCCTGTGCACGCTCTCCTGCCCTCCGCCCACCAGCCCATAAGCACGCGTCGATAAGGAAGCCGGGAGACCCAGCAGCGGCCTCCAACCCTTGCAAACAGAACCAGTGTCAAGGCTGCCGGGAGATAACGCTAAGTGTGATTAATAACAGAGCTGGCAGGGTGAGTGCAGCTCGGAGCCTCTCCGGGCCGCCTGCAACCCCCGGCCTGTGCCCCCATCACCTGGCAGTGCCCGAGGTGTGTTCAGTAAGGGGACCACGGGCACCCGGCGATCCATCACCATCCCCCAGCCCATCCCTTGACCCCCCACAACCTTCACACCTGGGCTTGCACTATTTCTGCACGTACAATGATACCACCTCAGAGCTGCTTTCGGCACCCGTTGCATTTCAATGCCTTCCACCCTTTGGGCCTGCTGCTTGCTTGGTTCCCCGTGGAGGACAAACAGGGGCTTTGCCTGTAGCTACCGACTCGTATTCAGGGGCAAAGCTGCTGCTTTTACAATTCTGCCCAAAAGCATGGGGTGACTGACATAGAGAGGAGAAAGGGGCAGCCCCAGCCCCTGGCTTGCAACAGCGGCTGCCAGCAGAGGAAAGATCTGGGGGTGCTTGGCCTGGCTTAACAACCCATCAGGCTAAGGATGGCATTGCTGGTACCACGCCGACTGGACCGGGGTGCCCGCGGAGCCCCTGGCATCGCACAAGCAGCTCCCTGGCTGCGCCCCCAACCCCGGCGTCCTGAGCCCTGCTCAGGTCGAAGCAACGTGGGCTCCCCGGGCAGCGACTGCGCGGTCAGACCCCAAACCCGAGGCCTCGCTGCAGCCGGGGGATGATGCAGATGGCACACAGGTGGTTTTACCCGAGTCCCCTTTGAGCGCTCCCTCTTCCCTCGCTCAGCTGATTAGAATGTAAATAATATTTCCACTTGTCATCGAAGAAGAAAGAGAACGAGTTCAATGACTGGAAAGAGCAGGCGAGTCGCAGGCTGGGGACTTCGCCTTCGCCACTGATCACAGGCGCGTTATTTTGTCTCATTACTATCGGCTGCTTCCTTCTCATGGCCAGAAGTGACTGACGGCATTAGGCCTTGCCAGTGGAAAAACTGAGGCTTTGGAAAGACGCTGCAGGTAGGTACCTTACGGCAGAGCGCCCCAGAAAACAGTGCGCTTCTGAGGCCCGGGACGCTAGGTAATAGGGCAGACATGCGAGTCAATAAACAGCGCTGTCAGGGAGCTGGCTCGCAGGGCCAGCTGGAATTAAGAGGCTTATTCATGGCTTTTTCAAACTTTTGTAGAAGGTATAAAATAAATGGCATCATTTCACGCTGACCCCCTGCCCCTGCTCTGCATCTCGGGGTGGATTGGACCAATTTTAATATAAACTGCTTAGGAGCAACGTCTCCCATGCGGAAGGATGCTTTGCTCAGAGCTCATCCGCGGCCGTCTGGGGACGGCGGCCGCCGTCTCGTCCAGGTGCGGAGGGAGCAGCGCTAAACGCCGCCACCCTGGAGCTCCGTTTCCTCCACGCACGGCTCTGCGGTGCAAGACGTCAGATGTATGCGCTGGGAATTCGCCTGCCCCAAGCCTTTATTCTTGCTCCAGCTCGAAGCCCGAGCTCCGCTAAAGCAGAGGCAGAGGGAGGGGGTTTACAGATCCCACTGCTTGCAGGGGGCTGCTTTTCTAAAATAACTAAAAAAAAAAAAATAATGAATGAGAGAAAGGAACATTTCAGCTGCCTCAAGGAAGCTGGGTCTTGCAAACTCCTCGGAGAGGCTTCAGATGGAAAAGCCCAGCTCTTAGTCTTGCCTTTTTAGCAAGGCTTTGCATTTATAAGTCATCACCCCCCACTAGCCTGAGCCGTGATTTCTAATAATTTCCTCGCAGATCTATTGACTTACGGGGCTTTTTCGCACGGATGGGAGGGCACGAGATGCAGCTCTGAACAAAGCCAGCCGTCCAGCTCCCAGCCGATAAACCAGGAGCTCCCCAGAGGGTGTGTTACGGGGCTGGCCCAGGCCCGGTGCAGTGCTTGCCGCCCCGGTGACAGCTCCAAACGTTTCTCTTGGAAAGCTCTTCTCTTGGATCCGCTAGAATAAAACATTCATTTGTGAGACTCAAAAAGAAAAAAGCTGTGTTGAACCTGGAAAGCAGCCCTCCTGGAGACTCCTGGAGCACTCGCCTTTCACAACGTTGTTTGCAGAGATAAAAATATTTCTGCCACACTTGTCACATGCATTTGAAAAACATATTAATCATTTAAACAAATATTAGCTCCACAGGCCTATAAATACGTTCGCTGGGAGGAACAGACCCTTTGTTGTAATATTACAATGAAAAATATGGTAATAGAGTTGCCTAATTGCTTTGTGTTTGAATAACTTCTTCTGTGACAATAAGTGTTTGTGGCAGCATCATTCAAACCCGAAACGGGGAGCCGGGGGACGGGCGGTGCTCCACGCGCCTCTGCAAGGAGGCTGCCCCATCCTGCGGTGCTCGGGAGCCAGGGTGTACGGGGCATGGATGTTGATGCTGCTCTGGCTCCGTTCCTGGGCCCCGCAGCAGGGCTGGGGAGAGCTACGGGCAGAGATGTCCCTGCGCTCGCTGCCCCCGGGGAGGCCTGCCTGTGGGACTGTCTCTCCACGCCGTGGGAGGCTCTGCAGCAGCGTGCACGTGTGCATTGCTCTTGGCCACCAAAAGTGCCCTCGGACACGATCGGCCCCTGGCTGCAGCTGCTTGGATGTGGCACCAAGGAAGGGTCTTTGGGAGGCCCACGGCGCCCTCCCCCAAACCCTCGCCCCAGCTGGGAGGCTGATGTGCGTGTGCGGGGGCCGGCAGCGCCGGATGGCACAGGTGCCGCAGCTCAGCTGCGTGGGAACAATGCCTGGCTCACAAAGCCCCCTTTATGCGGCCGCTTCCCACCGTCTCTGGCTCGCTGCGATAAGGATCTGGGCTCTCTGGTTACAGCTGGGGCTGTCCGGCTTTCAGGACAGAGCTGAATTCCTCCTCGGGCCTCGGCAGGCTGGAGGGGGACTGGGAAGATGATGATGTCCGGCTTTGTCCGGCCACCGCATTGCCTCACCTGGGCTGGGCACGTCGGTGGAGGAGAACCGAGCCCCGCTGCTCAGCCTCTTTGCCAGCGCGTGCAAGCACGGGGCAGGTGATGGTGACCCCACGTGCAAGAGAGGATAGGCACGAGGGGCACGTGCGAAGGGTGCTCGCCGAGCCGGAGCGATGGGGACAGGGAGCTGGGTGGCCCTGGTGATGGGTGCAGGATAACGAGGATAGAGCAGATGAGAAATGAGGGGTGCAGGAGATGGGGGAAGAGGCCGTGCAAGGCCTGGTCAGACAAGCAATGTGTCTGGGCAGAGACCTGGTCTGCACCACCAGGACGGGGGATGCCGCATCCTGCACCGGCGGTGGAAGGAGAGGCCTAAACCTTGCAGAAGTCTCCACGAGCAGGGCAGGGATGCACCCGAGTGACCGGCACGGGGGGATTGTGCCTCGCTGGATTGCCTCTAAGCGGAGAATTAAACCATGCCGGGTTCAGAGGGGAGAGATGGAGAGCATCTCTCGTGCTGGGGGCCAAAGGGCCTGATGCCTCTCCCCGTGATGAAAGCCGGCGATGCCCTGGGAACAGTATCCGCCCTGATGGCGGGTGTCTTGGGGGTGGCTGGATGGGCTGTGCATCTGAGGCGTCACCAGGAGAGCACTGTGGGAGCCCTCTCGGGGCGAGACGGGAGCAGCTGTGCCGAGCCGGTCTCAGCTGCAAGGTCCTGGAGCTGCCGTTGCGCTGCTCACTTGCCAATAATCATAAAGCAAGCGGGTAACGAACAGCGATGGCCCGGCTGGAGAGAGGCTGCGCTGCTGACAAAGCAGCAGCAGTGCCGCCAGCACCCATGGCTTTCCTGGACGTAGCACCCAGGAAGGGCAGGAGCAGCTCTGAGACTTGGGTTGGATGCTGGTGGCTTGCCGGGGCTGGAAAAAGGGTCGTGGCTTCCCCTTGTGAAGTTTGGGGAGACGGACGCTCTTCATCTGCTCTGGCTTAGCGGGGGCTACAGCGAAGTCTGTGCACACCTGGCAGCAACGAGCCCCCTCTTCTGCCTCCCCCGCGCCCGGAGAGGCCGCACTCGGCTCTGCGCAGCCTCCACGCGTGCACGGGCAAGCCAGGCCTGGAGTTATCCTGTAATGTGGAAGGCACACCACTTCCCTCTGATCTTCCCCGAGCTCAGTGCTTCATCTTGCTTCGCCCAAATGTGGCATGACTAAGTAGGCAAGAAGGGGATCGGCGCCCCTTTGTTACTGCACGTCTGAATTAGGCGATCCTGGGGGAAGGCTCTTCCAAATGCATCAATTAGCCACGTGTGGGTGGCAGCCAGGGGGGCTGCGGGGATTTGCCCCAAGAAGGGGCAATGGGCTCAGTAAGACGCACACCTCCCTTGGGCTACCTCGCAGCTGCCCACACATGCAGGATGTGCCAGACCGCTGCGATGTGCCCAGTCCCCAGAAGCTCTCAAGCTCGGTCTCCCAAGCAATGCATCTCAATTTTCATCACATGTACAAGCGCCCTTGGGGTCCAGATAAGCCCTGATGCCAAATGCCGAAACACGGGAAGGTAGCGGCCTCTTCCCTGCTCCAGGCAGGCCGCTCGGTCACGCGGCATACACGCATCATTTGCGGGCAGGCGCTAGCCCCTTGCAGCAGCTTCAGTGGGAGAAGGAAACTGAGGCCGTGGCGAGGGTCAGGCTGCGTGCAATTCCCTGGGGGCTTTTGTGTGCACACCCAGCCTTGCACACGCCAGGTGAGGAGGGGGAGGCTGCCCCGCAGGGTGCTTGGCCCTTCGGGGCAGCAGAAAGCAGGTCCACCATGTCGGTAAGTGGGTGACCTCCTATGCTGGCGGCCTCCTTTGTCCACGTTGGCTGCCTTTTCCTTTGCCCTGAGATCACCGGTGTGATTTAGAGAAGGGCAGAAAGGCCCTTGGAGAAGGGTATTAACAGAGAAGCCATCTGTCCGCGTGATGTAGCAGGCTCTAATCGGAGCATCTAAATGGATTATGAGCCAGAGATGCCCCGCATGGTAAGAGGAGATAAGGCCAGATAAGACCATGCACACAGAAGCTGTTCGCTAAGGAGCTGCGGCTTGCCACGAACAGACATCGCTCAGGGACAGGAGCAAGATGGAGTTTTCCCCGCCTCACTTCTACCTGGCCGGTGGGTGCAGACGGGTCTCCAGGTGTGTACGTGAGTGGCTCTTGCACGGGCTGGGGCTGCGGGGAGCTCCCACGGGGGACCCCCATCGTGCTAGGCTGTGAACCCAGCCTCTTGTGCAGGGCCCTGGTCCTGGTACAGCAGCGGGGCAGGAGACTCTCAGCACCTTGCAGCTTAGGAGCAATTCTCACGGCAGGCACCTGGTCTCACGGCAATGCAGGCCGTGACACGGTGCCCGAGGTGCCTTTGCCACCGCTGAAGACACCCCACTAGCAGCTCTGCAACAAGGGTGAGATCCATCTGCCGGTTCTCTCCCGCCTAGGCACCGTGCGACACTCCAACTTGCAGTATAAATTGCACGGCCTCCCACAGCGAAAGGTCATGCCGCATGGCTTGATGAAATGGAGCGAGCTACCGAGCAGCGCGCAAGTCCCTTGGAGGCCAGCGTGTCGCAGGAGTACAGGACAGGGAGCCGCAGGAGGCAGAGGGATGGGGTGGGCATGAACACATGCCCCTTGCTGTCTGCGGCTGAGCCGGAGCTGCAAGCTCAACGCGTGGCTTCACTGCATGGGGGCTAGCCCCCGCCGCCTCCGTGCTCTGGCTCTTGACCAGTGGCTGCACAGGTTTCATGTCAGGTCCTTGCAGGGGGAATTTGTTTTTCCTTTGTACATAGGGACTGGGAGAGGGCCTGGTCAGAAACACGTGCTGTGGCTGGCAAGTCTGCATGCCCCAGCCCTGCTGTCATGCACCTGCTGTTTGGAGGACTGGACATCCAACAGATGCTACACCAATGCATCAAGCCATTGCTTCCTCCCTTGGGTGTCAGGTGGGGTTTTGGGGCTCAGCACCTCTGGAGAGCGGGTGCTGAGAGGCCTGAAGCTGCTTCCGACGGAGCTCGTGGGGCCATGCAAAGGCTGGCTGCAGAGTGCAGGCGCTGGCACCCGTGCATCGGTGCGGCCAGGCTGACTTCTCCTGGGTGGTAATCATCAGTCCGGGAGGGGGAAAAGCATCGTGGGATGGAAGTGCTCAATCATACAGCTGAGCTCGTGGCTGGGCAAAGCCATCACCTCCGTGATGGGCTCCTGAGATGGGTTCATAGCCGCCCTTTCTGAATAGCCTGAGCAACCCTCACGGGCGCAGAGACAGATAATGAGCCTCTGTTTTTGCTGGCAAAGTTGCGGACTGAATTATTCACCGCAGATAGTTTGAGGGCAATTACAAGAGCAGAGGCAAAGAAAACCCCGGTACAAGCTGTCACAGGCAGGTGTCATGGGAGCTTTGTCACAACATCACAGTGGGTCCCCCCTGTACTGACATGAGCCCCTGGGTGCTCCCAGAATTCAACACCACCAGAAACCCACGCTGCAACCGGGAGATTTGCTCGGTAATGATCTCCCTCATAAAGCACGGTGCATTATTCTCCATTAATGGTCCAAAATACGAGAGCTTGCAAGCGGTGCGACTGTGACATCACTGTACAATGCGGCTGTATTTTTAATAAGTGATGGGAATTAGCATGCTGGAACGGGATGAATGCATAATTACATGGTAGTTATTAAGTCACAGATAACATTGGTCTCTCTTTAAATTACAGAGGGCACAAATATTAACGTGTCATCTATTTTTATTCGCTGAAGCCATATCTGCAACTTCCCTCAGCTAAGCCCATGTTCTAATGATGCTAAAGTTGTGCAGAAAATGTCACACACAAAAGGGAAACTGGTAACATTCAACATTTTGCCACTGCCTGTTTGCAGATTTCCTTCAGGCATAAAAGTATTTTTCACACCAGCACCGGAGTCCCTCTTCGCTATTTCTCTAAGTGTCAAATCTCATTTGCTCTCCAGCACCTCTGGTGATGGAGCCTTGACGACATCCCTGGATAAATTATTCTATTGCCCGATTGACCTCTTGGTTATGAATGCTTTGCCCTAATGCCTTCCCTGAATCCCCCCTCTTCTAGTTTAAGGCTGTTACACTGACACTGAAAAATGCCACCCCTTCCTCTTTTTGTTACCCATCATCTCGTTATTACCATCAGCTCCTCTGGGCTATTTCTGTGTCACGTCCTTCCTGTCACAGACAGGACCAGCTGGAAACACCTCGTCTGCACGTCGTCCCTCCGCTGTCTTCGCCACGTGTACAAGCGCCCTGGCATGGCAAGCCACGCTAAGCTGGCGTGCCAAAGGAGGGGAAGTGGCATGGGGTCAGCAGGCCCGTTGTGGGGGGGAATGTGCCCCGCACAGAGCGGCGAGAGCTCAAACGATCGTGTCCCCGTCTCTGGTCCCAAGATGGAAAGGAGGCAGGAAATGCCTGGCCTCACTGAGCTCATCTTTGTGCAAAAGCAAGTGTATAAAACTGCAAGGGCCCACCCCGCCCAGCATGGCCCCTTGGAAATCAGACTTATTTGGTAAAAACCACTGCAAAGAGACGTGCGCACAAGCTATTATTTTATGGGAATGTTTTCAGCTCTGTCTGCTTGTTCTCACTCTGACAGAGTCTCTCCCGGCGTCCAGCTCAAGGGCCTGCTTTCCCCCCGACCAGCGTTTTCCCTGTCGACATCGCTCTGGAGCTGGGGTCGCCAGCCTAGTTGAAAGGAGGACTCAGCACCAGTCCTGAAATGCTCACGGGACGCATCCAGACACCTTTGCAGCGGTTTAAACCCTGACACAGGGCTGCGGTCCACAGGGGAGAAAGCGAGGTGGGCTCCAGAGACTGAAGGCATCTGGCCAAGTGAAGGTGCCACCCATGCTGCCTGCCTGCGGCATTTGCTAGCAGCCCGGGGAGGACGCGGAGGACTCGGCCGCTAACCTTGCCCCCCTCCAGCCCCACCGCGGGGCTCAGCAGCTCTTGGGAAGACTCCCCGGTGCTCGATCAACTCGACTCAACACGTTGGGAGCTCGTCCCAGCTACTCGGCCACTCCCTTTAGCAGAAGGAGCCGTTTCAAGGAGCCCAGCTGCCTTCAGGGTGCAGCAGTTTGGTGGGGGCAGGATGCAGAAGGGCGACGGATGGGAGACGCTATCGCTTCAGCTGCCTTCCCCAACCAGGGCTGTTATCTTTAAACAAGCAGAAACCGGATGGGAGATATTCATGCGATCTTTCCTTGCCCTTCCCAACCATTTAGGGTGCAAGGGAGCAGCTGGAGCCAGAAGGCAATGGGCCAGCAACGGCTCTAATCTTGAGCTTTGGGTTTTCCCCTTGCAGCCCCAGCTCCCCCAGGCTAGGGGCTCTGTGAAATCCCATGGGTTTCTTGAAAAGAGCCGTTCTTCACCTCCAGGTGAGGGACACAAGCTGGGAATGGGGCCCTCAACAAGCTTAAAACTTGGAGAAAAATGTAATACTGTGAAACAAAGAAAAGAAAGCTGGGTGACTTGCAGAGTTGCAACCCAAAGAGCCAAATGCGCAGGGGGAAGCTGATTTCATTGCACGGGTGAGGCCAAGCAGCAGTCAGATGCTGGAAGTTTAAGCCAACATTGATTTTCCAAGTGGCCCTTTGAACCTGAGCTAGATGCAGTTTCTCAGGGCACTCCCAGGACAGTATCACTGCCACCTAATTGATTTTGATTTTATTTTCACTGCAGCGGTGTAATTATGAAAGCCTGCCATAATTATTGAAACACAACTAGAAGTATTTCATTATTAAAATACCCCCATGGCTTATTACTAATTCATTAAATAAATTTGGATTATATCCCTCAATAATTAATGCACTGAAGTTTATTCTGTGAACTCTCCCTTTTATTAGGAATGTGTCAGTTGTTGCTTTGAAAGGAGGGGAAAAACTATCCCAAGTCCCAGAAAAATACACTTTTCACAACCTACGAGGCAGACTAGGACCAGGGAGACCTCGGTGGCTTTTGAAGCAGGTGCTAGGCTGGAACGGGGCTCATGTGACACCTCCCTGATGGCCGTCTCTCCAGTGTCCCTGCATTTTCCCTCCAGCTGAGATGGAGGTGGGCGAAAAACACGGGACCACTAAGAAATGCAAAATTTCTTATTTTGCTAAGAAATAAGGCCTGCCCGCCGAGGCTGGCCGGGGTGGCCCTGGCTCTCAGGACCTCTGCCTCCAGCGGCTGCCCAGGACAGGGTGCAACGTGATCACATGGGGGGGTTTCCAGGGGCTGCATACAAACGCCTGCCCCAGTACGGCAGTGGGGATGCGGGGCCTGGGGTCCCCAGGTCGAGGGGCTCACCTGCCCCTGACCTTGGTGCTGTGTAAGCTGGTGTCTCGCGGTGCTTTGCAGCGCACCGAGGCTGAGCGTGGAGCACCAGGACTTCACGTGCTGGGCCTGTGCAGGCAAACTCCCGCTCACGGCCCCGGGCTCCAAGCATCACAGCTGGCAGAAGGGAAAGCCGCGGGCTGCTCACACCTGGCGCAAGGCAGGGAACGATGCCGTGTAAGGGGCTCGCGTGGCTCGGGCAGCTGCTTTCTGACCGAGCCGTGTTTTGTCCGAGCATGGCATGGCTCAGCTGGCAGCCAGAGGTGCAGGGCATGCCGGTGTCCCCCGGCCAGGCACGACAGGGGCTGGGGAGTCCCAGGATGCCCCCGTCCAGCTTCCTGCTGCTCAGGATCCTTCTTGCCCACGATATTCCCTGCCCTGCGGGAAGCACTGAAACAAAGTCAAGAAGCCGGCCCTGAATTGTGCTGCGCGGCTGTCCTGTGCATGCTCGATCCATGCAGGCGAATGGCTCCGGGCGCCGCTCCGGAGGATGTACCTAGCCTTGCTGGGAGGATGGGCGCTTGGCCCAGGGAACAGGAGTCTGCTTGTTAAGGGGCTTGTAAAGGGCTCCCTACTTCGGGGGTCTGATGCAGTGCGCCCGGTGGGAAAGGACGGAGGAAGTGCCAGGAAGCTGTGTCCTGCCAGCATCAAGGATGCCAGACATCAGATAAATCATTGTATTGAGTTGCTATGGTGACTGGAATTTGAGATGGAAATCGGTTTCCAGGGGAAATGCTTCCTCTGGGCTCGGGGGAGTTTCCTTCTGGGAGTAGGGTGAGAGAAGGGGGAGGCAGACGTATCTGCCCTTGCCCGGCAGGCCCGGGGTGCCGCTCCCCATGTTGGCAGCAGGATTGGCGAGGTTGGGCGCTGGGCATCATCCCGTGCCGGCACACGGCAGAGACCAGGCATGTCTAGGAAAAGCCAGAGGCTGGGTGCAACCCGCGGCGTGCCTTGGCTTCGCCCTGCCTTGGCTCACGCGCAGGCTGGTGCAGCAGAGGAGCAGGACGCCCACGTGGACCCCCTTCTGCTGGTGCTAGAGCCGGTCCCCTCTCCCACCAAAAAAGCCCTGCCAATGCAAACAGGGATCGGAGGAGGTGCTTGGATGAGCCGTTTAGGCCCCCCGCTCTTTCTGCTAAGCAGGTGCCACCTTCCCACTGCCAGCACCTAGATGGGCAAGGGCTGTCACTGCCACGCCTGGCTGCCTCAGCCCGGGCACGGAGGGAAGGACAAGCGCGGCATGTTCTTATTATCCAGGCCTCGGTCTCTGCTCCGGTGCCGCTCAAGCCTCGGCTCTGTTTACAACCCCTCTCCTTGCTGCTTTGGTATTTAATGACAACACTCGGTGGCAATCACTGTCAGAGGTCTGCGTGAGATCCTTACCCTCTTTTCCCCCGTTTAATGGATAAAACTGTCACCTATTGTTCGCAAAGACAATGGGAGCATAGAATTCGGTGCAGATTACTTCGGCACTGTGCGCCGGGAAATCTCTCTGCTGTCTGCGTGACACAACCTGCTTTGTAACATGTTCATAATTAATTTAGGATATCAACCGTCCCCGTTTGGGGAGAGAGCTTTCGTTCACGCCGAAGGGACCACGAAGCTCTGCCAGCCTTCCCCTTGGCCCCAATCTCCTTGCGAGGGCGCGGTGACCTGGGGAGTCTGTACACCCCTTCTGAATCCCGTCTGCAACGGGAAGCTGTGTGTCTGGCTATGTCTGTGCCTGGGGCGTTGCAGACACCTTTATCGCAGGGCTGGCAAGCGCCACGAGTTGGCATGAGAGGCCCTATTCCCATGGAGGCATCTGGGACCAAGGGGATGGCGGACACTAAGAGGGATGCATTTCTCCAGCTTCTCTGCAGGGGCCTGGGGTGTAAATCAGTGGGAACAGAGGGGCCATGTGTTGGGATACAAAGGAATGCAGGAGAGGGGCCAGGCAGACACGGGAAGCCGGAGCAGGGGGAAGGAAGGAGAGAGGGGGATCCTGCCACCCTGCACGACTGGCCGGGAAATAAGGAGCCTGGATCTGGCAAGCCACGGGCAGGGCTGCCCAGGCCAGTAGCTTGCTGGGTTGTGACACCCTCTGCAAAGGGAGAGTCACCTCATTCAGTCCTGCCCATGGCTCATCCGGGCTACGAGCCCCTCCTTGTCCCCGGTGCCCTTGGGTCTCCGGCGAGCACCCTGCCCGTGCCTCACAAAAAGCCCCACAAGCAGCACCCCCCAGCCCCCAGCCACATGCTCCTCTTGCCCTGGGGGCCGGGGGGACAAGCCAAATGAGACAGACGTGGGTCACGGTGGAAGGAGTGTGGACACTGTGGTGAAGTGGGGCAGGAGAAGGGGCTCTGGCCCCAGCCCTGTCCTTCTGCCCCTTTGCTTTCTCCCCCTGGCCCCGATCCATTGAAGCACTTACTCCTCCCCTGGCTCTTAAGCAGCCCCCAGATATCCCTCACGTCTCCAGCCCGCCTTGCTCCATTTGGGCTTCAGGCTTAATTATCCAAATATGCAAGAAGGCAGCAATTGTGATTTCTTGCCCCCCCTCCAGTGCTTCTCTTTCAGCCTCCTATGATTCTCTATGACCTCGGAGGGTAAAGCACTTAAGTTGCCCTTGAAGACAAAAAGAGAAAGTCTTGTTTGAGGTGAAGTCGGTATCTATCCAATTTTCAACTGCCGTCACATCGAAATGAGAAATCTGAAGCAGAGCCAGGCACAAATAGCTGATAACAGACTTTCAGGTGAACCTCTTCACTTATCACTTCTGGGGTCACCTCTGTTTCTAAAGACTTGTTTTCCTTAAAAAAAAAGATTGCTTAGGACATTTAACAGTGCGGTGTTGTGATAACAAAACCCAGCCAGGCTTTCTCTTTATGCTCGGGCTCCTGCAGAGACGCAGGCACGCCAAACGCCGGGAATCCAGAATTTGTGTCTTGCAAATCAAATCACCCAAAGCCAAAAACACTAATTTCTCCCTGCAGGGAAATTCCTGCCCCTCCCAGCACGTGGGCATGCCAGGTCCTGACTGCCATGGGGCAGCTGCCGTTCAGTTGGGGAGGAGAAGGGTGCGGCCAAGATGCAGGGAAGGGCTGGGACCACAGGCCCGTTGCTGACAACCCTCCCGGGCTGGGTCACAGGTGCCTCCGGGGGCTTGCGTCTGCATGCCCCATCTCAGCACGGCTGGGGGACGAGGGTCTATGCCCTCCAGCCCTGGCTCCCTGCTCGCGGCCCGGCTTGGACAGGGAGCAGGGAAGGGGCCGGGGAGCTGTGAAATTTCTGAAAGGCAACGTGCTCTGAAGCAGGGCGTTTGGCACATACGGAGAGATGCGCACAGACTGGCGCACAGATTTGTTTAGCAAACAATAACCTGTGTTTTGTGCATGAATAAATAATTAACCTTATTTAAGAGCAGGGGAAAGAAAAAGATGTTGCGCTGCTGCCTCCCCGCCTCAGCGCCAGCTGGCAGGGGCCAGCGGCATCGCCGGGCTTCCTGGCGGTGCCTCCGCCCGGCACCGTCTCCCTGCCAGGCCTGCAGCTCCGTGCACAGGCGGGCACCGGGCCCATGCATGATCCCATGTCAAGGTAAAGCCATTGTGCGCTCATTTTTGGGGCTGCTCCAGTCCGAGTTGCAATGGCCCAGACAACAAGCCCCTTTCCCCCACCTGCCTGTGAGAGCTTCCTTAGCCCGCAGGTCACCCTCCCGGGAAGATCTGCTGGACGGACATCAAGCCTGCCCTCCCTTCATTTCCTCCCGTCGCTTCCACATCTGCACAACCCCCTCCATCATCTGCAGACATGTGGGAGTTTGCATCGTCTGTCCCAGCACGGCTGCTGCACCCTGGGCTCCTGGCCAGGGCAAGGGTCTATACCCTCCAGCCCCAGGAGTCTGGGAGTTGGCTTCAGCAAGCCCCAAGGATGGGGGTCAAGGCCTTTCAATATGGGAGGCGCAGAGAAGCCGGTTCCTCCGGGCTGCTGGGGCACAGACAAAAAAAGAGGGCAAATCTGTATGAATTTGGGGCCCTTTTTAAAGTATCCTCCGGTCCAGGGAGCTGATTCCACACAGTCATGGGAGGCTGAGGGCGCACGTTCGGCCCCACATATTATCTAGAAAACAAAGCGCTTCCGAGCCATATTTCCAGTA